>NC_140991.1:231131253-231446676 GCF_052327205.1 Somniosus microcephalus
ACTGTGCAGTCATCAGCGAACATCCCCATTTCTGACCTTATGTTGGAGGGAAGATCATTGATGAAACAGCCGAAGATGGTTGGGCCTAGGACACTGCCATGAGAAACTCCTGCAGCGATGTCCTGGGGCTCACCACAACTATCTTCCTTTGTGTTAGGTATGACTCCAGCCAGTGGAGAGTTTTCCCTCCAATTCCCATTGACTTCAGTTTTACTAGGGCTCCTTGATGCCACACTCGGTCAAATGCTGCCTTGATGTCAAGGGCAGTCACTCTCACCTCACCTCTGGAATTCAGCTGCTTTGTCCATGTTTGGACCAAGGCTGTAATGAGGTCAGGAGCTGAGTGGTCTTGATGGAACCCAAACTGGGCATCATTGAGCAGGTTATTGGTGAGTAAGTGCTCCTTGATAGCACTGTCGATGACACCTTCCATAACTTTGCTGATGATTGAGAGTAGACTGATGGGGCAGTAATTGGCTGGATTGGATTTGTCCTGCTTTTTGAGGACAGGACATACCTGGGCAGTTTTCCACATTGTCGGATAGATGCCAGTGTTGTAGCTGTACTGGAACAGCTTGGCTAGAGGCGTGGCTTGTTCTGGAGCACAAGTCTTCAGCACAACAGCCAGGATGTTGTCATGTCCATAGCCTTTGCTGTTTCCAGTGCGCTCAGTCGTTTCTTGATATTACATGGAGTCGAATTGGCTGAAGACTGGCTTCTGTGATAGTGGGGACCTCAAGAGTAGGCCGACATGGATCATCCACTCGGCACTTTTGTCTGAAGATGGTTGCAAATGCTCCAGCTTTGTCTTTTGCACTCACGTGCTGGGCTCCACCATCATTGAGGATAGGGATATTCATGGAGCCTCCTCCTCCCGTTCGTTGTTTAATGGTCCACCACCATTCACTACTGGATGTGGCAGGACTTCAGAGCTTTAATCTGATCCGTTGATTATGGATTCACTTAGCGCTCTCTACAGCATGCTGCTTCCACTTTTTAGCATGCATGTAGTCCTGTGTTGCAGCTTCCCCAGGTTGGCACCTCATTTTTAGGTTCGCCTGGTGCTGCTCCTGGAAAACATTGTGCTGGAAGCCGGCCCTGCCCACAAAACTGCCCACGCTCCTAGATCAAATTAATCAACATGGCAAGTTTCCGCTAATTGCTCCCATTTGCCGGCCTTCAAGGACACTAATAGGCACCTTTTAAAAGTTTTTAAATATTAAAAATAGTTACTAAGGGGGAAAAATTGGGTTGCTTTGCGCCACCCATCAGTGCCCCTGTGGGGCGCTAACGGGGTGCCGCTAACGCCTCCTGCAAAATTCTTCGCCATGCGCAGCGTCCCGTCCGCAAACTTGGGTTGTGCCCCCTGACCCATCGCCAGACGATTTGTCCGACAGGGTCACGGTGGCATTTTTGCAGCTGCGGCTGCGCTACTTAAAGGGCAGGTGTCGGCCGGCCATTTTTTTTTGGCCGACTGCCAGGACCTGCCCCCTTCCTCTGTTTTCTTCGGGGTGCCGGCTGCAATTGCTCTGCCCTGCACTCCTCTTGAGTGCCAGGCTGTTTTCCCAGCACCCCGCTCCCTGGTGGTCCAGCAGGGCCCAGGTGCACGCATCACTAGGCCCCTCCCCCTTTAATCAGTGGAGGGAGGCCTTCAATGACGCGGTGCTACGTGCTGACGTGCGTGGCGCTGCTGCACGTAGCGCCGCAAAATTCACTGGTAGTGCCCCAAGAAGGGGGTGCGCTTCCAGTCGGACCTCGCCTCCTGCTTGGGGCGCTACTACTGAATTTATAGCGCAAGGGCGCTAACTTTTTCGGGGCACTAAAATTAGCAGCCCGAAGGCCCAAAGGGGGCACCACCGAATTTTTCCCCCTAAGATTCTGACTGGTGTACACCAGTGAAACTAGTAAATGGTCCTGTATAGTTTTTTTAAGTTATTTTCAGTTATTTAAAATCAGGTTGCTAACTGGTGGTGGACTCGACACTGATTAAAAATGTTTATTTTTTGTGATAAACCTATTTTCAGCTGTATTAATAAAATTGCACCAGGTTCCCACTCTTAAATATATCAAGGAATATTTTGAATGCAAAAAAAATTTAAATTGCATCTAAAACGCTGCCCGATTGTGCTGGTTGATGGCAGATTTTACATTTGGCGATATGCAAATGAGTTTGAGTGAAAACTTGAGCAAAGAAAAATCACTTCTGAAAACTAGCGCAATTTTGAATGCAATTAGCACCTGAATCAGTGATTGCACCCAAAGCAGAAACTCTCCCCCATATATACACCATGTTATCAGACTAGCTTAATCACCAGATTTCATTGTTTAGTAAAGTTGAAGTTTTGAAACAAAGTAAAACTTCAAACAAACCTTTATTTAATACCATTCCCAGCTGCTGTCACTCTCAATTTGAAGAATATGTTACAAGTCCAATGATTTGTTATGGGACTGAGACCAATACAGTAAAAGCAATCTACTTTCAAATAAATTCAGTCATCTCTGAGCAGGACCCAAATCTTTCTGGGTTTGTCTCTAGTCAAGTTACCATACACTTGGATTTAATTTTTGTTTGTCTGAAAACTACCTCACCTATTTTTCCAGACCTTTTCATTCATTTGTTTCATCTATTGCAATTAGATAAGCACAGTGTCAGCTCTTCCTGTTGTAGCATCTTGTTACAGTCCTTCCCCATTGCATCACCACCCCCACTTCCCAATAAATTGCATTTCCCTCATTATAATCATCCGACTTCTGCTGACATGCTGGTGGAAAAATCAGCAGTTGCTCTACAGACTTCTCCCCTTTATATTGTCCCTAAATGGCACCGAGCTCCTATGCGGTGATCTTATTGTATAGTGATACAAAGAAATTAAACCAACCAATACTTGCAATATACCGAACATTAATTCATTTTATTAACACTATTTAAATACATTGGTCGACGGAAGCTGTGATACTGTATGTGATGTGAAGCTGTGACCATGTGGTCTGTCAAAAAACACGTTTTTATTTTATTATTATTCCTTATCCTTGATACATTTTTATTCTGGTATGAAACAAAAAGCATGGTGTAGACTAAAGTGCATTTATTGTTATGAATAACAGTGTAAATAAGTCTCCATTTCCTTGTCTTTGACTCAAAGTGCCAATACAACAGAGACTGCTACATTGGTGGGGACACCTCGTTATAGCACCATCCTCATTATGTCTCCAAAAACTGATCGTCCTATGCCTGCTAGTATAATGAGGGCACACTGAACTACAATCACTTCTCCAGTGGTACTTCTGCAGAACGATGCAGGAAATCACATATAAAACACAGTAACAAGTTACCTAATGCAAAATGACATAAAGCTGTGGACCATTGAAAAACCTGCAGCGGATCTCCTGTAACCACTCTCTGTCTACTGCAATATTTCGTACAAACTGTTTTGAAGATTACAGCACCAAAAATTCATGGAATCTCAATGCTTCCTGGCAGTTCCATACTGCTTTTAACATCAGTCTTTTGCAAAAACTATGAGTCAACTAATGGAAAATGTATCATGATGTTTCTCTAACCTCATCAAAACACAGCAGAGCCTTCTCACTGTCTTTCTTAGTTCATCTTGTAGATTATAATATTACACTGGAAATGAATGAAGGGCAGAAGCAGAATAGAAATAAACAGCTAAAAATGAGGAGAGGCAGAGGCACTGTTAGGAGGCAACATTAAATGAGAAAGACCAGCTGCAGGAATGCTGCAAGGTAAGAAAGGATACCAAAGAATGGCCTGGAGTTTCCGTTCAGTTGTACTGGTTTTTTCAGCGCAATTCGACCGAAATCAGCCAAACCAGAGCAAAAGATCGATGAATTTCAAGCGCAAGTCACGTCCAGCGCAAATTGTGTTTCCGCGATCTTTTGCGCTCGTTTAAAAAACATTGCACGGGAGGCCGGTCCCGCCATCAAAACTGGCCACGCCCACAGATCGAATTAATCACCATGGCGTGTTTCCGCTAATTGAACCCGTTTGCGGCCCTTTGGGGAGACCTTTAAAATTAAGCTGGTTTTTTTAGGTGCAGGGACACGAATAGGTACCTTTTAAAACTATTGAATATGTTTTTTTTTAATTTACTATGGAACTGACTACTATACAGTAATAAAACTAGAAAATGGTTGTGTATAATCTTTTTTTAAATCATTATGAGTCATTTAAAATTGGGTTACAGGTGGTAGACTAGACACTCTGATTAAAATCCTTTTTTTGTTATAAACCCATTTTCAGCTGTGTTAATTAAACTGCACCAAGTTACCACTCTTAAATATATCACGGAATAATTTTTAAAGCAAATTTAAAAAAAATACATTCTAAACTGCTGCCCGGTTGTGGTGGTTCATGGCAGATGTTACTTTTGGTGATACGCAAATGAGTTTGAGCGGAAACTCAAAAAAAAAGCTTCTCTCAAAATTAGCACAATTTTGAGGGCAATTTGCACCCAGATTTCCAATTGCACCCAAAGTGGAAACTCTACCCCAATAACTCTAACGTTCAGGGTGAGTCACACGCAAATGCATTATTGGGCGAACGGCAGGGCCGTTCTCATCAAAGTTAAAGCTAATTGTGAAAAATGCTCAAGTATGTGTGCACATTAAATTCAGACTGCATATAGGCAATTGTGTTGAAACTAGAAAAAGTTATGTCATTACACCGACTGTTTTGACTTGAAACAGAATGAATTAAACAGGAATGAACAGGAATTGACATTTTGAAAGTCTGTAGGAACAATATTCTTATAGAAAAACAATTTTATAATTAGTAGCTTTCTCCATACTAAACCTGAACCAGCATGGCTAGCCAAATTGTACAATGGCTGTTGTTGTGTATGTACCTTTAAGAGATTAACTGGTCTCAGACTGCAGTACCGGCAGTGACCACCCCTGTACAAAAGGCGCTAGTAAGCCTCTGTAGTTTCAGTTTCCCGATTGACTTCATTCAGTAAAGACTTGTTTTGTTCAACTCCTGCTGTCCGTGTCTCAATCATACATGGACATAATACTGGCGACGAGCAGATACGAACTTACCTACAGTCTGCACCACCTCCTGGGATCCATTCCTGCAGCGAAGTGAGCAGAGGTCGAGGCCAGAAGGAAGAAAGAAGCAGTAGAAACGGGCGTCGACCGTGGGCATCCGCCCCTGTGTTAGCGGAGTTGAAGATTGCTGGAGAAGCTGTCAAAAGCGGGGCCTGGTTCCTGTCGACGGTGCTTCAGCTAATCGGGCTGGTGGCAGGTAGTACACTGATCCTTCCTGGGCTGCGGCAGTCGCGAACTCGAGCGGGTGGCTTGCAACGGGGCCGAGCAGCGTTGTCGGGAAGAGGAGAGAGAGAGGGTGGAGCACACAGGGCGCGGCCGGTGCTACGAAGCCGGGCTGCGTATAGACCCGAGAAGAGGGAGGCAAGTGTCCCACAGGGTTGTTCCACGATGGGAAAATAATAAAAAAAAGAAATATTAAACGCGCAGGAAACCGCGAGGAGCTGCAGGTTGCAACGGAAACCGCGGAAAGCAGCACTAGCAACAGCGGGGAAGAAGGCAAAGCGCGGGAGGCACCATCTTAATCAGCGGGGAAGAAGGCAAAGCGCGGGAGGCGCCATTTGGAAAATCGGGGAAGAAGGCAAAGCGCAGAAGGTGCCATTTTAGATCTTCAAGATGCCGAAGACTGGCTGTATCACTGCCTTTGATAATACGATAGAGGACTGGACCACGTATGTGGAAAGAGTCGAGGTATATTGCGAGGCAAACGAAATAGCCGATGAGAAAAAGGCATCGGTATTGCTAAACTTAATGGGCGCTAGAACGTACGGCCTATTGTGGGACCTGATTACTCCAGCCAAACCGAAGGCAAAGAGTTTTAACGAAATTGTTGCTGTCCTACAGGAACACCTAAACCCTGCACCGCTGTTGATAGCAGAAAGATTTAAATTCCACAGGAGAACTCAGCATAAAGATGAGAGCAATGCTGAGTACCTTACGGAACTACGCAAGCTATCAAAGCACTGCCAGTTCGGAGCAGGACTGGCAGATGCCCTACGGGACAAATTTGTCTGTGGACTCCTGAGTGAAGGAACACAGAAGAAGTTACTCTCAGAGAAAGAGCTGACGCTAGATAAGGCTTTCAGCGTGGCAGTATCGTACGAAGCAGCAGCCAGGGGAGCTGCGGAAATACAACAAAAGCCACAGGAATACGGCACCCACGAAATGACACGGGGATTTGCAAAATGTTATCGCTGCGGCAGAACTAACCATGACCAGAAGGACTGCTGGTCCAAAGACAAAATATGCAGGAAATGCGGAAAGATGGGACACATTGCACGAGTTTGCAGGTCTGGGAAGAAGACCAGTGACAACAAAAAGGCTACTAAGGAACCGTACAAGAAAGTACAAAAGATGACGGACAGTAGTTCCGAAGACCAGATGAGAGATAGTGAATCCGGGAACAGGAGACTAAGCTGTCTCAAACTTCACAATGTAATCGCAAAAGAGGATCACCGAACCATTTGGGTCACCCTCACGATAGCAGGGTCCCAAGTTAAAATGGAATTGGATACAGGATCAGCGCTAACCATCATGAATCGACGAGACTACGAGCGGGTATTCTCACACATACCCTTGCGAGACATCCATCATCTTGACGACGTATACGGGGCAAAAAGTATACCCCAGAGGAAAAATAAGGGTGCCTGTCGAATACAACAGCAAGAAAATACGGAAATTGTATCTCTACATACTGCAAAATGGTGGACCACCATTATTGGGACGTGAATGGATCAGGAAGATAAGCTTAGATTGGCACTCCATTCATGCAATGACGGTGGACGGTAAAAAAAGATGAAGGCGTCACTCCTGGACGATTGTCAACAATCTTAGCTAACGCCAAAGAGGTATTTCAACAAGAACTGGGCACTCTTAAAGGCGTAACCGCCTCGATAAAAATAGAAGAGAATGCAATTCCCAAGTTTTTCAAAGCAAGACCGGTACCATATGCAATTCGCCCAGCCGTCGAGGCAGAGCTGGAGAATCTGGAGAAGGCAGGCGTGTTGTCTAAGGTCGACTGGAGCGAGTGGGCGACACCCATCGTTCCTGTCATGAAGAAAACGTTAAGCAATAAGTCTGAGGAGCCAAGGAAGGTTCGCATCTGTGGGGATTTCAAGGTGATGGTGAACCCAGTCCTTCACACAGTACAATATCCTCTTCCAAGGATAGAAGACATCTTCGCCTCACTGTCTGGAGGGAAGCGTTTTACAAAAATTGACCTAGCACAGGCATATTTGCAGATGGAGGTTGAAGAATCCTCTAGGAAGTATCTCACGATAAACACTCACAAAGGTCTTTGCCAGTATCATCGATTGGTATTCGGAGTAGCATCGGCTCCGGCGATATGGCAAAGAGCGATGGAACAAGTCCTGCAAGGGATTCCGGGGACTCAGTGTTACTTGGACGACATCCTTGTGACAGGTGAAGATGACAGTGAACACCTTAACAACCTAGAACAGGTGCTCACTAGACTACGGGAACATGGGCTATGAGCCAACCGCCCCAAGTGTGAGTTTTTTAAGAAACAGATATCGTATTGTGGCCACGTGATTGATGAAGAGGAGTTACATAAGTCCCCTGACAAAATTGAAGCGGTTGTTAAGGCCCCAGCGCCTGAAAATGTGTCGCAACTGAGGTCATTCCTTGGATTGGTGAATTACTACCATAAGTTTTTGCTGAATTTGTCGACAATCCTGCACCCACTGAACGCCCTGCTACGAACGGGAGTAGCATGGAAATGGAGCAATGACTGTAAGCGGGCCTTTCAGAAGAGTAAGGACTTAATCACTTCAAGAGAAGTATTGGCTCACTACAACCCAGCACTGCCGATCAGACTGGCGTGTGATGCGTCTCCCTACGGCATTGGGGCGGTACTGTCACGTAAATTCCTTGATGGTTTAGAGAGGCCGATAGCTTTTGCGTCACGCTCGTTAACTTCTACCGAGCGTAACTACACCCAGATTGACAGAGAGGCCCTCAGCCTAGTGTGGGGGGTGAAGAAGTTCAATCACTACCTGCACGGTCAAAAATTTACTCTACTAACCGATCATCAACCTCTTGTTTCCATTTTCAACCCTCAGAAGGGCGTACCGATAATGACAGCGCAACGGCTGCAGAGGTGGTCCCTTTACCTAGGGGCACACCAATATGACATCGAGTACAAAGGAACTAAACAGCATGGGAATGCTGATGGATTGTCACGCCTACCGTTGCCGACGGTGGAAGAAGAAGACCTTGCAGTGGATCCAATGGAGTTATTCCACTCGACCATAGTCGAATGTCTCCCTGTGACGAATGCAAACATAGAAAAGGAAACACGGAATGACCCGACACTATCACGGATTTAACGGTGAAGGGATGGCCAGCACATGGCGAACCACTGCTGCCAGCATTCTCGCCGAGAAGAGAACAGCTGTCAGTGTGCAGAGGAACCTTGATGTGTGGATCCAGAGTAGTAATTCCACCTAAGTTGACGGATAGAGTGCTCAATGAGCTTCATGAGGGTCATCTGGGTGGGGTAAAAATGAAGAACTTAGCCAGAGCGTTTGTGTGGTGGTCGGGAATCGATAGAGAAATCGAAGAGATGAACAAGAGCTGTGCAGGATGCCAGAAGGTCCAAAACACCCCACCACAAGCTCCTCTACATCCATGGGAGTGGCCCTCATCTCCATGGCAAAGGGTGCACATTGATTTTGCTGGTCCCTTCATGGACTCGATGTTTTTAATTGCGGTGGATGCACATTCAAAGTGGCCAGAGGTAATAAAAATGTCCTCAACCACCACGGAAAAAACTATCACAGTTTTACGAACCATATTCGCCAGGAATGGGCTGCCTGAACAGATTTGCTCTGACAATGGACCACAGTTTGTGTCTGAAGAGTTCCGGAGGTTCTTAAAGAACAATGGTGTTAAGCATTACACATCTGCCCCATATTATCCAGCCACTGATGGATTGGCCGAGAGGTTTGTCCAAACATTCAAGAAGGCTATCAAGGCAATGTGTAATGAAGATATACCCCTACAACACAAGGTGGACAACTTCTTGTCTGCCTACTGGAATGCGACACATGCGGTTACCAACCAAACTCCAGCCATGATGTTCTTCAATTGAAGACTACGATGCCGCTTGGATTTGGTTAAGCCAAACGTCCGAAGAGATGTGGAGAACAGGCAGTTTCAGAATATGAATGAAAGGCCGACCAGGAGTTTTAAGATAGGTCAACCAGTTTTGGCCCGGGACTACCGCACTGAAAAATGGCAGCCAGGAACGATTTGTACACGGCAAGGACCTCTCATGTATACCGTGGACGTTGGAGAGAGCATTGTAAGACGCCATGCTGACCAGATTCTAGAGTCACTGGAAAACGTCAACTCCACACCACGATCTGATACACCTGGCAATGAAATCGACGTACCAATTGCAGCTACCGCAGAATCGGTGATATTGGAAGCAGATGAACCAAACAACGACATTGATCCCGACTCAACCTTGCCAGAGGAACCTGATACCCCAAAGAGGCGTTATCCAGACAGAATCAGGAAGCCTCCTCAAAGACTGAACTTATAATTGCTTAAACTTAACCAATGTATCTAGCAACCGTAATTGTGATTGTAATTAGTTATCAGTTAGTTGTTAAATGAATGTTACGTACTGTTTATCTAAAAGGGGAGGAATTGTTGTGTATGTACCTTTAAGAGAATAACTGGTCTCAGACTGCAGTACCGGCAGTGACCACCCCTGTATAAAAGGCGCTAGTAAGCCTCTGTAGTTTCAGTTTCCCGATTGACTCCTTTCAGTAAAGACTTGTTTTGTTCAACTCCTGCTGTCCGTGTCTCAATCATACACGGACATAATAGCTGTAGCCTCATCTTGTATGGCAACTGTTTCTTTGTCCCACACTGTATCTTGAATGGAAAGAAAAATGTAAGCCTGTGTATACTTGCAGTAATGCAAATGGTGTTCAAGATGTCTGGAAAGTTAAAGGCCTCAATCACCACAATCCTATTATTGCATATTATTACTTTGTTACTCGAAGTACTCGTGGGGATGAAATTGGCCATGGGTGGGGACACAAAACAGGCAGTATCGCATTAGGCACCTGTTAATACGCACCGCTTTATAATTAGTTCCATTGAATTCAATAGAACAGAATATTGGGCGTGTGATTTAATGGGAGGTAAAAGCAATTCTGTCTGTTTGGCGTCCCAGCCCATGGCCAATTTCACCCCCAGTTCACTGAATATTCCTCCCTCTTCAGTTGAAATTGATTACAATTTTGGACAAAGAAGGGAAAAAAAGTTGAGCTATTCATCCTTAGTTTTTCTAAAATTCAAATGTGCATGATTGCAGTTTAAAATAAACCCATTAGTGCATCTGAATCCAAACCGGCAACATCACAGACACACACACAAACATGGCATACAGGAAATGGATTTTCAAGAAGCTGTGCAAATATTTTAAGAGTGTTGATTCACCGTACCTGCATGTACGCAGAACAAATATTGTCCATCTTTCTTCAATATACAGTAAATTTGGAGTTGGATGAATTTAAACAGTCCTACCTACACAACATCTGTTTGCAAAAATTCTCTAGGTTTGAAATCCACTGAAACATATGTACAATAGCTATTTAAATGTAAGCACATCCTCCAATCTGGAAGGACAAAATAATGTTCGTACCTTCATCATTAAAGCTAGTTAATAATGAGACAGTGTAAATGTCACAAGTATGTTTTAGCATGCCTTCAACAACATTTGCATACATTTTTAAATATTGAGCCTTTTACAGCACAAGAGGTTACATGTTAAATTTTTGATAACAGAATGACAAGTAACAATAATGTAAACATGTATTTTACAGTTGGCAAGGCTTTTTTCCGTTGGTGGATTTATTAATGGGTTCTTCTGAGATTTTTAAAGATGTTTTTGTGTTAGACAAAGCATAAATTTATAACTGTACTCTTTAATTATTTACAAGAATAATGTAGAGAAGATTTAATGTGGTTTGTGAAGAACAGACACAATTGTGTGTACACACATGATTGGCTAGAAGGCAATCTAATTAAACAAGTAGACTGAATGTAATGGGTTGGAAGATCTGTACACTCAGAATCCATTGCAGCAGAGTCCTGATTTTCCATTATTTCAAACTTCATGTCATAGCAGACTTTTAGCCCTCTGGTCCTAGTATACTCAGTATAGTCTAGATGACTACTGATGTTATTAGCAGACAACCTGATCATGGGATCTGGTCCATTTTTTAAGACTCATGTTAACTGGTATGTTTAAATGGGTTGATGCTTCTGTTAAAAATAATGTCCACTGATATTGCTAACAATAATTTATATGCTTACACAAAATGTTGCTCCAATTTGTGTTTATTTACTATCAGAGCTAAACCTCAATGACTTATGAAGAAAGAACAAAAAACCTTGCATTGATATAGCACCTTTCACATTCTCATGATGTCCCAAAGTGCTTTACATGTAATGAATTACTTTTGAAATGTGATAAGTCTTATTTTGTAGGCAAGCGTGGCAATGTATTTGTGCACATGAATGGAATAACCAGTTAATTGATTTTTGGCAGCATTGGTGAGGAATAAATGTTAAGTCAGGACACCAGGAGAACACACCTGCTCTTCTTCGAAAAGTGGCGTGGGATCTTTGATATCTACCTGAGCAGGCAGACAGGGTCCAACAGCTTATCCAAAGATGGCACCGCCAACAATGTACCCTTCAGAAATGGTTCCCACTTCTCGATCATGGCAAAGTTTGATTGTAGTTTGGTAATCAGATTTCAGTTTAGCTACAGGTATCAGAATGGCTGGGATCACACATGAGGGATGGCTACTTGGTCAAAGTACCAAAGAGCCACTGGGGCTTGTGCTTCAACATGAGTCACTGCCTTCAGGAAATGAGGAAACCACTTCATGAAAGATACCCGGTGAAGCTTGTATGCTTCAATCAGGACTGTTTTTTTTTAATCATGATTCAAAATTTCTCAGTAATGGGATTGAATGTGAAGTGGCTTTATATACCAGAATTATCAGACATATGATCATGCAGTTGTGGTAAACCACTGTTTGCATTCCTGTTTGTCCTGTTTGTATTCCACTGTGTACATGCCTGGACATGCCTCGGCTGACTCCTCCCACAGGTCCTAGTATAAAGGTGACTGCTCCCCAGCCCTTGGTATCCTGGACCGGTCGACCACTCGAGGCAGACCTCCATTCTGTTGTTAATAAAAGCCTTTCGTTACTCTTCTAACTCTCAGTCTTTTATGAGTAATTGATAGCGCTTCAATTTTATTAACAACATTTTTATAATGGAGAAGATCCTCACACCAGCATGCCTGGACTTAGATCATCGGGAGGCGGACTCATCCACCAAGTTTACTCACTGGCTTAAGTGTTTCGAAAAATTCCTGACCGCCTCCGAAGCAATCAAATCGGACGAGGACAAACTGGATGTCCTGACCTCCAAAGTGAACCACCGAGTGTACTCGGTCATCCAAGACGCGACCTCGTACGCGGATGCTATCAAGCTCCTCAAGGACCAGTACACGCGCCCAGTGAACGAAGTGTACGCCAGGCACCTCCTGGGGAGTCGTAAACAACAACCTGGGGAATCGACCGTGGAATACCTTCAGGCACTGTCTGTGCTTGGCCGGGCCTGTGGTTGTAAGGATGTAAAGGCCGCCGTGTACACAGAGGAACTTATCCGGGACGCTTTTGTAGCGGGCCACAGATCCAATTACACACGACAGCGACTGTTGGAGCAGAGTAACCTCGACCTCAGCAAGGCCTCTGAACTCGCACTATCGTTGGATGCAGCCTACCAGGGCATGGATGCCTACTCCTCTGCACCGTGGACGCCGCGGGGAATGACAGCCTGGGACACGGTAGGACCGCCTCATAGCGCCGTGCCACCCCAGCCACACCCCAACAACGGCCCAACTACCGCAGCAGTGTCCCAAGGCCAGACAGCAGTGCCCCAAGGCCAGAAATGCTACTTCTGTGGCCAGGCAAAACACCCTAGAGCGCCCTGCCCGGCGAAAAACGCGATCTGCTCAGGCTGTGGGAAGAAGGGACACTACGCTAGCGTCTGCAGGGCCAAAGCCACCCCGAACCCCAGCAGCGCCGCGTGTGGGCCATGCGGGCCGCCATTTTGGACCTCCCCGGCCGTGTGCGAATCACCGGTACAGCAGCCATTTTGGACGCCTCCAGCCACATGGGGATCATGGACGCCGCCATCTTGGACGACAGCCGGGACGCAGCAGGCCCCCGACACCGCCTCATCTGATACCCGCAGCGACACACCGACCCCTACGCTGGCATCCGTTACACTGGACCAAGCGAGACCGCACCAACTGGCCAGTTCCACAATGGACATTAAGGTAAATGGTCACGATACAATCTGCCTTTTTGACTCTGGGAGCACGGAGAGCTTCATCCACCCCGACACGGTGCGGCGTTGCTCTCTCCCAGTCCTGCCTGCGCAACAGCGGATTTCTATGGCCTCCGAGTCCCAGTCGGCGGACATCGGCGGCTACTGCGTGGTGACACTCGTAGTAGACGGGACCGTGTACGATCATTTTAAACTTCTGGTCCTGCCTGACCTCTGCGCTGCCGTCCTGCTGGGGTTAGATTTTCAGTGCCACCTTAAAAGTGTTACGATGGCGTACGGTGGACCCCTACCCCCACTCACAGTCCGCAGCCAGCAGCTTCCAAATTGCCCGCCGCGCACCAGGTGCAACCTCTCCACACTCAGAGTCACCCCCCCACCACTGTTTGCTAACCTCACCCCCGACTGTAAGCCCATCGCCACAAAGAGCAGGCGATACAGTGCCGGGGACAGGGTTTTCATTAAAACCGAAGTGGAGCGGCTCCTGAAAGAAGGGATTATTGAGGGCAGCACCAGCCCCTGGCGAGCCCAGGTTGTGGTCGTTAAGACCAGCGAGAAGCAGCGCCTGGTCATCGACTACAGCCAGACAATAAATCGCTACACCCTGCTGGACGCCTACCCACTCCCCCGTATAGCTGATATGGTCAACCAGATCGCGCAGTACCGCGTCTTCTCGACCATTGACCTGAAATCAGCGTACCACCAGCTCCCCATCCGCCCTGAGGACCGCCAGTACACTGCCTTTGAGGCAAACGGCCGCCTCTATCACTTCCTTAGGGTTCCCTTTGGCGTCACCAACGGGGTCTCCATCTTCCAAAGGGAGATGGACCGGATGGTAGATCAAAATGCGTTGCAGGCCACTTTCCCATATCTGGACAATGTGACCATCTGCGGCCGTGACTTGCAGGACCATGACGCAAACCTCGAAAAATTCCTCCGCACCGCCCAACTCCTAAACCTGACATATAACAAGGAGAAGTGCATATTCCGCACAAACCGCCTCGCCATCCTTGGCTGTGTTGTGGAACACGGAGTCATCGGCCCCGACCCCGACCGGATGCGTCCCCTTATGGAACTTCCACTGCCCCACTGCCTCAAGGCCCTGAAGAGGTGCCTAGGGTTTTTCTCCTATTACGCCCAGTGGGTCCCCTACTATGCGGACAAGGCCCGTCCGCTGATCAAGTCCACCTCTTTTCCCTTGACGGCAGAGGCCCGCTTAGCCTTCCACCGTATCAAGGAGGACATTGCCAAAGCCACCATGCACGCAGTGGACGAATCCATCCCCTTCCAGGTGGAAAGCGACGCGTCCGACTTTGCCCTGGCCGCTACCCTCAATCAGGCGGGGAGACCCGTGGCCTTCTTTTCACAAACCCTCCAAGGCCCGGAGACCAGACACTCCGCTGTTGAGAAGGAGGCCCAGGCGATTGTGGAGGCTGTGCGTCATTGGAGGCACTACCTGGCCGGAAAACGATTTACCCTGCTCACTGACCAGCGTTCAGTTGCTTTTATGTTTAACAACAAGCAGAGGGGCAAAATCAAAAATGACAAGATCTTGAGGTGGAGAATCGAACTTTCCACCTACAACTACGAGATCTTGTACCGGTCCGGGAAGCTAAATGAACCCCCGGATGCGCTATCGCGTGGCACCTGCGCCAGCGCGCAGATCGATAGACTACGGGTCCTCCACAATGACCTCTGCCACCCGGGGGTCACCAGGTTCTTCCACCTCATCAAGGCCCGCAACCTGCCTTACTCTATTGAGGAGGTCAGGACCATGACCAGGAACTGCCAAGTCTGCGCTGAGTGCAAACCACACTTTTATAGACCAGACAGGGCCCACCTGATAAAAGCCACTCGCCCCTTCGAGCGCCTGAGCGTTGATTTTAAAGGGCCTCTCCCCTCCTCCGACCGCAATGTGTACTTCCTCAATATTATTGATGAGTACTCCCGTTTCCCGTTCGCCTTCCCCTGCCCGGACATGACCAGTGCCACGGTCATTAAATGTCTGAACAACCTCTTCACCCTGTTCGGCTTCCCCAGCTATATCCATAGCGACCGGGGCTCATCGTTTATGAGCGACGAACTCCGTCAGTACCTGCTAACTAGGGGTATTGCCACAAGCAGGACCACCAGTTACAACCCCCGGGGGAACGGACAGGTGGAAAGAGAAAATGCGACAGTTTGGAAGGCCGTCCTGCTAGCCTTAAAGTCTAGGGGCCTTCCAACCTCCCGCTGGCAGGATGTGCTCCCCGATGCGCTCCACTCTATTCGGTCACTGCTCTGCACTGCCACTAACGCCACCCCTCATGAGAAAATGTTCGTCTTCCCAAGGAAGTCCACATCAGGGACATCGCTACCGCCATGGCTGACGTCCCCAGGGCCGGTCCGACTGAGAAGACACGTGAGGACCCATAAAACGGACCCCCTGGTCGAGAGGGTCGACCTCCTCCACGCCAACCCCCAGTATGCTTACATCGCATACCCGGACGGGCGGGAGGACACAGTCTCCATAAGAGACCTTGCACCCTCGGGGACCACAGTAACCCACTACCCACTACCACCCCCCCCCACGATCCGATATCCAGCCCCAGCAGACGGCAGGCCTGGGCCCCGCGACCCGCTCGACATCTACGAGGACGACACGCCTGTGCCACAGCCTACGCTGGACTCGACGCCGGAAGCTTCACTACCCCTGCCGTCGCCACGCCGATCACAGCGGCAGACAAGACCTCCGGAGAGACTCCAATACACTAACTTTTAATACACTACACCCCGCCGGACTCAATTTTAAACAAGGGGTGAATGTGGTAAACCACTGTTTGTATTCCTGTTTGTCCTGTTTGTATTCCACTGTGTACATGCCTGGACATGCCTCGGCTGACTCCTCCCACAGGTCCTAGTATAAAGGTGACTGCTCCCCAGCCCTTGGTATCCTGGACCGGTCGACCACTCGAGGCAGACCTCCATTCTGTTGTTAATAAAAGCCTTTCGTTACTCTTCTAACTCTCAGTCTTTTATGAGTAATTGATAGCGCTTCAGCAGTTTTCTGTACCTACCATAACTTTGCAATATTTGTTTAGTTTTCCAGAAAAAGCCAACTCAGGCAATATTCAACTTCTTTTTTTCTCTCTCCAATACCTTAGCTACACTAATTATGACAGCCATGTCATAAAGCAAACATTTCAAGGAAAGATTACTGTAGACAGGCCTGTGTTCAATACCTGTAATTACCTTGGCTTCTGATGATTGGACAGCCATACCTTCCTGGCAATGCTGGTATTTTACAGAATGATTTTAAGAATCCATTCTGTTGTTTTAAATGTTTATTGCAGATTATCTAATATGACAAATATCTGAATATCAGCTTTAAACTAAACTGTTTACTTTGCTCTATGATACAAATCAAAGCAAAAGGAAAACAAAAGGAAATAAGGAAAAATCATTAAACAGGTGTTAGCATTCCAGTGCCTATTTGGAGAGAATCTGATTTTAATGTTTAGCAATCATTTTGTTTCTAGCAGATTGCTTGAGCTTACAAATTTTCATTGTTAAAAACAGATACAAATGGATACCTTTGTGATTGCATTTACAGAACAAAGATAAATATGTAAAAGAGTTAATTAAATAATTTTTTTACTCCTAAACTTATAGATCACCCCTGAAAATATAACTTTTCTGTGCTGTCAAAACGGAAGTGATTGCCGAATGTCTTAAATGTCTAACTGTCTAACTAGCATAAACAGTTCAAATGATTTAGATTTTTTTCAAGAAATCTGGGCCTAGAAATTCAGTGCCCTTAGCGCCGATTTTGCGGCGCTAGAGGGCCTAGCGCTGCAATTGGCGCCGGCGCCGAAATTGCCTGGGGCCCTTCCGCCGCAGTAGACCGGTAGCGCTGCGCCGGCACCAATGACGTCATCGGTGTGCGCAGCGTCCCGGTTGCCGTGGTAACCCGGCCCCAAGCCGAAATTCAGTTGCGGCCGCCTCGCCAGTGGCAGCCGCAACTAAGGCTCCGGCAAACGAGTGCTGCCGGAGTCTGCGCCGGCGCTTTAAGGAGGCGCGGCGGCCGGCCGCTTTCCCGCCGGCTGCCTGCCCGCAGCTCCCTCCCCGGACTTCTCCCCCCCCGCGGAACAGATGCAAGCCCGGCACTTGTCCGAGGTGCCGGGCTCATTTTTGAGGAGATTTGCGCGGGCCGCGGCCGGGTGCAGGCAGCTCCTCCTTAACGGAAGGAGGAGGCCTGCACTTCCCCAGCCTGCCGCACCGCATCGGGTGCCGCAGCGCCGGAATTGCGGCGCGAAACGGCAGTTAGCGCCCTTTTCCAGGCGCTAAGACCCTTCAGTAGCGCCGGCAGCCGTTTGGGCGCGGCGCCACTGAATTTTTGGCGCGCGCAGGGGACTTAGCGCCGGCACTAATTTCCGGCGCTAAAGCCCTGGCTAAGCCAAAACCCAATTTCTAGGCCCTGGTCTTCTCCTAAAAAATTTCACATCTAACTTGATGGACATTTTTTTAATTCTGTGCTTGGAGAAACTGGATTTGAGAAATTAGTGCAGAGCTGATAGTAAATAACCATGTGACAGGGTGGATCAGTGTGAGACCAATAGTGAATAACCATGTGATAGGGAGGATCAGTGTGAGACCAATAGTAAATAACCATGTGACAGGGTGGATCAGTGTGAGACTGATAGTGAATAACCATGTGACAGGGAGGATCAGTGTGAGACCGATAGTGAATAACCATGTGACAGGGTGGATCAGTGTGAGACTGATAGTGAATAACCATGTGACAGGGAGGATCAGTGTGAGACCGATAGTGAATAACCATGTGACAGGGAGGATCAGTGTGAGACCAATAGTAAATAACCATGTGACAGGGTGGATCAGTGTGAGACTGATAGTGAATAACCATGTGACAGGGAGGATCAGTGTGAGACCGATAGTGAATAACCATGTGACAGGGTGGATCAGTGTGAGACTGATAGTGAATAACCATGTGACAGAGAGGATTAGTGTGAGACCAATAGTGAATAACCATGTGACAGGGAGGATGAGTGTGAGACCGATAGTGAATAACCATGTGACAGGGAGGATCAGTGTGAGACCAATAGTGAATAACCATGTGACAGGGAGGATCAGTGTGAGACCGATAGTGAATAACCATGTGACAGGGAGGATCAGTGTGAGACCGATAGTGAATAACCATGTGACAGGGAGGATCAGTGTGAGACCGATAGTGAATAACTATGTGACAGGGAGGATCAGTGTGAGACCGATAGTGAATAACCATGTGACAGGGAGGATCAGTGTGAGACCGATAGTGAATAATCATGTGACAGGGAGGATTAGTGTGAGACCAATAGTGAATAACCATGTGACAGGGAGGATCAGTGTGAGACCGATAGTGAATAACCATGTGATAGGGAGGATCAGTGTGAGACCGATAGTGAATAACCATGTGACAGGGAGGATTAGTGTGAGACCAATAGTGAATAACCATGTGACAGGGAGGATCAGTGTGAGACCGATAGTGAATAACCATGTGACAGGGAGGATTAGTGTGAGACCAATAGTGAATAACCATGTGACAGGGAGGATCAGTGTGAGACCAATAGTGAATAACCATGTGACAGGGAGGATTAGTGTGAGACCGATAGTGAATAACCATGTGACAGGGAGGATTAGTGTGAGACCGATAGTGAATAACCATGTGACAGGGAGGATCAGTGTGAGACCAATAGTGAATAACCATGTGACAGGGAGGATCAGTGTGGGACTGATAATGAATGATCACAGGCCAAGAGCTATTACTATGTACAAAGCGCTAGAATTATAAAATACAATTGTCTTTCTGAATAAAATTTTTAAGAGGTCAGATTGTCCCTCAAAGTTGGAAAGTGTCACTTCTGTTAGCTCAGTCCTAATTGGGCCAAGAACCAAGAAAACTCACCCAACCGAGGCAAGTCAAGTGAGTTCAGCTCTGGGACTCAAACTCCCAACTTCCTGTTTGGTTATCAAATGCTTGATTGTTTGTGCCACTGGGTAGCTCTGTACAAATTCTTCCAGGTAGGTCAGTTACTCTTTCGCAGCCTATTAAGAGTGGGATGGCTGACTTAGATTACATGTTTAGAACTTTTTTTTGCATCACTTCAAACAGGCTTGGTTTATCATTTCTTCCATGCCTTTCCTAACATCACTGAAGCACGGTAAGAAAAAAGATAGCAAAGGTTTCAGTAACCAAGGGTTTCCTATTACTATTTGACAGACAGAAATGTAGTATCTAAGTGCCGCTACAAATCAGCCAGACAGAGCTTCTCTTCTGATCTACATGGCCACTGAAAGCAGTTGCTTTTAAGCAAGCTGTATGCAATACCAGAGCAATGATGCCACTTCACCTTGTTCCAAGAGAAGTTATACAAATCATAAGCTGTTACAGGTCCCAGGCATCAGTTACCTATGCGAGTTTTGCAAGCTTCAGACCACACACTGTGGTTCAACTAATGAAGTAAATGTTTTCACAACATTTTAAACAGCAAATTTCAAACAGCAGGTTTAATCGGACAACTGCATCTACGAAGCAAGTCATTGTTTTAAAAACCTAAACAGAGAAATCTGATGATACTGGGACAAATGGCCTTCAGTCAGCACAATGTATGGGAGGCCACCTTCAGCCACACTCAGTCGCACAACTGTGTGTCCATATGTTTAACCCTCAGATAGCCAAGGAGTTTTTGTTTCATGCATTTAAGATGTTTTTCAAGCAATGTAACAATGAGTATTAAAGGAAAAAAGGAAAAAAAATGAGAACAAGGTGTACAGTCTAAGCAAAATATCTCCATTTTAACATTGTTACCAGTTAAATATCCGTTGCATCCAGGCAACACTGAAAGCAATTTACAGTTTTGCCTTGAACTGCAGTAGAAGCACAGCTAGTCTTTTTAAAGGGTTCAAAGAATATGATACCAATACGGACTACAGTTGATACCAGTAAACGGACTACAGTTGATACCAATAAGTTGCCTTATGGGTTACGTAAGTAACTGAGATTGTGTTAAAACACCATTGGGGGAAAAATTTGTTAGCGACCAATCTGGGTCGCTAACATCGCGTGGGCACTCCGGCGAAAATTAGCACCGGTGATCGCTAACTTCAGTTTTAGAGCCCGGCGAAAATTAGCACCGGCGATCACTAACTTCAGTTTTAGCTCCCCAAGAGGGAGGTGGGGCGTTAATTCAAGTGCTCCACTTCCTTCTTAGAGCGCTAACCCTGAATATCGGGGCGGTGCGTTCTGCAGCACTACGCACTGGGCCACGTAGGGCTGCCGCATGGAAGGGCTCTTCCCGTCTTTAAGGGGGAGGATCCAAGCCCACAACGCTCCGGAGTGCTGGACTGCCAGGTCACGGCACAGACAAGTAAGTCGGCTGATTTTCTTTTCCCCCCCCGCCACCTCCCCTTTATTAGCGTCCTGCGAGCCTCCTGCCACTTCGTTTCCGCCCCCTGAATCAGTTGCTGTCATCGCCCGGCGCAGATTCAGGGGGAGCGGGCCAATTTTTCAGGCGGGGTGAAAACGGGCCGCTGTGCACGGTGATGACATCGTCATTGCCTGCGCAGTGGAGCGGGGCGCTACCGGTTACCGCTGCCGCTAAACTCACGTAGAATTTAGTGGGAGTCGTTAGTGGCGCCACGCCCGGGCAAAAAGTCATTTGTGTCCCCCACTAACGAGAGGCACAAATGCACCGAATTTCTAGCCCATAAGGAGTGGGGAGATGAGATGGAAGAGACGTAAGCAAGTTTTCTTCTATAGCCTGAAAATTCCAGTCAATACTTTGCTATATTTATGAGCTCAGCTATAAGGAATAAGAATTTTTTTTCCAGTGAGGTGAGCTTCCACACATCATAGTCTGTATGTTGTGACATTGGCGGTCTCTTCTATGTTTATGCTCATGTTAAACATTAATGGCCCAGAAATTCGGGTTGGGGGCTTCCTGCGGGTGCAAGCTCCTGACCTGCACTTACCTTGCGCGCCGGCCATTGAGCTGTGGGCCCCCGTGGAGTTCCGATCCTGGGCTTGCTCCAGCTGCCGGTGCGCAGTGCTTGCGTATCCCAGGGGCGCAGTTAGTTCGATGCGTCCCCTGGGATCACGTGGGCCATGGGCAGCCAATCGGAGCAGGGAATGCTCCATTCATAAGTCTGACAGGGAGTGCTGTCAAACTTAGAAATACTACGGGCCCCTTCTTCTTACAAAACATCACTAAATCTTCAAATAATTTTTTTTTTAAATCACATTTTTTAAATGAACTATAAATTAAATGAAATAACTATTTTAAACAATAATTTAAATTTTTGAAAAAAATAATTTTATTTTCTAACGGGGCTAAAAATAAACTTACCTTGCTTTAAACTATTTAAAAATAATAAACCTGTGGAAAAAATGTTTTAATTATAATTAATTCACCACTTACCTTGTAAAAAGCAGGCCTTACGCCTGCTTTTTACATTTCTAACTTCTGCAGACTTACCCTCCCGGGAAAACCTGTAAAAAAAAATGATGTTCGATGCGCACGCGCAGCCTCCCCTGTGCATGCATTCGACCTCTGAACCCCTGCTTTCAGGGGAACGGAAGTGCCGGTTTCCCGCGCATGCGCAGTGCATGCAGGAAACCAGCACTTTCATTGGGCTTATGGGTGAGTACCCCATGCGTACTCACCCGTGGAGACCCGAATTTCTGGGCCATAGTATACTCATTCAGACTAATGAAGCTCTATATCTGTAAGAATGCAGGAATGTATTGTTGCAAGAATATATAATTGTAGTGTCTCTTGCAACCAATCACATCCCAAAAGTACATGTGTGTAGTGCTATGTCTGATTATAATAGCAGATGCTATTGAAATGACAAGATTATTTAATAGCTACATTCATTTGCATTTCTAACAGAATAACTTGTATACTGAAATGATTACATATTACTTTTAAAGTCATTTTTCCATCCTAATGCCAAGCCTACCATGACACAGCTGTTATTGTTCCCTTTTCCAAACCTGCATCATCTCTGCAAGTCCCCTTCACATTACCCACCCTTCCCTCACACAGTCTCCTGACCTAATGCAATCCCAATCACACTAACTGGTGCCATCCAAGACTGCAGCTCCATAACCAACGGCCACCCAAGTTGCTCAAATCCCCAACTCCCATTTTTACTTACACACCAAGGGCATTCCAGAGCCTTGACCCAAACCAGGACCTATGCCATTGTTGAGACTGTAATGGAAAGACAGTGGCTCATCTGCCACACCGGGAAATACTCATACATAGGATGGAGATTCTGCCCATACTTCACCCCCTCCCTGTCCATCCAGCTGCCACCCCAGGCCAGCCATCATCTGAGGTAACTGTAGATATGGAATAATTCATCATCTAGTTGTACATATGGAATAATTCATCATCTAGTTGTACATATGGAATAATTCCTTATCTGTGAATGGATATGACACATCGGCTGAAGAGCAGGAATATATTCCCAGTTTGCATAAATTATAATCACACTAGTTAATTTCTTGTGAGAAGGGAGAGGAAGAGAGAGGAAGGAGAATAGAAGGACTAAGAGGGGGGATGATGAAGGAAAGGTGTGAGGATGATGAGAATCAAGAGAGTGGAGTGGGGGGAAAGAGAAGGGAGGAAGGGATGGACAGCTTTTTAAACACAAAGGTAAAATTCATGAATAAAGATGGAAAGAACCAATAGATCATTAATGACAACTGCTAAAATCCCTGGGGTGAGGCTAGTGGGCAACGCCAATGGGACTGACCCAGGAACAGTGGTCAGAGGGAATGGAAGCTGAAGACTATTGCTGTTGAGCCTGAAGGCTCAACCTCAAAAAATGTGAATGAAAAATGGCCTTAAAATTAAAGGTAAAAACATATCGAGAATATAAAATAAAAATTCACTCTTTTAAAATTCAAACTTACCTCTATCCAGGCAGGGTGGCTGCAACACCAGCGGTGCTCTGGAGAGGTGAGGTCCTGAAGCTGGAATGTTGGCTGAGCTGTGGGGGTCTGAAGCTGCATCTAAGTTGTAGGGTTAGACCTAGAGTTTGACCATGACAGCTAATTGCTGCTCACTTTACAATGGGAAGTCCTATTGAGTCGACACCTACCATCATTACAGGGAATGGTGACAGGCACCTGTTGATATGTTAACTTTGGAAAACTCCATAGGAGATGTTTAGCAATTTCTAAAGTGGACTGCATGACACATATAGAATGTTAATGCATTATATCTTCTCCGAGCAAATGCATTTCATCAGATGTAAAGCAATGACTGCGGTGCCATAAAAAGTGCAATGTTCTGTCTGTGGGTCAGCACACGCCGAACTATGCACATTAACTTATCAGGTTGCAGCTTTTTGTTAACAGATATACCAAATCCAGAAGTAGTAAGTTGGCCCTCTCAGGAACAAGCCTCTTCACAATACTGAGTATCATTACTACTTTAAGCAGGCACCCGGCCAGCTCTGGAGGGATTGCGTGATTTCTAAAAGGAAACACAGGGTGTTCTATTTCTCATGTGTGTAGAGGGGGCTGAGTCAGTGGCCTAGCTGCTGAGCCATACATCCTGTTGAATCATTTTGTAACTCCAAACTCATAGTTCCAAGTATGAAACAGGATACTTCAGGAGCATAACCAGGTGTACCAATCACCTGTCTTCTTGAAGAGCATGATGCAAACCATTGATCCACATTTGTACATGTGGTGAAGCAAGGTTCTCTGCTCTGCAATGGAGAGTGAGTTGTAGCAGAGGGAGCCACTGGGCAACCGGCTGGTAGTAGGCCAGAGGCAGGTGGCACTGAGCAGAACAGTGTCATCTGACCTGCAGACAGAGCTGGCGTCCCTGGCAGATGCCTAAAACAGGCATAATGCCCCTTAAATTTATTAATCAGCAGCCTAACACCTGTTGAAGGACTCCTCTACAAAATTAGTTTCCAATGTTGAGAATAAAAGGAATGCAAGATTCTTCAGAGGCTCTCGCAGCTGGCAACCAAAAGTATTTTTATTTTAAACATTTCTGTAGAGCCAGGTTGAGCAGGAATGCTCCCCCGATACCACAGTCCTGGCCATTGGTCCCCCTGGTGCCCAAGCCAACCCCCCTCCCAAAAGATACCTAAATTCATGTTTCTCTTTCGCCGAGCTACCTGCGGAAGCATGGCCATCAGCAGCAGCTCACGCCAAAGATGTAGATGAGGCCCAAGGCCCAGTCTCAGGGTGGTCTCAGGCCTCACTGTTCAGGTGCTCGCTGCTTGCACAGCTCTAAATTTGGACCTGAAAATAGACACAAACTAATATCTACCTCACTGAGATGTAAGTATAATGCATAAATAAAACATTACAGACAGGTATGAGACAGAAATAGTGTGACAGGAAAATGGATATAAAGTAAGTGGCAGGAAGTATAAGAGTGATGTTTCACATGGTGAGTCAGTGGATATCATATTATTCCATGTAATGCACAATATATTATCAGGCCCATGGAGTAATGGAAATTGGATAATCAAATTTAATTTCCTTCACACATTATTTCCTTGGTCCCCTCCTATTTCTCATTTACATGCTGCCCTCGATGACATCATCCAAAAAAACAGCGTCAGTTTCCACAAATACGCTAACGACACCAAGCTCTACCTCACCACCACTTCTCTCGACCCCTCCACTGTCTCTAAATTGTCAGACTGCTTGCCCGACATCCAGTACTGCATCAGTAGAAATTTCCTCCAACTAAATGTTAGGAAGACTGAAGCCATTGTCTTCAGTCCCCGCCACAAACTCCGTTCCCTAGCCACTGACTCTATCCCTCTTCCTAGCATCTGTCTGAGGCTGAACCAGACTGTTTGCAACCTTGGTGTCATATTTGAGCCTTAAATGAACTTCTGACTACATAGCCGTGCCATCACTAAGACCGCCTATTCCCACCTCGGTAACATTGCCCGAATCTGCCCTGCCTCAGCTGATGCTGAAACCCTCATCCATGCCTTTGTTACCTGTAGACTTGACTATTCCAATGCACTCCAAGGCTGGCCTCCCATGTTCTACCCTACGTAAACTTGAGGTCATCCAAAACTCGGCTGCCGGCGTCCTAACTCGCACCAAGTCTCGTTTGCCCATCTCCCCTGTGCTCGCTGACCTACATTGGGTCCCAGTTAAGCAACTCCTCAATTTTAAAATTCTCATCCTTGTTTTCAAATCCCTCCATGGCCTCGCCCCTTCTTATCTCTGTAATCTCCTCGAGCCCCACAACCCCCCAAAATAGCTGCGCTCCTCTAACTCTGGCCTCTTGAGCATGCCTGATTATAATCGCTCAACCATTGGTGGCCGTGCCTTCTGTTGCCTAGGCCGCAAGCTCTGGAATTCCCTACCTAAACCTCTCCGCCTCTCTACCTCTTTCCTCCTTTAAGACGCTCCTTAAAGCCTACCTCTTTGACTAAGCTTTTAGTCATCTGCCCTAATTTCTACTATATGGTTCCATGTCAAATTTTGTTTTATAATGCTCCTGTGAAGTGCCTTGGGACGTTTTACTACGTTAAAGGAGCTATATAAATAAAAGTTGTTGTTGTTGTATTGTGATAATGTTAGTGATAATTTAAAGCTCAAATTCCATGATCATGTGCACCTTTGTGATTTTCCAATGCATGGAATGTTTAAAAGTTCTACCTAAAAATGTATATATGTACATGTGTATTGCTGTACTGGTATATTCAGTATGATTTGTATGGAGTATTTTGTATATAAATATCTTTGGAGAAAGGGTGAAAACAGGCACTAAGTGGGTGCTCTGCTAATAAGACACGCCTGTTTAAAAGTCTGATTTTAGCCTTCAATTTTCAGCTTAATTGATGATTACCATGACTTAAACATGCCTGCAGGTGCTAAAACGGATACCTGCAGGCACAGCACTCACGCGCTGATTTGGAGAAATTTTCATGGCACTGTATATGTAGCCTCCACACACCCAGTTCCACTGAAGGTGTGAAATCTGTTGGCTGACACACGAGATGATACAGAATGGCTCAAGGACTGAGGGAGAGGGCGCAAAGGTTCTCGGATGCAGCACTGGAGATCCTGGTGGAGGAGGTTCAGAGGAGGAGGGATGTCCTGTATCTGCAAGGGGGAATGAGCCCACTTCGCCCTCATGTCCCTTCTGTGCCTCTCCCCTGCAGCAGCTGCTCTGCCTGGTCTCATCTCCTCCTCCCATTCCTCCTCCAGAACAAGGGGGACCCCTAGCAAGATGCCCATGACCAAGTACCCCCTTTCCCTGGTGATTCTTATAAGGTGTCAAATAAGATAGAGTAGCACAGCAGTCACTCTCTTTAGGTGAAGTCTTCAGAGAATTTCCAGAATAAATGTTGATAGTGTTAGTGAAGTCTTGATAAATTTTCCCAGAAATTTTCCCAATATGTCTTAAAAGTCCTCTTCAAAACGCAGTGTAGTCAATCCATCTCCAGCAGCAAGTGAAAAGTGAAAGCTAAGCATGGCTTTAAGTAGTGCACAACATCCTCAGCAAGACTTCTTTACTCCTGTTCAGCTGGTCACTGTCAAGAGAGGTCATTAATTGCAGTGCTAGCCAGCAAAATGGTGTGCAGTCACTTTAATGAACGCTAGCTTGTAATTTAATTGTCAATCAGAGCCTTAATGGTCCTTGGGGTAGCTGTTCCTAGCGAGTGCTTCAACTCCTTTACAAAGATGGTGCCATGCGATAAACCGGCGTTGCAGCTCAAGACTCCATCTTGGCCACCTCGAAGGTTCTTTAGCATCTAAAGTATCCAGGGAAAATTGCCCCTTTGTCTTTATGTGTGTTTGTTTGAATGCTGGGGGAAGGTTGTGGTTATGTTGAAGAATGGCTGACAGTGGGTGTGTCATAAAGCAAATTGTTTAAGTAGAAGATTTGTTTTCAATGGGAATGAAGTTGTGTTAGATATAAAAACAGAAAATGTTGGAAAAAACTCAGCAGGTCAGGCAGCATCTGTGGAGAGAGAAACAGAGTTAACGGGCTCGATTTTGCCAGGCCCGAGGAGGCAGGATTGGAGGCGTATGAGGTGATAAAATCGCAAAAAATGGCGGGCGGGCCCGATCCCGCCTCCAAGCAATTTCCCCAAATGCATGTTTTCTGACCCCGTTTCCATCCCGCCTCCAAGAGGCCCTTAACAACCACTTAATTGCCTCTATAATCCCATTTTGAGAGGCCTTTCTGATTTTACCACTTTTCCCACATCCTGCACGTCTCCTCTGGAATACACCAGTGAATCCTGGTGGCCTCACAAGTGGACTGCTTACTAACAGCTGCAGCTCCACCATTAAAAAGGAGTTTTCAGCAATCATCATTTGCAGGTCACTGAACTTTGTTGTCTCAGGTCTGGGGGAACTTTTAGCAGGCATACCCATTGTTGTGGAAGTTTGGAGCCTGATACCCATCTCCAGTGTGACCTCCTGGGAAACCCCTCTCGCCACCTTGACTGAACGCTTCCTCCACTGAGGCATATACCAGAAGCATGGGAACCATTTATTTCCTTTCCTCCTGTACATCAGATTCGGACGAAGACATAAGGACATAAGAAATAGGAGCAGGAGTAGGCCAATCGGCCCCTCGAGCCTGCTCCGCCATTCAATAAGATCATGGCTGATCTGATCCTAACCGCCAATCCACTATCACAGAACCATCTCCTGAATCTAACAGAATTAGACACACGAAATAGGAGCAGGGTCAGGCTACACGGCCCCTGGGCCCGCTCCACTACCCACAGGGCCATGACCGATCCGAACCTAGATTCATGTCCAAATTCCTGCCCGCTCCCCGTAACCCTTAATTCCCTTTACTTCTAGGAAACTGTCTATTTCTGTTTTAAATTTATGTAATGATGTAGCTTCTACAGCTTTTTGGGGCAGCATATTCCATGGACCTACCACCCTCTGAGTGAAGTAGTTCCTCCTCATCTCAGTTTTGAAAGAGCAGCCCCTTATTCTAAGACTATGCCCCCTAGTTCTAGTTTCACCCATCATCGGGAACATCTTCCCCGCATCCACCCGATCCAACCCCTTCACAATCTTATATGTTTCATGGCAGCAGCAGAACCATGATCAACAGCACCACCAAGAGCAGCAGCAACAACAGGAGCACCAAGCTGCTGCTCACCCACCTGAAGCTGCACAGGCCAGAAGGCGCCAGCGTGCGACCACATTGCTGCCCGGAATGCAAGGGACGCACTCATCTTGGCCAGATTTGCTTAGCCTACACAATCAAATGCTTTTGCCTCGCACCTTCTTATCAGACCATCGACAATGGCCAAGAACCTGCGGATTCCTATCACTCTGACCACCATACGGACAATTGCAAGTCGCCCTAAGCCCTCAATGTGGAAGTCCCATTAGCGAAATGACACACGCCACAACTGCAACAGTTTGCCATCAGAATTTTTTATGACAATAAGCAACTGATGGCTTTTCAAAATTAAACACAACATTACACTCAAGTGACTACCCTTGTGACTACTTGTGCATTATCTTCTTCTTACGCATGCTCCTACGTGGTGCTTCCCCTGTGGCTTCAGCAAATGTGGAGGCCCCTTTCTCACTTTCTTGCTGCTCCTGTCTCGACACCTTTGGCGGGCGTCCTCTGGGGTTGCGAACCCGTGAGGGCTCGGCAACAGTCTGCTGCTCCTGCGGCTGTGCAGGGGTTGAGACGCTGATATCAGTTGGGTGGGGACTCTGGTGAAGCTCTGACCGAGGGCTCTGCAGTGGCATGGTTGTGTGAGCGCTTGGAGAGGAGCCCCCACTTCCTTGTTGTATGCCACCAACATCCCTCTCATGGGTCAGCCCCACCTCAGAGCTAGCAAGTGGCTGGACAGCACCTTGCTGCACTGCAGGGGGGCCATGAGAACCCATTTCTGCACTGGAAGTCCTACTCCAGAGGACTTGCATGAAGGTTTGGTTTATTTGGTCAATAGCTGACCATCGATCCTCAAGAGATGTCAGTCTATTCTGAACAATTACCATGTTTTCCATACCCTGGTGACTAAGCTCCTCCTTGGACGTAGCCATTCTCTCCTCTACCATAGCCATCCTCTCCTCTACCATAGCCATCCTCTCCTCTACGGTAGCCAGCCTCACCATGGAGGTAGCCATCCTTTCCAAGGAGGTTGCCATCCTTTCTGTGGTGATACGTTCATGCGCCAACGTCTCCACAAAGGCTCTGCTCACGTTAGCGATGGACTCCTCCATTCGCTCCACACTCGCAGCAACCCTGGAGACAAAACCTGCCAGAGACTCCTGCACCTGTTCCTGGTGTTCCAGCATCGCTCTCCTTCTGGATGGACCCGGAGGCACAGGATTGACATGCAGCAGAGCTGAGCTGGGAGCATCCTCTCCACTGCAACGAGGACTCTCCACTGCTGTCCCTGTCTCCACCATCTGCTGATGCTCACTTGTGAACTGTGATACACCAGGTAACAACTTTACTCTATGTCCCGAAGGTCCCACCGAGGTGTGAGTGTCTGCGCTGGTGCAGGGTGCGCTTAATTCTGCTGACAGAGCGCCCTCAGAGGATGCAGCTTCTTCTGAGGAGTCTGGAAACTCAAGCTCTTCCTCCTGGACAGTGGGAACGGGGGCTGTCGATGGTCCTGTGGGGGAGTAAAGGAAAGAGTGAGAGATGTGAGGTCAAGGTTGCATGCACATTGAATAGTGCAGATGATCATAAGTCAATCTGTTAGAGCATCAGATTGAATATCAGTGACTCATGCAATGTCAATGAGAGAGATGCCAAATTATTCTGTCACCAGCTTGCTGTGATGCGCCTGCCTGTCCGTCTCCCACTTGGGAATCCTCCTCGATCCCGGCAATTTCCAGGGCCGCCTCCTCCGAGGTGGTGAGCTGGGCTACTGAGGGTGGCCCTCCTCCTGTCCTCACTCTTTCCTTCTTATTGTGGGCTCGCTTTTCCTGCAATGAGGGACACAAGTGGAGTTTGAGTGAGAATGAAGGAGTGAGCATAGAGATTCCATAGCATAGATGCTTAGAAGGAGACAAAGGGTCCTCCCTGTGTGTTGTAAGTTGTCATTGCATCACAGTGATAGGGAGTGTGAGGGCTGCATGGTTGAATAGTTAAGTGAATGTGACCATAGAGAGAGAGGGATGGGTAAGGGTGCAGCGATGTAAGTGTCAAGTGGGATGTGGAGGAAGAGGTTGGCAAAACAGAGTGCTGGTGAGGAGAGGTGATGGGGATCAGATTGAGGGTGATGGGAAAGTCATACTCACTTTTCCTGTGCGGAGAAGGTCATGAAACCTCTTCCTGCACAGCAGCCAGGTTCTGCGGCACATAGAGATGGAGTTGACCTCCTGGGCCACTTGCAGCGTCACAGCTTTAGTCTGCTGGGGTGGCTTTTTTCTCCCTGCACCAAAGCTTGGAGGGCGGGCTCATCAAAGCGAGGTGCACACTTTTGCTTGTTGGTGGACATGGTCGGTAAATGAAGTCCTTCATACAATGTCCAAAACGTTTCCAGTCTCCAGAAGAAGCAAGGCTGCTTGCAGGCCTTAAATCCAGCAGCACTGAAGACATCATCGGAGGCGACTTTCAGGATGGAAAGACTAATTGGGCCAGAAGTTCCCACACGCTAGAAATCAAGTGCCCAATTAGGGCAAACTCGCACTTTTTTCCCACTTCACATCGGGCTCCTGACACAAAAACCACCTGACACGTCCCCAGCCCGCCCCAATGGCAAAATCCAGCCCAACGTTTCAGGTCTCTGACCTTTTGTCAGAACTTGAAAAAGTTAGAGATATAACAGGTTTTAGGCAAGTGCAGAGGCAGGGAAAGAGTGGAGAGGAGGAAAGAACAAAAGGGAAGGTCTGTGATAGGGTGGAAGGCAGGAGTGATTAAATGACAAAAGGTATGATTGTATAAGGCAAAAGGAGATGATAATAGGAGAAGTAAAGAAACAAAAGATGGGTCTAGAAGAGGTGTAAATGGGAATAGCAGAATCATCAACCGCTGCCGTCTGAAAACATGAGGGCAGAGGTTATGATCTGTTGCGTTAAGAGTTTGCTATGTGAAGCTGCATGTGATTAGTGGAGGGGGAAGGTTGAGGAGTTTGGAGTGAGGAGTCAGCAAAAAATAAGACAGGAAAGAGGAAGGAAGAATGCGGTCTTAAAGTACTGGGCAAGGGTCTTTTCTCTTTTATTCATTCTGGGGATGTGAGCATCACTTGCAAGGCCACCTCAGAGGGCAGTTAAGAATCAACCACACTGCTGTGGGACTGGAGTCACATGTAGGTCAGACCGAGTAAGGACATCAAGTTTCCTTCCCTGAAGGTCAGCAATTATCCAGTTGAGTTTTTCTGACAATCTGACAGTTTCATGGTCACTTTCACTGATACCAGCTTTATATTTTCAGATTTTTAAAACTGAATTCAAATTCTCCAACTCCAGAGTTGAACACACATTCAAGTTATTCATCCAGGTCTCTGGATTGCTAATCCAGTAAAATAACCACCAAAGTACCGTACCAAGTGTATCCTGGAGTGTGGTAACACTGAGTGGGGCCTTGAAGTACTGGGCCAGGGACTTGGAGTGTGGTAAGACTGAGTGGGGATTACCAGAATATGGTAATGTTATGTAGAAGAGCCCAGGGTTTTTCAGCACTGGGAAGTTGTGTGTGGGCCATGATAGCATTGAAGAAAAGGAAGAAAGACTTGCATTTATATAAGGTCTTTCACAACTTCAGAATATAAGAACAGAAGAATTAGGAGCAGGAGTAGGCCATACGGCCCTTCGAGACTGCTCCACCGTTCACTAAGATCATGGCTGATCTTCGACCTCAACTCCACTTTCCCGCCCAATCCCTAACTCCCTTGATTCCCCTAGAGTCCAAAAATCTATCTATCTCAGCCTTGAATATACTCAACGACTGAGCATCCACAGCCTATGGGGTAGAGAATTCCAAAGATTCACAACCCTCTGAGTAAATAAATTCCTCGTCTTCTCAGTTTTAAATGGCTGACCCCTTATCCTGAGACTATGCCCCCTAGTTCTAGACTCTCCAGCCAGGGAAACAACCTCTCAGCATCTATCCTGTTAATCCCCCTCAGAATCTTATATGTTTCAATGAGATCATCTCTCATTCTTCTAAACTCCAGAGTATAGGCCCAATCTAATCAATCTCTCCTCATAGGACAATCCTCTCATCCCAGGAATCAATCTAATGAACCTTCGTTGCATCGCCTACAAGGCATGTATGTCCTTTCTCAGATAAGGAGACCAAAACTGTGCGCAGTGCTCCAGGTGTGGTCTCACCAAAGCCCTGTACAACTGTAGCAAGACTTCCTTACTCTTGTACTTCAACCCTCTAGCAATAAAGGCCAACAGACCATTTGCCTTTGTAATTTCTTGCTGTACCTGCATGCTAACTCTCTCTGATTCCTGTACGAGGACACCTAAATCTCTCTGAACACCAACATTTAATAGTTTCTCACCATTTGAAAAATATTCTGTTTTTCTATTCTTCCTACCAAAGTGAATAACCTCACATTTCCCCACATTATACTCCATCTGCCACCTTATTGCCCACTCACTTAGCCTGTCTATATCCCTTTGCAGGCTCTTTGTATCCTCCTCACAGCTTACTTTCCCACCTAGCTTTGTATCATCAGCAAACTTGAACACATTGCACTCGGTCCCTTCATCTAAGTCATTAATATAGATTGTGAATAGCTGAGGCCCAAGCACTGATTCTTGCACCACCCCACTAGTTACAGCATGCCAATCGGAAAATGACCCATTTTTCCCTATTCTCTGTTTTCCGTCTGTTAACCAATCCTCTATCCATGCTAATGTATTACCCCCAACCCTTTATCTTGCACAGCAACCTTGGCACCTTATCGAACGCCTTTTGAAAATCCAAATATACTACATCCATTGGTTCCCCTTTATCTACCCTACTAGTTAGATCCTCAAAAAACTCTAATAAGTTTGTTAAACATAATTTCCCTGTCATAAAACCATGTTGACTCTACCTAATCATATTATGATTTTCTAAGTGCCCTGTTACCACTTCCTTAATAATGGATTCCAGTATTTTCACAATGACTGATGTCAGGCTAACTGACCTGTAGTTCCTTGTTTTCTTTCCCCCTTCTTTCTTGAATAACAGGGTTACATTTGCTACCTTTCAATCTGCTGGGACCGTTCTAGAAGGTTCTATGAGGTTACTAATTAACCCTGTCTCATTGCACAATACAAGATCTAAAGTAGCCTGTCCCAAAGTGCTTCACAGCCAATCTATTATGAATGTTGAGGGCCCAGTTTCTGGAAGTGCTAGAGAAGTCCTTGGATCTGGTAGGATTGTGGAGGGGTGTCCCAGATTCTGGTAGTATTGGGCCAGGGAACCTGGGGAGTGACAGCTTGGCAGGCGGAGCAGGATGAAGAGTCAGTGTGTCCTTCCCCTCATCTTATGTGCCTAGGCTCCCCTCACAACCCACCAGTGCCAGTTCCACGATCTGCTCCAGTCTCATCTCACATCATTAACTTAACCACATAAAGATGCATATAATCAATGGCTTGGCAGCTAATGTGTAAAATTAGCTAAATCACAGCTCAGTATAATAAATAGAGAAATTGAAGCATGAGAGAAAACTATGATGGCAATAACATGGCACAAAATCGAGACAGGAAAATTGTTATAGGAAGTGTCACATTCACAGCAATTGCACACACACACAAGACTTTTAAGATAATAGTAATAGATCTCTTGTTGCATTGCTCATGGTGAGTCAGAGGATAAATTTAAGTGTGAAAGCTGAAGTGTGAAGTTTGAGATGTCACAGCTAAAGCGTGACGAGATGTGACTGTGACACTTGCAGGGAATGTTTGCTATATGCAAAACTTTTAATATATTATAGATATTTAAACATCAGGATTTCTTCTTTTTCATCTTTCTTTATTTGCCAGCAGGGACTGCATGGAAGACAGGAACATGCAGCAGGTTTCCACAATCAAACCATGTGATTTGACAAGCAGTGACATTGGGGTTTATTTTTTCAACTGAAGTAAGGAGAATATAGTCGTTTCGATAGAACAACGATATTGGTGCAGGAAACAAAGCCCAAATTCCCAAATAAAAGCAAATGAAAAAAAATCTACAAGAAGGACAGAAAAGATCAGACAGCAGCAAATTGTTTCAGCGAATGTGTAGCAGCCACCCCACCCACAGAACTCAGAAATTGCCAGGTGACTGAATCACATTATCACACTCATCATCAATATACACATGGTAGCGTTTGATGAGAGTAAGCCCCATTACAATGACAAATATTTTCATAATTTGCAAAAATATTTTGAAGATTATTACTGACGTTACTAGATGTATGATATAGGGGTTAAGCTTCTGCAATGATCATGATAGTGGGGGAACATTAGATTGCAGGTTTTGTACTCATTTGAATGATACACATCTGACCCCAATGAATTTTCAAAACTTGGACCTAATAACTTATTCTAAGCAAGCTCTCAGCATGTGATTCATAATTCACAGGCAGTCTCTGATACGGGTGTGGGGGTAGGGTGGCCAATGGCCACGTACCATATTGGACGGTTTGGAACCCGGGTGCAGCATCATCAAATTTCTAGGTCCACGTGTTCACATCAGTAGGAGGATGCAGGTATTTACTGAGCCCTGACTAGATTTGTTAGGAACCTGCCTCTATCTGAGACTTGCTATAACCTAATCCATTGGGTAAAGTATCGGAGAAGTGCCAAGTTGTCCATAAAACCCAACAACATCATAAATGTCAACAGTAAATTGTACTAATAAAAGAAGGAACACCATAATGACCACACAAGATGGCACGGAAACTGACAACAATCAATACATAGCTGAACTCCAGGCCACTGAGTTGAAAGTAGACTCAATATAATTAAGTATTTCACCTCTGACATGTTACCTCAGCATGGTCAAATAACTAATAATAAAGACAATATCCAGGCATTTCTACATTGAGTACCAGAGCTAGAGGCAACAGTCAAATACCTTGTGGTCCACAGTGATGATTTAGAAACTAGGTCACGAAGGAATAACATCCATTTTGAAGGATTGACTGAAGGCAATGCACAGTTAAGACAAAATGCTCATTTAAAGTCAGAGTCTTGCCATTAGAAACTGTTTTTAAAATCAGACCTTCCGATTTAGTTCTAGTCTGATACATTCGCTTACTGTTACCATTATATTGTTTTACTTTTTAATTTTGCGTGAATAATTTTTAAATCCTTTTTCATTAAACAGTGAACACTATCTCCCGCACTTCTGCCCTCACCCCTGCCCCTCCCTCCCGGAACCACGATAGGGTTCCCCTTGTCCTCACCTTTCACCCCACCAGCCTCCACATTCAACGGATCATCCTCCGGCATTTCCGCTACCTCCAAAGTGATCCCACCACCAAACGTATCTTCCCCTCCCCTCCCCTTTCAGCATTCCGCAGGGACCGCTCCCTCCGAGACACCCCAGTCCACTCCTCTATCACCCCAAACAGCCCTTCCCCTTCGCCTGGCACCTTCCCGTGCAAGCGGAGGAGATGTAACACCTGCCCCTATACCTCCCCCCTTCCCACTGTCCAGGGCCCCAAACACCCCTTCCAGGTGAAACAGCGATTTACTTGTACTTCTCGCAATCTAGTATACTGTATTCGCTGCTCACAATGCGGTCTCCTCTACATTGGGGAGACCAAACGCAGATTGGGTGACCGCTTTGCGGAACACCTCTGTTCAGTCCATAAGGGTGACCCCGAGCTTCCGGTCGCCTGTCATTTTAATTCACCGCTCCATTCCCACTCGGACCTCACCGTCCTTGGCCTCTTGTATTGTTCCACGAAAGCTCAACGTAAACTCGAGGAACAGCACCTCATCTTCCGATTAGGCACTTTGCAGCCTTCCGGACTCAATATCGAGTTCAACAATTTCAGATCATAACCTCGGCCCCTATTTCATTTTTTCTTGTAATTTTTCCACTCCTTTCCCCCCGCCCCCCTTTCCTTTTGTTTCGCTCTCACACCTGGCAGCTATCCCTTGCCCTGCCAGTACACCTTACACCCAATCTCAGCCTATTACCATCTCGTCTAGCTTCTAACACCTTTCATTGTCTCTTTTTTACTTCTTTTGTTTCTTTTATTCTTTTGTCCGATCGCAGCCCTGCCTCCGATCCATCTTTTTTTTCCAGTTTTGAAAAAGGGTTCGACCCGAAACGTCAACTCAAATTTCTGTCCACGGATGTTGCCTGACCTGCTGAGTTTTTCCAGCATTTTCTGTTGTTATTTCGGATTTCCAACATCCACAGTATTTTGCTATCGTACTAATGAGATTGTGTTACTGTCTCACAAAAAAATTATTGAAGCCTAATTGTGTAAGTTCGCTGGAATAACATGATTAGAGATAAGGTCAGTGGGGCCACAATTAGAAAGCAGCCTCGGGAACATTTCTGGCCATGAGTGCTGGAAAGAGGTTCGAAAATGGGTAGAATCTGGTTGCTCCAGGATACTATCTTGTTCAGAGGAATCTGGGGGTTGTGGGTGGTTCTAATATCAAGGAAGCGTGACTGAGGGGGTTTCTGGGCTTGCTCAGGTTCCATTATGAGTGTTTCAAAGTGCAGGAGGGAGCAAGTAACCAATTCTGAAAGGGATCGATTACCTTCCAGCGATGGCTCAACAGCTCCTTTGAAAGCTACATGGTGAGGACACACTGTATCTGGGCTGATGCTTGCTGGATCTCCTGTGCTGCATCAGAGCAACATAGCACCACTCTGATTCCAGGCCTCTGTCAGGGCAGATGTACCTTTACAAGCACTGTCGGCCCATCCTGATTTTTTTATTGACTTCCTGTCCCCGCAGTTTGGGACTGGGTCGATAACAAGCTCCATTGGCAGCTGGGAGTTCTGCTCTATCACGTATCCACCAGCTGAGTGGGCCTCCTGGAATTTCAAGTCCAATGTTTCATTTGGGATCATTTATGTATCAAGTTGAATAGAGATAGTTAGCTAAGGGACAAAGTCTGCAAAATCAACAACAGTATAGATTTCCTAATGGCATTGAAAATTCCTGTGCCAAAAACATTCACTTTACGTTCCAAATCCATCAGAAGTATGTTTAGGTGAGATTGTGTCTTGTGGTGAATTTGTCCCAGCATACGGGTAGAATTTCAATAAACACTTACCTTTGTGTGATGTGGTGCTGAACGTTAAATGAACCATGATTATGACTTTTGTGCGACACTATAACAACAACACAGCTGAACTAGGAATGAATTTTGGAGCAACTCATTGCTTACATATCATTATACAAAAAGGGCAGGAAAAGACCATTAGGCCTATTAGATCTGCCCAATCCAAAAATAGTGCAATCACATACACATTAATTAAGGAGAGCCAACACGGATTAGTAAATGGCAGATCGTGCTTGACTAATCTAATTGAATTTTTTGATGAAGTAACAGAGAGGATAGATGAAGGAAATGCAATGGATGTTGTCTACATGGATTTTGACAAAGTACCACATAGAAGGCTGGTTAACAAAATTGAGGCTCATGGAATAGGTGGGTCAGTGGCAGCTTGGATAAGGAATTGACTTAAGGACAGAAAACAGCAAGTTATGGTAAATGGCTGTTTTTCAGACTGGAGGATGGTAGCCAGTGGTGTTTCCCAAGGGTCAGTGCTGGGGCAACTGCTTTTTTTGATATATATATATTGGAATACAGAGTAGAATTTCTAAATTTGCCAATGACACCAAACTTGGGGGTGTGGCAAACAGTGATGATGATACCAATCGACTGCAACAGGATACAGAAATGCTAGCAGAATGGGCAGACAAGTGGCAGATGGAATTTAATACAGAGAAATGTGAGGTGATGTATTTTGGCAGAAGGAACAGGGAGAGGCAATATACACTTAATGGCACAGTTTTAAATAGTGTGCAGAGACAGAGGGATCAAGGAGTTAATGTGCATAGGTCCCTGAAGGTGGCGGGACATATTGAGAAAGTGGTTAGCAAAGCATATGGGATCTTGGGCTTCATAAATAGAGGTATTGCGTCCAACAGTAGAGAAGTTATAACAACAGAAAATGCTGGAAAAACTCAGCAAGCCAGGCAACATCCGTGGAGAGAGAAATAGAGTCAACATTTCAGGTCGAAACCCTTCGTCAGGACGCCTGCTGAGTTTTCCAGCATTTTCTGTTGTTATTTCGGATTTCCAGCATCCGCAGTATTTTGCGATCGTAGAGAAGTTATGCTGAACCTTCATAAAGCGCTGTTTAGGCCACAACTGGAGTATTGCGTCCAGTTCTGGTCACCACACTTTAGGAAGGATGCGAAGGCACTTGAGAGGGTGCAGAGGAGATTTACCAGAATGGTTCCGGGGATGGGGATCTTAGCTACAAGAACAGGTTGGAGAAGCTGGATTTGTTTTCATTAGAGCAAAGGAGGTTGCGGGGTGATAGAGGTGTACAAGATTATGATGGGTTTGGATAGGCTAGACGGGGAAAGGCTGTTCCCAATAGTTGATGGTACAAGGACTAGGGGACACAGATTTAAGGTTTTGGGCAAAAGATACAGGGGGGATATGAGGAAAAACTTTTTTACGCAGCGAGTGGTGAGGACCTGGAACTTGCTGCCGACGGAAGTGGTGGAAGTGGAGACAATGTTTTCAAGGGGGGACTGGATAGGCACTTGAGAGAAATAAACTTGCAGGGCTACTGGGATAGAGCGGGGGAATGAGACTGACTGGATTGCTCTACAGAGAGCCGGCAAGGACTCGATGGGCCGAATGGCCTCCTTCTGTGCCGTTATGACTCTATGACCAATGAGCCATCTCCTAACCTCCTAGGAGAGGCAGAAATCCACAAGAAGATGTTTGCAGTTAATTCAGGAAAAACTTGAGGAATTATTCCCCAACTCCCTAAGGCAATCAAGCAAAATTCCAAGAAAATGCGGTAGTCCAAAATGCCTCATTATTGGTAGTTAATTAGCAACTTAGCCTTTTTAACTGGAAATGTCCTCTTCATTCAGGAACTTGAGTTTCTTTTTAAATGACTGCAGTAAATCCATATCGACTGCAGCATATGTTGTAAATTTATTCTTTGGACAAATTGTGCGGGTCAGGTTGATTGGCCATGACAAAAATTGTCCCTTAGTGTTAGGGGGGGATTAAATACGTGGGGTTACGGGGTTACGGGGATAGGACTTGGGTGGGATGGCTGTCGGTGTAGGGACCGGGTGCTAGGGTTTGGATGATCAGCCATAATCTCGTTGAATGGCGGAGCAGGCTCGAAGGGCCGAATGGCCTACTCCTGCTCCTATCTTCTATGTTTCTATGTTTCTATATAAATTTGTATATGCGTAGTTGATTCTTACTGCCCTTTGAGTAACTGTTCTTGAACCGAACTGCAGCAGTTCAAGAAGACAGCTCACCACCACCTTTTCAAGGGCAACTAGGGATAGGAAATAAATGTCAGCCTTGCCAGCGACACCTATATCCCAAGAATGAATTAAGAAACTAGTGTTGGACAATAAATACTGTCTTGCCAGTGTCACAAAAACAAATGAAATAAAACTCATGCTTGGACTACACATATCTTATCTAGCAAGTAGGATTTAGTACTTTCATAAAGTCTTACAGTATATATACATTTATTGGTTTTATATATTTAATACATAATTCATTCATTGCCCTGTGATATTGTGACATACCTGAATTCCCCCCTCATGTTTGAGGGGCTGTTATTGATTAGCTGCTTGTTCTTCTGGACAGTCCAGTGAAAAGGATGCAAGGCTCCTCCTTCTGTCTGGCTCCTGTACTACACAAAGCACAGAACCTTTTCAGGCTCTGCGCCACTGGCAGGGCCTTGTACACAGCGGGCAGCTTACCAGCAATATTAATGGGCAGAAAATCATTGGCAACACACCTGCAATTTTCTAAGAAGCCATCTACTATGCACAAAGGTCCAGTATATACAATATGCACAGTATGCACACCTTTTATCAGTAAACCCCTTATTGCAACCTTTCTTGGTCATTCTGACCTGTGATACTGCGTTAAGGTTTCTAACAGTTCCACTCCATAATTTTCCAGCAGCTATGATATTGTAGGTCTTTTTACTTGTGCTAAATCTTTACTTTTTGCACTGCACCACTTCCTGGGTGAGGAACATTTTTTTTGTCGCTTTCCATCACTCGAACATCTGGTATTTTTTGACCTCCCTATTAATTCACATTCTCAGTTTGGGCCATAAATATTTCACAAGCATCATTTGCTGATGGTTTTAAATGAGTCAAATCCACGTGATTTGCCAGTTGTGTATAGAGATGGCCATTCGCACTGTGAGAAGACCAATGTGCATATTTGTGTGTGTTGACATATCGATTAGCATCCAAATTTGAGCATAGCGGTTGTAAGATTAGCCATTTTCAGTATATAAAACTTACATAAACCACTCATGTTTAGGTTAGGCATCTTAATGCATAAATAACACACGCATATAAATATAAAATGACTAGGAATCATAGGATAGTAGCTAAGGATCATGAAATAACCATGTTAAACCTCCCAGAATGCAGAATGACAGGCTGAGCAAGGTAATGCTGAAAGCTGGTTGCGTTGCAAGTTTCAAACATTTGTTTTAGACAAGATAAAGATGACATAGAGAATGCGTAGAGGATATGTTGAGCATATTTAGACCTTGGGTAGGTCAAGATAAAAAGGGCTGTGTATGCACAGAATCTGAGCTAAAGGGAGCTGTGTACACACAGGCCCTGAGCTAAAGGCAGCTCGTGTACACACAGGCCCTGAGCTAAAGGGAGCTGTGCACGCACAGACCCTGAGCTAAAGGGAGCTGTGTACACACAGGCCCTGAGCTAAAGGCAGCTGTGTACACACAGGCCCTGAGCTAAAGGCAGCTCGTGTACACACAGGCCCTGAGCTAAAGGGAGCTGTGCACGCACAGACCCTGAGCTAAAGGGAGCTGTGTACACACAGGCCCTGAGCTAAAGGCAGCTCGTGTACACACAGGCCCTGAGCTAAAGGGAGCTGTGCACGCACAGACCCTGAGCTAAAGGCAGCTCGTGTACACACAGGCCCTGAGCTAAAGGGAGCTCGTGCACGCACAGACCCTGAGCTAAAGGGAGCTCGTGTACACACAGGCCCTGAGCTAAAGGCAGCTCGTGTACACACAGGCCCTGAGCTAAAGGCAGCTCGTGTACACACAGGCCCTGAGCTAAAGGGAGCTGTGCACGCACAGACCCTGAGCTAAAGGGAGCTGTGTACACACAGGCCCTGAGCTAAAGGGAGCTGTGTACACACAGGCCCTGAGCTAAAGGGAGCTGTGTACACACAGGCCCTGAGCTAAAGGGAGCTGTGTACACACAGGCCCTGAGCTAAAGGCAGCTCGTGTACACACAGGCCCTGAGCTAAAGGCAGCTCATGTACACACAGGCCCTGAGCTAAAGGGAGCTGTGCATGCACAGACCCTGAGCTAAAGGCTGCTCATGTACACACAGGTCCTGAGCTAAAGGCAGCTCGTGTACACACAGGCCCTGAGCTAAAGGCAGCTCGTGTACACACAGGCCCTGAGCTAAAGGCAGCTCGTGTACACACAGGCCCTGAGCTAAAGGGAGCTGTGCACACACAGGCCCTGAGCTAAAGGCAGCTGTGTACACACAGGCCCTGAGCTAAAGGCAGCTCGTGTACACACAGGCCCTGAGCTAAAGGCAGCTCGTGTACACACAGGCCCTGAGCTAAAGGCAGCTCGTGTACACACAGGCCCTGAGCTAAAGGGAGCTGTGCACGCACAGACCCTGAGCTAAAGGCTGCTCATGTACATACATGGGATGGTAGCATAGTGGTAATGTCACTGGGCTAGTAATCCAGCGCTGTGATTTCAAATCCCACCATATCAACTGGGGAATTTAAATTCAGTTAATTAAATAAATCTGAAATTAAAAAAAAAAAGTTGTAGCAGTAATGGTAACCATGAAACTATCGGACTATCATAAAAACTGGTTCACTAATGTCCTTTAGAGAAGGAAGTCTGCCATCCTTACCTGGTATGGCCTATATGTGACTCCAGACCCACAGCAATGTGGTTGATTCTTAACTGCCTTCTGTAAATGGCCCAGCAAGTCACTCAGTTGTAACTAACCCCTACAAAACAAAATAATAAGAATGAAACTGGATGGACCAGCTGACATTGGCCTCAGCACCAGCTATGGACACAGCAACAGCACACCCAGCCCAGTCAACCTTGCAAAGTCCTCCTCACCAACATCTGGAGACTTGTGCCAAAATTGGGGGAGCTGTCAAACAACAGCCTGACATAGTCATACTCACAGAATCATACCTTTCAGCCAATGTCCCAAACTCCTCCATCATCAGCCCTGTTCCACAGGCAGGACAGACCCACCAGGGGTGGCGGCACAGTGGTATACAGTCGGGAAGGAATGACCCTGGGAATCCTCAACATTGGCTTCAGGTCAAGGAAACCTCCTGCTAATTATCACCTACCACCCTCCCTTAGCTGATGAATCAGTACTCCTCCATGTTGAATACCACGTGGATGAAGCGCTGAGAGTAGCAAGGACACAGAATGTGTACTCGGCGTGGGAGACTTCAATGCCCATCAGCAAGAGTGGCTCAGTAGCACCACGGCTGGCTGAGTCCTGAAAGACATAGCTGCCAGTCTGGGCCTGCAAGGGGTGGTGAGTGAACCAACACGAGGGAAAAACCTATTTAACCGCGTCCTTACCAATCTACCTGTCGCAAATGCATCTGTCCATGACAGTATTGGTAGCAGTGACCACCGCGCCGCCATTCTGGACACGAAGTCCCATCTTCACACTGAGGACACCCTCCATTGTGTTGGCACTACCACCGTGCTAAATGGGATAGATTGAGAACAGATCTAGCAGCTCATAAATGGGCAGTAGGCCAACAGCAGCAGCAGAATTGTATTCCGCCACAATCTATAACTTCATGGCCCAGCATATCCCTCACTCTACCATTACCATCAAGCCAGGGGACCAACCCTGGTTCAATAAGGAGTGTAGAAGAGCATGCCCGGAGCAGCACCAGGCGTACATAAAAATGAGGTGCCAACCTGGGGAAGCTGCAACACAGGACTACATGCATGCTAAAAACGAGAAGCAGCATGCTACCGACAGGGCTAAGAGATCCCACAATCAACGGATCAGATCAAAACTCTGCAGTCCTGCCACATCCACGTGAATGGTGATGGACCATTAAACAACTAACAGGAGGAGGCTCCATGAATATCCCCATCCTCAATGATGGTGGAGCCCAGTACGCGAGTGCAAAAGACAAGGCTGAAGCGTTTGCAACTATCTTCAGCCAGTACTGCCGAGTGGATGATCTATATCGGCCTACTCCTGAGGTCCCCACCATCACAGAAGCCAGTCTTCAGCCAAGTCGATTCACTCCACGTGATATCAAGAAATAGTTCAGCGCACTGGATACAGCAAAGGCTATGGGCCCTGACAACATCCCAGCTATCGTGCTGAAGACTTGTGTTCCAGAACTAGCCACGCCTCTAACCAAGCTGTTCCAGTACAGCAACAACACTGGCATCTATCTGACAATGTGGAAAACCGACCAGATATGTCCTGTCCATAAAAAGCAGGACAAATCCAATCCGGCCAATTACCGCCCCATCAGTCTACTCTCAATCATCAGCAAAGTGATGGAAGGTGTCATCGACAGTGCTATCAAGCGGCACCTGCTCATTGATGCCCAGTTTGGCTCCCGACCTCATTACAGCCTTGGTCCAAACATGGACAAAAGTGCTGAATTCCAGAGGTGAGGTGAGAGTGACTGCCCTTGACATCAAGGCAGCATTTGACCGAGTGTGGCACCAAGGAGCCCTAATAAAACTGAAGTCAATGGGAATCGGGGGGAAAACGCTCCACTTGCTGGAGTCATACCTAGCACAAAGGAAGATGGTTGTGGTGATTGAAGGTCTATCATTACAGCCCCAGGACATCGCTGCAGGAGTTCCTCAGGGCAGTGTCCTAGGCCCAACCATCATCAGCTGCTTCAACAATGGGGGCTGTGTACACACAGGCCCTGAGCTAAAGGGGCTCATGTACACACAGGCCCTAAGCTAAAGGGGCTCATGTACACGCAGATCCTGAGCTAAAGGGAGCTGTGTACACACAGGTCCTGAGCTAAAGGGGCTCATGTACACACAGACCGTGAGCTAAAGGGGCTCATGTACACACAGGCCCTGGACTAAAGGGGCTCATGTACACACAGACCCTGAGCTAAAGGGACTCATGTACACACAGGCCCTGAGCTAAAGGGGGCTGTGTACACACAGGCCCTGAGCTAAAGGGGCTCATGTACACACAGGCCCTGAACTAAAGGGGGCTGTGTACACACAGGCCCTGAGCTAAAGGGGCTCATGTACACACAGACCCTGAGCTAAAGGGGCTCATGTACACACAGGCCCTGAACTAAAGGGGGCTGTGTACACACAGGCCCTGAACTAAAGGGGGCTGTGTACACACAGGCCCTGAGCTAAATCATAATCATAATCATAATCATAATCAACTTTATTGTCATTGTTAGTGCACAAGTGCAGTACAACGAAATGTAGGCTTGCGGCTCCCGAGAGTGTACATTTAGATTAAGACATTTAAACATTCAACATTCATTTGGCTTGTAATACATTAACATAAACATAATAAAGTGCATTGGCAGATGTGCAGGCTTTAGAGTTTATTTGTGGAGTTCAGTAGGATGACAGCCCTGGGAAAGAAGCTGTTCCTAAATCTGGTCGTTCGGGTGCGAATGCATCTGTAGCGTCTCCCAGATGGCAGGGGGGTGAACAGACTGTGGCTGGGGTGGGTAGGGTCTTTGATGATGGTCAGTGACCTCCGTAAACAGCGTTTCTGGTAGATGTTCTCTATGGTCGGTAGCCGGGTGCCGGTAATGCGTTGGGCAGTTTTGACTACCCACTGCAGGGCTTTCCGGTCATAGGAGCTACAGCTGCCATACCATACTGTGATACAGTTCGTCAGGATGCTCTCTATTGTGCAGTGGTAAAAGTTAGAGAGGATCAGGGGTGACAGGTCACATCCGTTCAGCCTCCTTAGGAAGTATAGGCACTGCTGGGCCTTCTTCACCAAAGAGGAGGTATTGAGAGACCAGGAGAGGTCTTCCGTGATGTGGACTCCGAGGAACTTAAAGCTGTCCAACCTTTCCACCACAGCCCCATGGATGTGGACGGGGGTGTGACTTCCGCCTTTAGACTTCCTGAAGTCCACAATGATTTCCTTGGTTTTCTTGATGTTAAGGGCCAGGTTGTTATCGGCGCACCACTTCACTAGATGCTGGACCTCCTCCCTGTAGGCTGACTCGATCTGGCCTACTACCGTGGTATCATCCGCAAACTTGATGATGGTGTTGGAACCATGAACAGCCACACAGTCGTGGGTGAAGAGGGAGTAGAGGAGGGGGCTCAGCACACATCCTTGTGGGGCCCCTGTGTTCAGGGTCGGGGGGGGGAGGTGTGGTTAACTAATTTGACAGACTGGGGTCTGTTTGTTAGGAAGTCCAGGGTCCAGTTGCAGAGGGAAGTGTTCAGGCCAAGAGTGTGGAGTTGGTGGCCAGCTTGTTGGGGACGATAGTGTTGAATGCTGAGCTGTAGTCTATGAACAGCATTCTGATGTAGGTCTCTTTACCGTCTAAGTGATTCAATGCAGAGTGTAGAGCAGTTGTGATTGCATCCTCCGTTGATCTGTTTGCACGATAGGGACTCATGTACACACAAGCCCTGAACAAAAGGGGGCTGTGTACACACAGGCCCTGAGCTAAAGGGGCTCGTGTATGGACAGGCCCTGAGCTAAAGGGGACTGTGCGCACACAGGCCCTGAGCTAAAGGGGGCTGTGCACACACAGACCCTGAGCTAAAGGAGGCTGTGTACACACAGAAACTGAGCTAAAGGGGGCTGTGTACACACAGGCCCTGAGCTAAAGGGGCTCATGTACACACAGACCCTGAGCTAAAGGGGACTGTGCACACACAGGCCCTGAGCTAAAGGGGGCTGTGCACACACAGACCCTGAGCTAAAGGAGGCTGTGTACACACAGAAGCTGAGCTAAAGGGGCCTGTGTACACACAGACCCTGAACTAAAGGGGCTCGTGTACATTCAGACGTTGAGCTAAAGAGGGCTGTGTACACAACAGACTTGAGCTAAAGGGGCTCATGTACACACAGGCCCTGAGCTAAAGGGGGCTGTGTACACACAGACTCTGAGCTAAAGGGGGCTGTGTATACACAGGCCCTGAGCTAAAGGGGGCTGTGTATACACAGGCTCTGAGCTAAAGGGGGCTGTGTACACACAGGCCCTGCGCTAAAGGGGCTCATGTACACACAGGCCCTGAGCCAAAGGGTGCTGTGTACACATGGGCCCTGGGCTAAAGGGGGCTGTGTACACACAGATGCTGAGCTAAAGGGGGCTGTGTACACACAGGCCCTGGGCTAAAGGGGGCTGTGTATGTAAAGTCTGTGGGTTGTATAGCGAAGTAATACACAGACTACAAGAGTAACTTAAACAGGACTTTACTATTCGAAGGTCAGGGCGAATCTGCCCAATAAATTCTGCCACAGCACTTATATACCGGTGTGGTCACCATCGGTATTACAGTATACAGCAGCCAGGATAAAGTAGTGCCACACCTAAAATAGTGCTCTTAAAGGTGAACGGTTACATACAATAGTTCTCTTAAAGGTAGAACAGTTATATACACTACAATCCTCCCTTTTTAGCTTACAACATACTTATTCCCCATTAACATAACATCATAACATATCCAACTTCATGTTACAACAGTTCACAGAGGTAGTCTCTGCGGAAACAGTTCACAGATTCAGTCTCTGCGGGAAACAGTTCACAGATTCAGTCTCTGATCTTCTTGACTCGGTCCGGACCACGCCTCCGTGGTGTAGTCGGGTCACCTTGCTAGAGGGACTCATCCCATAGTCCTTCCCTAGACTTAACAGCTTTATTTCCATCACTTCTGAACCAGCATTGCTGACTTTTTTTAAAACAAACAAAAAACAGTTGGATTGCCTTTGGAAATTTTCCTGCTTTCCAACTGATTTGGCTCCGTTCGGGGGATCACGTGTGTGATCGGGTAGAGGTAATAATGGTTCAGATGGTTATCATCTTCTGCTTCGTCTTTTCCTTTTTTGCTTCTTGGAGACTCTCGGGGCTCCATTGTCAGCTGCCAGCTGTAACGCCACCATCTCCCTATGTTCCTTAGACTTTAAGTGATTCATCCTGATTTTGGCACTTTGGGAGTTCTCGGCACAAGCTGGGCAGACCAGGTCCTCGTAATATTCAGTGTCACTCAACAGATCATGGTAATATTCGGTGTCGTCCTGAGCTAGGCCAGCGAGAGGGTCTTCTATTTCCTCCTTACCCAGCTGGACGTTAGCCGACTTTTGTTCCAAATCCTGACATCTGTCCTGAAGAGACTTCATCATGCGTTCAGATTCATCCCGCTTTTTCTGGGCTTCCTGCAAGTCTTTTACTAATGACCTCATTTGTGATTTCAATACTTCAACTTCATTCGGAGATTGATTGATCGGACTATTCAATCCCTCTACTGAAGTAGCTGTTTCAGTATTCTGTTGTTCTACATTGCCGTGCGTCAGCGTACTTTTGGCATCCAAGGGCTGTTCTGCTGCAGACTTCTCAGTCTGGGTTGCCACCTCAGCTCTTCCAATGACGTTTGAGAGCTCCCTTCCCTTTGAAGATTGAGGCTCGTATTTAAGTTTTTCCCATTTTAGAGTTTTATCCCTCAGCATATGAATGAGTTGGCTGACTGTTAACTCTTCTGCCATCATCCCTTTTCCATTAACTACAGGGCTGTTTATAACCTTGCCCTGGAGGAGTTGGCTGACTGTTAACTCTTCTGTCCTCATCCCTTTTCCATTAGCTGCAGGGCTGTTTAGAACCTTGTCCTGGGGCTCCTTTGCTGCTTCTACTTCGCCATCATCCGCAGCCCCCATCATTCGAATTCCCACAAATGAATCGTCCGGTGATGCTGCACCCAACTTCAGTAGGAGCTCGGAAGTCATGTCGACCAACTCAGCTTTTTCTGCCTGCAACCTGCTAACCAGCGCCTTCAGTTGCGGCACATCTTGTTCCACCGGATTGGAGCACGCCCCTTCAGAAGCCGAATCAGCTTTGATTCGTTTGGCCTCCTCGTGCAGACGGTTTGTGTGCTCCTGCTCCCTTTTCTTTCCCAGCTGCTTCTGTTGTCTTTCCAGATTCTCCCATTCGGTATCATAGAACTTTTTCATTGCTTTCATCTCTTGCTCGAGACGGCAATTCAATTGTTCTAATTGCTGTCGTAATCTGAAATAAGTTTGCGTTCGAGCTCGATGTTCCTCAGTAATATATATGTCTGTAACTTGAACAGACTCAGAATTCTCTGTCAAGCTATGTTGTTGTTGTTCAGAGGAATTCTGTTCTGAAGTTTTGTTCTCCTCTGGAGCATAAGCCTTTATGCCCACATTCGTTCTACCAACCTTAGTCAGCAAGTTCATTTTAGACTTGTCTTTCACATTTGGGTTGGTCTTATCGTCATCCGATTCAGAATCTGAGCTGATTGTCTGCACCGAGTCCTCACTCGTTATGGCTTTTAGATAGTGCCATTCCATGTCTATTTTCTTGATCCACTCCCGTCCTAGAAGTGGTGGTCCTCCCTCAGGTAGTACGTATAAGTTCATTCTTGGGTGTTCTTTACCCCTATCTCTCACTTTGATTCTTATCTTTCCCATGGGGTATACTTTATGCCCCGTGTATGTCTGCAATACGAACTTGGTATCTCTTAAGGGTATATGTGAGAATAGCCGGTGGTAATCCCTTCGATTTATGACTGATAGAGCTGATCCAGTGTCCAACTCCATTTTCACTTGGATTCCAGCTATTTTTAGCATGACCCAGATAGTTTGTAGGTCAGCTTCCTTACTCACATTGTGAATTCTCAGACTACCCAGCTCCTGGCCGTTTGGGTCTGAGTCTGAATTCTGTTCGTCTGAACTCTTCTCAGCCACCTTGTGTACCTTGTTGTACTTTTCCTGTGATGGCTTCCTTTGGTTGTTGGTCCTTTGGTTGTTGGTCTTCTTCCCTGACCGGCATACCTTAGCTATGTGACCCAGTTTGCCACATTTCCTACATTCCTGGTTCTTAAACCAGCATTGGTTCTGGTCGTGTGTTGTCTTCCCACAACGATAGCATTTTGGTGTTGTCGAGGTAATTTGATCCACACTTAGTGCTGCTGTCTTTAGCTGCATTTCCGCAGTTCCCTTCGCTGCGGCTTCGTGCGATGCTGCAATAAGGACAGCCCTGTCAAGTGTAAGGTCGTTCTCTTCGAGTAGTCGCTTTTGCGTTCCTTCCTTTGCCAACCCGCACACGAACTTGTCTCGCAATGCCTCTGTCAGATTCCCTCCAAACTGGCAGTATTTCGCTAGTCTACGCAGTTCGACCAAGTATTCTGCGTTGCTTTCGTCTTTCCGTTGCGTTCTCGCATAGAATTTGAATCGTTCCGCCAACATCAACGGTGTAGGGTTCAAGTGGTCCTTCAGGACAGCCACAATATCATCGAAAGTCTGATCCGCCGGTTTAGCTGGTGCTAGTAGATGCTTCAAGAGCCCGTATGTCTTTGCGCCCATCGAGTTCAGCAAGGTTATAGCTTTGTCATCTTCTTCTATTTTATTGGCCTCACAATAGATCTCAATGCGTTCCACGTACGTGGCCCAGTCTTCTACCTCGGAATTAAAATCGTTGATGTTACCACGCTTAGGCATCTTCCTCTCTTTGGGAACAACACAAGTATTTCTTTAAATTATTATTTCTTTTTTTTTCTAAGATGGCGGTTTTCCCGCGAAAATGGCGGTTTCCCGCTCTTATCTTCTCTCCCCGCCCACTTCAATGGTGGTTTCCCGCTTCTGTCTTCTTCCCCGCCTAATGGCGGCTTCCCGCGTTTCTTCCCTGGCGGGAGGGGTACACTTTCCCCACGGGCGACGGCCGCTGGCTTTCAGGTTCACAGCCTGCGCGTCGGCTTCAAGGCTTTCCCTTTTTTAAAAATTTTATGGCAGGGCGACCGGCTCTGGGTACCCCGTTGACGGCGAACAGGTTCAGCCGCTGGGCTGGCTCTCGCACAGTTCCCCTTGCTCGGCTCTGTCTCTCTCCCGCTCGCTCGGCTCTACCGGCGCTGGGTACACCCCGTTGACGGAGGACAGTTCAGCCGCTGGACTGGCTCTCGCACAGTTCCCCTTGCTCGGCTCTGCCTCTCTCCCGCTCGCTCGGCTCTACCGGCGCTGGTTACACCCCGTTGACGGAGGACAGTTCAGCCGCTGGACTGGCTCTCGCACAGTCTCTCTTGGTCGGCTCTGCCTCTCCCACTCGCTCGGACCCCAATCGCATCTCCCAGCCCTCTCGCAGTCCGGTGCTTCTCTCCCCGGCTGTGGCTGAGTTTCTCTCTTCCCGCGCCTACGCTCCCGGTCGCAGCGCTTCGTGGCTTCGGTCACCGCCCGGCTTTTCCCGCCGGTCGCGGTCTCTCACGACGCCGTTGGACCCGACTTTTTGTCCGGCTCCTTTTCCCCCTCGACCGTGGTCGAGTGCCCAGCCCTTATCCTCCGGCTATTCTTTTCACTTTCCCTTACTCACAGTCACCGTGGCAGAAGGGACAGTCAGTGCCTGTTGCTGATGGAGGTTTTTGTCGCTAAAGTCTTCCTCCTTTCTATTGCTGCAGCCTTGAGTTTTCTCCCAGCCGAATGACAAGGGCGGTTGCCTCTTTTCGACGCTCTTTCGTTGCTTGAAAATATTGTTGCCGCAGGGTACGATCGGACTCGTCACCACTGTAAAGTCTGTGGGTTGTGCAGTTAATTACAACACAGACTTCAGGAGTAACATACAACAGGACTTTACTATTCGAAGGTCAGGGCGAATCTGCCCTATAAATCATGCCACAGCACTTATATACCGGTGTGGTCACCGTCAGTATTACCGTATACAGAAGCCAAACAAGTAGTGCCACACCTAAAATAGTTCTCTTAAAGGTGAACGGTTACATACAATAGTCTCTTAAAGGTAGACGGTTACATACACTACAGTTTTATAAATAGAGGTAAAGAGTAAAAAAGCAAGGAAATTATGCTAAACCTTTATAAATCAGTGGTTAGGCCTTAGATGAAGTATTGTCTAATTCTGGGCACCACACTTTAGGAAGGATGTCAAGGCCATGGAGAGGATGCAGAGGAGATTTACCATAATTATACCATGGATGAAGGACTTCAGTTATGTGGCAAGACTAGAGAAGCAAGGTTTGCTCTCCTTAGAGCAGAGAAGCTTAAGGGGAGATTTAATAGAGGTGTTCAAAATGATTAAGGTTTTCGATAGAGTAGATAGGAATAAACTGTTTCCACTGGCAGGAGTGTTGGTAACTAAGAATTGGCAGATAATTGGCAAAGAATCAAAGGAGAAATGAGGAGACTTGTTTTTATGTAGTGAGTTGCTATGATCTGGAACGCACTGCCTAAAAGAGTGGCAGAAGTAGATTCAATAACAACTTTCAAAAGGGAACTGGATAAATACTTGAAAAGGAAAAAAAATGCAGGGTTACGGGGATAGAGTAGAGGAGTGGGACTAATGGGATAGCTCTTTCAAACAGCCAGCCAGATATGATGGGCTGAATGCCCTCCTCTGTGCTGTACGATTCAATGAACTAAAGTAAGTAAGTCATCTGGCACAAGGGTAGTCATGGTGTTAGGAAGTAGTTGTAGAAAGGGAATTGATTGTTGTTGTTTTAAGTAAAAATAGCTCGATCACATACAGTTGTGAAGTTATTTCTGTGCCTAGTTTCGACTTCTGGGAGTTGGTTGATGGCAGGTGAATATAAACTTCTGTCTTACGAAGGATCTTAGCAGATGTTTTGGAAAGTGAGGGACTTTGTTGTGGTCAGTGGTTGGGGGGGACAGACAGGGGTGAAGTGAAATATATTTGGTGAGTCAACCTTTAATTCTTGAAAGTTCTGGACTATCAGTAGTGCTCTCCCTGCTCTGGCGGCTGGCTACTAAGTTTCTCGTTCCATTTCCTCTCCCTCTTGTGTACCCTCCTTGTGCTGTGGGGATGCCTAAGTAAAACCTTCTTGGTCTGTAAACCCTGCTGAGTGTGCATCTATGTGTAGAGAAGAGATACTGTAGTTTCGGTGATACATGTGTTGATCCTCCCCCTCTTCATAACATCAAAAATAGAGGTATTCCATTGTGGAATCAATGGCCCAGAAATTCGGGTCTCCATGGGTGAGTACACACGGGGTGCTCACCCGTAAGCCCAATGGAAGTGCTGGTTCCTTGCACACGAACTTGTCTTGCAATGCCTCTGTCAGATTCCCTCCAAACTGGCAGTATTTCGCTAGTCTACGCAGTTCGACCAAGTATTCTGCGTTGCTTTCGTCTTTCCGTTGCGTTCTCGCATAGAATTTGAATCGTTCCGCCAACATCAACGGTGTGGGGTTCAAGTGATCCTTCAGAACAGCCACAATATCATCGAAAGTCTGATCCGCCGGTTTAGCCGGTGATAGTAGATGCTTCAAGAGCCCGTATGTCTTCGCGCCCATCGAGTTTAGCAAGGTTATAGCTTTGTCATCTTCTTCTATTTTATTGGCCTCACAATAGATCTCAATGCGTTCCACAGACGTGGCCCAGTCTTCTACCTCGGAATTAAAATCGTTGATGTTACCACGCTTAGGCATCTTCCTCTCTTCCTGATAACACCACGGATTATTTCTTTAAATTTTCTTTTTTTTTTCAAGATGGCGGTTCCTGCGAAGATGGCGGTTTCCCGCGCTTATCTTCTCTCCCCGCCCACTTCAATGGCGGTTCCCCGCTTCTGTCTTCTTCTCCGCCTAATGGCGGCTTCCCGCGTTTCTTCCCCTGGCGGGAGGGGTACACTTTCCCCACGGGCGACGGCCGCTGGCTTTCAGGTTCACAGCCTGCGCGTCGGCTTCAGTGCTTTCCCTTTTCTCGGCAGGGCAACCGGCGCTGGGTACACCCCGTTGACGGCGAACAGTTTCAGCCGCTGGGCTGGCTCTCGCTCAGTTCCCCTTGCTCGGGCTCTGTCTCTCTCCCGCTCGCTCGGCTCTACCGGCGCTGGGTACACCCCGTTGACGGAGAACAGTTTCAGCCGCTGGACTGGCTCTCGCTCAGTCTCCCTTGGTCGGCTCTGTTTCTCCCGCTCGCTCGGCTCCCAATCGCACCTCCCAGCCCTCTCGCAGTCCGGTGCTTCCCTCCCCGGCTGCGGCTGAGTTTATCTCTTCCCGCGCCTACATTCCCGGTCGCAGCACTTCGTGGCTTCGGTCGCTGCCCGGCCTTTTTCGCCGGTCGCGGTCTAGATGTCTCACGACGCCGTTGCGTCCCCCAGCCTGTCTGTACCGCGGCTTCCTTGCTCCACGCTGCCCCAGTCTCAGCGCCTCTGGGCCCGACTTCTGTCCGGCTCCTTTCCACCTCGACCGTGGTCGAGTGCACTGCCCTTATCCTCCGGTTATTCTTTTTACTTTCCCTTACTCACAGTCACCGTGGCCGCCTTGCTTCTCGTGCTGATCGGCTCACTCCTCACCGTGGCAGAAGGGACAGTCAGTGCCTGTTGCTGATGGAAGTCTTTGTCTCTAAATTCTTCCTCCTTTCTAGTTCTGCAGCCTCGAGTTTTTTCCCAGCAGAACGACGAGGGCGGTTGCCTCTTCTCGACGCTCGTTAACTGCTTCGGACGTATTGTTGCCGCAGGGTACGATCGGACTCGTCGCCACTGTAAAGGTCAGGGCGAATCTGCCAAATAATCCTGACACAGCACTTATATACCGGTGTGGTCACCGTCGGTATTACAGTATACAGCAGCCAGGATAAAGTAGTGCCACACCTAAAATAGTTCTCTTAAAGGTGGACGGTTACATACAATAGTTCTCTTAAAGGTAGAACAGTTACATACACTACAGTGTACACACAGATGCTGAGCTAAAGGGGGCTGTGTACACACAGGCCCTGAGCTAAAGGGGGCTGTGTACACACAGACGCTGAGCTAAAGGGGGCTGTGTACACACAGGCACTGGGCTAAAGGGGCTCGTGTACACACAGACCCTGAGCTAAAGGGAACTATGCACACACAGACCCTGAACTATAGGGGCTGTGTACACACAGGCCCTGAGCTAAAGGGGGCTGTGTACACACAGGCTCTGAGCTAAAGGGGGCTGTGTACACACAGACCCTGAGCTAAAGGGGGCTGTGTACACACAGACCCTGAGCTAAAGGGGGCTGTGTACACACAGGCCCTGAGCTAAAGGGGGCTGTGTACACACAGACCCTGAGCTAAAGGGGGCTGTGTACACACAGGCCCTGAGCTAAAGGGGGCTGTGTACACACAGACGCTGAGCTAATGGGGCTCGTGTACACACAGGCCCTGAGCTAAAGGGGCTGTGCACACACAGACCCTGAGCTAAAGGGGGCTGTGTACACACAGACATAGAAACATAGTAGATAGGAGCAGGAGTAGGCCATTCAGCCCTTCGAGCCTGCTCCGCCATTCAATGCGATCATGGCTGATCATCCAAGTTCAGTACCCGGTCCCTGCTTTCTCCCCATACCCCTTGATCCCTTTAGCCTTAAGGAATATATCCAACTCCTTCTTGAATATAGTTAATGAATTGGCCTCTACTGCCTTCTGTGGTAGAGAATTCCACAGGTTCACCATTCCCTGGGTGAAGGAATTCCTCCTCATCTCAGTCCTAAGTGGCTGACCCCTTATCCTTAGACTGTGACCCCTGGTTCTGGATTCCCCGACCATTGGGAACATCCTCCCTGCATCTAGTCTGTCCAGTCCTGCCAGTATTTTATAAGTTTCAATGAGATCCCCTCTCATTCTTCTAAACTCCAGCGAGTTCAAGCCCAATTGACCCAATCTCCGCTCATACATCATTCCTGCCATCCCAGTTATCAGCCTGGTGAATCTTATCTGAACTCCTTCCACCGCAAGAATATCCTTCCTCAGATAAGGCGACCAAAACTGCACACAATAATCAAGATGTGGTCTCACCAAGGCCCTGTACAACTGCAGCAAGATATCCTTGTTCCTGCACTTAAACCCTCTCGCTATGAAGGCCAACATACCATTTGCCTTCTTAACCGCCTGCTAAACCTGCATGCTTATCTTCAGCGGCTGGTGCACAAGGACACCCAGGTCTCGTTGCACTTCCCCTTCTCCCAATCTATTGCCATTCAGATAATAACCTGCCTTCCTGTTTTTGACACCAAATTGGATAACCTCACATTTATCCTGTGGACCTGTGGAACTCATTGCCACAGAGGGCAGTGTACGCCAGCTCATTAAATATATTTAAGAGGGAATTAGATATATTTCTACGGGCAAAAGGGGTTAAGGGTTACGGAGAGAAGGCGGGGACGGGATACTGAATTAAAGGATCAGCCATGATCTCATTAAATGGCGGAGCAGGCACGAAGGGCCGAATGGCCTACTCCTGCTCCTATCTTCTATGTATCTATCTATGTATCCACGTTATATTGCATCTGCCATGCTTCTGCCCAATCACCCAACCTGCCCAAATCATCCTGTAGTTTCTCGGCATCCTCCTCACAGCACACACGCCCACCCAGCTTTGTGTCGTCTGCAAATTTGGAGATATTACATCTAGTTCCCTTGTCTAGATCATTAATATATATTGTGAATTGCTGGGGTCCAAGGACCGATCCCTGCGATACCCGACTAGTCACTGCCTGCCACTCTGAAAAAGACCCGTTTATTCCAACTCTTTGCTTTCTATCTGCCAACCAGTTCTCTATCCAAGTCAATAGTTGCCGCCAATCGCATGTGCCTTAACTTTACACGCTAATCTCTTATGTGGGACCTTATCGAAAGCCTTCTGAAAGTCCAAATACACCACATCCACTGGTTCTCCCTTATCTATTTTACTAGTTACATCCTCAAAAAATTGCAGTAGATTAGTCAAGCACGATTTACCTTTTGTAAATCCATGTTGACTTTGTCCGATCCTGTCACTGTTTTCCAAGTGCTCTGCTATTACATCTTTTATAATGGACTCTAGCATTTTCCCCACTACCGATGTCAGGCTTACCGGTCTGTAATTCCCCATTTTCTCTCTACCACCTTTTTTGAATAGTGGGGTAACATTAGCTACCCTGCATCCATGGGTACTGTTCCAGAATCCATCGAATGTTGGAAGATGATCAGCAATGCATCTACTATTTCTAGGGCCACTTCCTTAAGTACCCTAGGATGTAGATTATCAGGCCCTGGGGATTTATCGGCCTTCAATCCCATCAATTTCCCTAACACCATTTCCCTACAAATACTGATTTCTTTCAGTTCCTTCCTTTCATCAGACCCTATGTTCCCCGACATTTCTGGGAGGTTATTTGTGTCCTCCTTTGTGAAGACAGAACCAAAATATGTATTTAATTGGTGATATACCTATCAATTCCTCCAATAAAAGGCGAAGAGTTACGAAGGTGACTAAAGGTTTTTATTGACTAAATAACAGCCCACTCTCGTGGGTGATCCGATCCAAGCAGGAGGAATACCAGCCAGTCGCTCACCTTTATACCTGGCCTGGTGGGTGGAGCCAAGGCGGAGTCGGCAGTGGTCATCCCAGGTATAGCAGTGTGGCAAGAGGCGACCTCGTACCGTGATACAATAGTGGTCAGTGATACAGTTATAACGAACAGTGGTGAACAGTGCTAACTACTAACAGTGATACGATAGTGAACGTGGTTTACCACATTCACCCCTTGTTTAGAATTAAGTCCGGCGGGGTGAAGTGTACTACCAATTCTGGTAGGTCAGTCTGTCCGGAGGCTTCGTAAGCCTCTCCGATCGCCGCAGCGGTGGTGTTGCCTTATCCGGTGCTGGTGCCTTATCCGGTGTTGATGCTGGTGTTTGCGTGGTCGGCGAGGGCTCGTGGGGTTCCGGCATGCCGTCTACCTGGACTGAGGTTGGGGGGGGTGGTGGCGGTGTTTCCGGATCGGCTGAGGGTGCGAGGTCTCGTAGGGAGACAGTGTCCTCCCGCCCGTCTGGGTACGCCACGTAGGCGTACTGGGGGTTGGCGTGCAGGAGGTTCACCCTCTCGACCAGGGGGTCCGTTTTATGGGTCCTCACGTGTTTCCGCAGCCAGACCGGCCCCGGGGCGGTCAGCCAGGTTGGTAGAGTGGTTCCCGTAGTCGACTTCCTGGGGAAAACGAACATTCGTTCATGGGGGGTGGTGTTAGTGGCCGTGCAAAGTAATGACCGGATGGAGTGCAGCGCTGTCGGGAGGACTTCTTGCCAGCGGGAGGTTGGGAGGCCCTTAGACTTTAAGGCTAAGAGGACGGCCTTCCATACCGTCGCGTTCTCTCTTTCCACCTGACCGTTACCTCTGGGGTTGTAGCTGGTGGTCCTGCTTGCTGCAATACCTCTCTCTAGGAGGAATTGCCGGAGTTCCTCGCTCATGAAGGAGGAGCCCCGGTCGCTGTGTATATAGTTCGGGAACCCGAACAAGGCGAAGAGGGCATTCAGGCACTTAATGACCGTGCTACTGGTCATGTCGGGGCAGGGGAAGGCAAAGGGGAAACGGGAGTACTCATCAACGATGTTGAGGAAGTACACATTACGGTCAGAGGACGGGAGGGGCCCCTTAAAGTCGATGCTCAGGCGCTCGAAGGGGCGGGTGGCCTTGATCAGGCTTGCTCGGTCCGGCCTATAGAAGTGCGGTTTGCACTCCGCACAGGTCTGGCAGTTCCTGGTCATGGTCCTGACCTCCTCGATGGAGTAGGTCAGGTTGCGGGCCTTAATGAAATGGTAGAGTCTGGTGACTCCGGGGTGGCAGAGCTGGTCGTGGAGGGTCTGAAGCCTATCGATATGCGCGCTGGCGCATGTCATTCGTGAAAGGGCATCAGGGGATTCGTTCAGCTTGCCTGGCCGGTACAAGATCTCATAATCGTAGGTGGAGAGCTCGATTCTCCATCTCAAAATCTTGTCATTCTTGATTTTGCCCTTCAGCTTGTTATTAAACATGAAAGCCACCGAACGCTGGTCGGTGAGGAGGGTAAATCGTTTGCCTGCCAGGTAGTGCCTCCAGCGCCGTACTGCCTCCACGATCGCCTGGGCCTCTTTCTCGACCGACGAATGTCGGATCTCGGGGCCCTGTAGGGTCCTTGAGAAGAAGGCCACTGGCCTCCCCTCCTGGTTTAGGGTGGCGGCTAAGGCGAAGTCGGATGCGTCGCTCTCCACCTGAAAGGGGATGGACTCGTCCACTGCGTGCATCGTGGCCTTGGCTATGTCTCCCTTAATGAGGGAGAAGGCCGCGCACGCCTCCTCCGTGAGGGGGAAGGAAGTGGCTTTCAGGAGGGGTCTGGCTTTGTCCGCGTAATTGGGTACCCATTGGGCATAGTAGGCGAAAAGCCCCAGGGTTCTCCTAAGTGCTTTAGGGCAGTGGGGGAGGGGTAGCTCCATGAGGGGGCGCATTCTTTCTGGGTCGGGGCCGATGATTCCGTTCTCCACTATGCAGCCGAGGATGGCAAGGCGCGTGGTGTTAAACACGCATTTCTCCTTATTGTAGGTGAGGTTCAGCCGTTGGGCCGTACGGAGGAATTTCTCCAGATTCGCGTCATGTTCCTGCTGGTCGCGGCCGCAGATAGTGACGTTATCTAGGTAGGGGAATGTAGCCTGCAGTTCGTTCTGGTCAACCATCTGGTCCATCTCCCTTTGGAAGACCGAGACCCCATTAGTGACACCGAAGGGGACCCTAAGGAAGTGGTATAGGCGCCCATTCGCCTCGAAGGCGGTATACTGGCGGTCCTCAGGGTGGATAGGGAGTTGGTGGTAGGCCGACTTCAGGTCGATGGTCGAGAATACTTTATACTGTGCAATCTGATTGACCATGTCAGATATGCGGGGGAGGGGGTATGCGTCCAGCTGGGTATATCTGTTTATGGTCTGGCTGTAGTCGATGACCAGGCGGTTTTTATCGCCGGTCTTTACGACTACGACCTGGGCACGCCAGGGGCTGCTGCTCCCCTCGATAATGCCCTCTTTCAGGAGGCGCCGCACCTCAGAGCTAATGAAGGCTCTGTCCCCGGCGCTATACCGCCTGCTTTTGGTAGCGACGGGTTTGCAGTCAGGGGTAAGGTTAGCAAACAGAGAGGGTGGCGGGACCTTGAGGGTGGAGAGGCTGCAGGTGTTACGCGGTGGGCGGTTTAACGTTTGCTGGTTGTTGACTGTGAGTGGGGGGAGGGGTCCACCGTATGCTAGGGTTACGCTTTGGAGGTGGGATTGGAAGTCCAGCCCTAGTAGGACGGCAGCGCAGAGATGGGGGAGGACGAGGAGTTTAAAGTTTTTATACTCCGTGCCCTTAACCGACAGGGTCACGACACAGTAGCCGCTGATGTCCGTGGCGTGGGACCTCGATGCCATCGAGATTCGGCTGCGCGTTGGTAGGACAGAGAGGGAGTAGTGGCTCACCGTGTCTGGGTGGATGAAGCTCTCCGTGCTTCCGCTGTCGAACAGGCAGGTCGTGGCGTGGCCGTTCACTTTGATGTCCATCATTGACTTGGACAGATGGTGCGGGCGGGCTTGGTCCAGGGTGACGGAAGCTAGTGTGTAGCTGAGCGAGTCGTTGTCATCTGCGGGCGAGGCGGTCGGGCGTGGTGAGTAAAATGGCGTCTCCCACGAGGTAGGGCCCCATGAGGCACTATTGGGGTCGGTTGCCTTAATCAAAGATGGCCGCCCCCATGACTCATGTGTGGGGATGCTGGCCTCAGTTGCCCTAAACAAAGATGGCCGCCCCCATGACTCATGTGTGGGGATGCTGGCCTCAGTTGCCCTAAACGAAGATGGCCGCCCCCATAGTTCGCATGCGGCACTGCTGGCCTCTGAGGATCCGCTCCTGCAGGCCTTGGAGAAGTGGCCTTTCTTCAGGCAGGTTTTACATATGGAGTTCTTGGCTGGGCAGCGCGACCTCGGGTGCTTCTCCTGGCCACAAAAAAAACAGCCGGCGGCCCGATCGCGGATGCCCGATGTCGGGGCCGGTGCCGGGGGTGGCGGGGCCGGTCGGGTCCGGGACGCCGACGCAGAGGTAGGTCCCGGGGGCGGCGCTGGGAAGGGTGCTGTGGTAGGGGTCGGGCCCGAGTCCCAGGGTCGCGAGCAGTACCTGGTGAATGCTTCCTGATCTTGGTGGGCCACTTCCAGGGAGATAGCGAGGGCTTCAGCTTTTTCCATGCTGAGGTCTTTAGCTTCCAGCAGTCTTTGCCGTGAGTACTCGGACCGTAGGCCTTTCAGGAATGCGTCGCGGATATTATCTTCAGTATTTTCGGCTGCCGACACCGATTTAAAGTCACAGTTCCTGGCGAGTGCATATAGCGCCTGTGAGAATTCGGCTACTGATTCTCCTGGCTGTTGCGGCCGTGATCTTAGGAGGTGCCTAGCGTACATGTAGTTTACCGGGGTCCGGTACTTCTGTTTCAGCAGGTTGATGGCGGTCTCGTAGGTAGTCATGTCCTCGATGAGAGTGTATACTCTCGGGCTCAGTTGTGCCTGCAGGACACTTAGTTTGGATGCCTGAGGGACGCTGGATTCTCTCAGGTATGATTCGAAGCAGACCAGCCAGTGTTTAAAGTCTGCGGCTGAGTTTGCTGCTCGTGGGTTCAGGTCCAGGTACGGCGGTCTGAGGGCTCGCAGCCAAGCTGGCTGGTGTGGCTGTGCTCCTGGGAGCTGCGCTGGTGGCTCCTCCGCCGGTTGTGACTCGTTGTCGGACATCATTAAATTTAGTCAATAAAATTGATATACCTATCAATTCCTCCAATAAAAGGCGAAGAGTTACGAAGGTGACTAAAGGTTTTTATTGACTAAATAACAGCCCACTCTCGTGGGTGATCCGATCCAAGCAGGAGGAATACCAGCCAGTCGCTCACCTTTATACCTGGCCTGGTGGGTGGAGCCAAGGCGGAGTCGGCAGTGGTCATCCCAGGTATAGCAGTGTGGCAAGAGGCGACCTCGTACCGTGATACAATAGTGGTCAGTGATACAGTTATAACGAACAGTGGTGAACAGTGCTAACTACTAACAGTGATACGATAGTGAACATGGTTTACCACAATTGGTCTGCCATTTCTTTGTTCCCCATTATAAATTTCCCTGATTCTGACTGCAAGGGACCTACGCTTGACTTCACCAATCTTTTTCTCTTCACATATCTATAAAAGCTTTTACAGTCAGTTTTTATGTTCCTCGTAAGCTTCTATTTTCCCTTTCTTAATTAATCCCTTTGTCCTCCTTTATTGAATCCTAAACTGCTCCCAATCCTCTGGATTACTGCTTTTTCTGGCCAATTGATATGCCCTGTCCTTGGATCTTATGCTATCCCTAATTTCCCTCGTTAGCCACGGTTGAGTCACCTTTTTTGTTTTATTTTTATGCCAAACTGGGATGAACAAATTCTGTAGTTCATCCATGCGGTCTTTGAATGTTTGCCATTGCCTATCCACCGTTAACCCTTGAGTGACATTCCCCAGTCAATCCTACCCAATTCGCGCCTCAGACCATCGTAGTTTCCTTTATTTAAATTCAGGACCCTAGTCTCTGAGTCAACTACTTCATTCTCCATCTTAATGAAGAATTCGATCATATTATGATCACTCCGACCCAAGGAGCCTCGTACAACAAGATTGCTAATTAATCCTTTCTCATTACATAATACCCAGTCTAAGATGGCCTGATCTCTGGTTGGTTCCTCGACATATTGGTCCAGGAAACCATCCCGTAAACACTGCAGGAATTCCTCCTCCACAGTATTGTTACTAATTTGGTTAGCCCAATCTATATGTAGATTAAAGTCACCCATGATGACTGCTGTGCCCTTTTTGCACGCTTCTCTAATTTCCCTTTTAATGCCATCCCCAACCTCCACATTACTGTTTGGAGGTCTATATACCACTCCCACTAACGTTTTCTGCCCCTTGGTATTTCTCAGTTCTACCCATACAGATTCCACATCATCAGAGCTAATATCCTTCCTTACAATTGTGTTAATCCCTTCTTTAACCAGTAATGCTACCCCACCTCCCTTTCCTTTTTGCCTATCTTTCCTGAATATTGAATACGCCTGGATGTTGACTTCCCAGCCTGCGCCACCCTGGAGCCATGTTTCCGTAATCCCAATCAAATCATATTCGTTTACCTCTATTTGCGCAGCTAATTCATCCACCTTATTATGAATGCTCCTCGCATTAAGACACAAAGCCTTCAGGCTTGTTTTTTTAATGCTGAGCTAATGGGGCTCGTGTACACACAGGCCCTGAGCTAAAGGGGCTCGTGTAGATACAGACCCTGAGGTAAAGGGGGCTATGTACGCACAGGCCCTGAGCTAATGGGGGCTGTGTACACACAGGCCCTGAGCTAAAGGGGCTCGTGTAGATACAGACCCTGAGGTAAAGGGGGCTATGTACGCACAGGCCCTGAGCTAATGGGGCTCGTGCACACACAGGCCCTGAGCTAAAGGGGCTCGTGTAGATACAGACCCTGAGGTAAAGGGGGCTATGTACGCACAGGCCCTGAGCTAATGGGGGCTGTGTACACACAGGCCCTGAGCTAAAGGGGCTCGTGTAGATACAGACCCTGAGGTAAAGGGGGCTATGTACGCACAGGCCCTGAGCTAATGGGGGCTGTGTACACACAGGCCCTGAGCTAAAGGGGCACGTGTACACATAGGCCCTGCGTACTGATAAGGGCTCAATGAATGTGAATAACAAATTCAGCTAAGGGACAGCTTGCTTAAGAAGAGGGGTACAAAGAATCCTAGTTTTACACTTGACTTTATAGAGAGACAGGGACAGACAGACAAGCAGCCATCTGAGGGATATGGTTTTTATCCAAAGCAAGACTAATAGGTAGTATCATTTTCTTCTTTGTAATGCTTTTGCCTTAAACATTGTGTGTGTTGATACTTGATTAAATTAAATAAAGGATTAATCGCAGCCATATTGGCATCAAGTCTGAATCAATCTTAACCGATATACCCTCAACAAATGTAACCATTGAAATTTGTACAAAAGTAGCGAATATTGGGGGTGAAGTTCAACTTGCACGGGGACGCAAAATGGGCATGATTGCATCTGCCGTCAGTTATACGCCCCCACCCGATACTCAGTTCTGTTGAAGTCAATGGAACTGAATATCGGTCCGGATGTACAACGTGCGACAGATGCGGTATCAAACGTTTTACGCCCCCGGCCAAATTGAATCGCACCCCCATTGTGTCCTGATTTTTTTTTAAACTCTTGTAATGGAAAAATTGTTCCTTATGTGTGCCCATTTTGTTATTACCCTGTTATTCACAGAAGAACACACCTTCATAGAAGAACACAATGACATTTCAAATCACATTGTGCAACAAATAAACCCGCATTAGAAAAGCATTAAAAAAATTGGTCTGCTATGTTTCTGTATCACGGATCAAATCATAATCATTTTCAGCCATGCACCAAATTTGTGCAACAGGAAACAGAACAGTCCCCAAAATACAGCTACAAAAGAAATTTAAAAAATGTAAGGTCACATGGATCAGATCAGCAAGGTCAAAATTTGAACTAGTCTGTCCAGGAAATGTCTGGTCAGGGATTTTACAGCACAGCTGTCGTGTAGGGAATAAACCACTAATAGTTATCATTAGTCGTGTAATATTCAATCTAGTCTATTCTATTTCATAAACAAGGAAGCACTATTTTATAACCATGTTTACAGTTTTTGTTTGGAAATGTGCCAGTTAACAGCAGTTGTCCAGGCAGTTTTCTACTGTGGACTTGGGTCCACTGGGAACTGGACGGAGACTGTCAAAACTCATTTCACTTAGGAGTCTTAACAGCCCTCAGAGAGAGCAGGGCTTCATCCCCTAGTGTCTGGGCTGAATTTGAATTCCAGTTCAAAAGGTCAAAGGGTAGTGTTCTAACACACTATACCACCTGAACCTCAATAAAGATTCCCTTTTGGTGCATGCCGCTGGACTGACTGTCCTTCCATTCTTGCTTCTGTGTTGATTCACATACGTGACTTATTTTTCTTTGGCAAAATAATGCTGCCATGAGCATTACAATACAAATATTAGTACGTGGAATAAAGGTGCCGTTTTGAACAGCTAGGCAGCTCTGATATCTCTGGTTACCCATCCTATCCATGATACCATTGCCTCACTGGCACCATCCACCAATATTTGGCAGGGACCAGATACTCAGCAATAGCAAAGTCAAAATTGAATATTATAGTTATTCTGTACAATGCTATTTATTGATCCTGACAGATTTGTATCACAAATATAGCCCGGGGTTCCTTTCTCTCCCTTCCTTTACTGATCTCTGCCAGACTCCAACCAGCTCACTAGATGGTGCATTGTGTGGAAACTTGATAGTTCCCTCTAGAATGAATAGGGGAAGGGAAAGCAGGCAAAAATATACACAGAATCATGCATCCTCATGACTTATCAAAAAGGAGCAAAGAGACTGTTCCAGGGGGACTGCAAAACAGGCAAATTTTCCTCCACGTCTGTGCGAATTTGGGGGTTCGACTTCTTCACACCAGCTCATAGACCTTGCAGTGTGTTTTCCCAGGAGACAAGAAGCTTGCACCATCCACCTTTGGTAAGCAGCATCTATGAAATTGAATCCTGAGCTGTTGCAGGACTGATGCTCTGGATCACTGCCCACCAACAGTTTGACAATCTGTTGCAAACCGAGATTCCCCTACCTCATCCATACACCAAATACCACAGCCTATGTCTGCTCCTATACTTCCAAACTATGACCCTCCAGCTGACGTGCTTCTCATCTGGTGCCTGTTGAAGTGGTACTGAAAGAGAGTGCTGTGCTTTTGGATCTTGCTTAGTCCAGCCTTGGGATTTACCTTCTCCATGATATTTTGAATAAGTGACATCACAATCCCCATTTCAGCTGCACACAGTATGTGCTGTAGATGTGGTATTGCTGTATTACTGTGCATATCCTGGACTATGACCCATTTTTAGCAATTTAACACAAACTATAGTACTAACTGGATAGTTAGCACTCTCACATCTGAGTCAGAAGTCCATGGGTTCAAACCAAAACTCCGGAAAATGAGCACATAATCTGGGCTGTCATTTCAGTACAGTTCTGATGTATTGGATGAGACATTAAACTGAGGCCCCATCTGCCCTCTAAGGTGGTCGTAAAAGATCCCAAGGCACTATTCGAAAAAAAGCAGGGGAGTTCTCCCTGGTGTCTTAAACAGAGTGCTTCTAAACAGAGTGTTAAAGTTGGAAATTTGGAAAGAGTGGGAATTTGGAGCAGAGGAGGAAGGAGGAGCTGCTTTTTGCCTCCAATACTTGCAGTGCTTTGTGTTACAGGTAAATATTTAATTTTATCTACCTATAACTTAAACTAGATCTAGCAATTAGTTAAAAGCTAAATTATAATTAAATAAATAAAACAAGTTATATAGCGATGGCAGTGCAGGTGGTGTGCTGCAACTGCAGCATGTGAGAATTTGTGGAGAGCATTGTGATCACGGATTATCACGTCTGCAGTAAATGTCTGCATCTTGAGGAACTTCAGCTCAGAAGAATCCGAGGTGCAGACATTGAGGGACATCAGGGAGGGGGGGAGTTACCTGGACACTTTGATCCAGAAGGCAATCAGACTCCTTAGGTTAGGTAGTGGTACAGATCTGGTTAGTGGTCAGGGACAGGAGGGTGTAACTGCGTCTCAGGCAGGTAAGGGGACCCCAGGTGAAGTGCTGGAGGAGCCTCGGCATTTGCCCTTATCCAACAGGTATGAGTTTCTTGCTGCCTGTGTGGATGAGGGCAGAGTCTGCAGGGTGGATGAGCAAACTGACCACGGCACCGTGGTACAGGAGGCCATTCAAGTGGAGGAAGTGAAAAGGAATGTTGTAGTGGTAGGGGGTGTAATGTATGCACCTTTAAGGGGAGAACTACTTTTTACAGCTCCTGTATACTGTTGTACCGGCAGTGACCACACCTGTATATAAACCCTGAGTAGTGATCTGTACAGTTAGTTCTAGAGTAACCCTCATTCAGTAAACACCTGTTGATCATTCCCTGCAGTCTCTTGTCTAATTATTGAAGGACACAACATCAAGATACACGTATCTAACATTGGCGATGAGCAGATTCAAGCCTACCTGCAACTCTGCATCATCTCCCAGGGATTCGCTCCTGGAGAACAGTGGAAGAAGGCCGAGTCCAGAAGCACGGGCGTCGACCACGGGAAACCCCCCAGTCATCCAGCGGAGATTTGAGCATCGCAGGGGAGGCTGTCGAGAGCCAGGCTTGGCTTTCCAGTCACGGTGGTCCAGCGAAATGGGCTGGCAACAGGTACTGCGCAGACCCTTCACGGACAGCGGCGGATAGAGCCGACCGAGCGGCACAGAAAAAGGCCGAGCAGCGTCGACGGGGGAGAGAGAGCGGGTAGAGCGCACAGGGCGCAGCCGGTGTTCAGGACCGAGCGGCGTCAACGGGGGAGAGAGGCGAGAGAGAGCAGAGCGCAGCCGGTGTTCAAGGGCCGAGCAGCGTCAACGGAGGAGAGAGGCGCGCAGGAAAACGCGCAGAGCGCAGCCGGTGTTCAAGGGCCGAGCAGCGTCAGCGGGGAAGAAAGGAAAGCGCGGGAGACGCCATTTTAAGCCGCAGCGGGGAAGAAAGGAAAGCGCGGGAGACGCCATTTTAAGCCAGTCTAACCACACCCAAAAATGCCGAAGAGTGGCAGTATCACAGCGTTCGACAATGAAGTCGAAGATTGGACGGCATATGTCGAACGCATAGAAGTATACTGCAAGGCGAATGAAGTGCCAGATGACAAGAAAGCGCTGGTATTGTTGAATTCAATGGGTGGAAAAACATATGGCTGATTATGAAACCTAGTAACCCCAGAGAAGCCAGTAGAAAAGGATTTTGAAAACATAGTGTCAATCCTACAGGACCACTTAAACCCCACACCGCTGCTAATAGCAGGAAGATTTAAGTTTCACAAAAGGAACCAGCATAAAGGTGAAAGTAATGCTGAGTATTTAACGGAACTGCGCAAGCTATCAAAACACTGCCAGTTTGGAACGGGACTAGCAGATACTTTAAGGGATAAGTTTGTGTGTGGGCTTCAAAGTGAAGGAACCCAGAAACGGCTTCTATCAGAAAAGGATCTTAAACTGGACAAGGCTTTCAGCATTGCAGTATCACACGAAGCAGCAGCACGGGGCGTGGCAGAGATACAACGGAGACCGCAAGAATATGGCAAAAATGAAATGTCATACGGAAGAGTGAAGTGCTGTCGCTGCGGCAGAACAACCCACGACCATAATGATTGCTGGTTCAAGGACAAAGTGTGCAGACAGTGTGGAAAAGTAGGAAACATAGCAAGAGTCTGCAGGTCGGGAAAGAAAACCAGCAGCAAGAAATCTCCACAGGAGAAGTACAAGAAGGTACATAAGGTGACGGAGAGTAGTTCAGGCAAACAGAAAAGTGATACAGACTCCGGAAGCAAGGAGCTGGGTTGTCTGAAACTACATAATGTAATCAAAATGGAGGATCACCAAACTATCTGGGTCACGCTCAAGATAGCAGGAGTCCAAGTGAAAATGGAATTGGACACAGGATCAGCCCTAACAGTCATAAACCGAAGGGACTACAAGCGGCTATTCTCACATATACCCTTGAGAGATACAAAGATTGTCTGAAAGACGTCCATGGGGCAAAAAGTCTACCCCAAAGGAAAAATAAGGGTGAACGTTATATATAACGGCAAGGAAACACCAAAAATGGACCAATATGTATTGCCAGATGGAGGACCACCACTACTAGGACGTGAATGGATCCGGAAGATACAGCTAGATTGGCATTCCATACAAGCACTGACTGTAGATGCCAAAAAGGATGACGACGTCACACCTGGACGACTGTCAAAAATGCTAACTGACGCACAAGAAGTGTTCCAGCAGGGACTCGGAACACTAAAAGGCATAACAGCGATGATCAAAATAGAGGAAATGCAAGCCCAAAGATTTTTAAGGCCAGACCGGTACCTTATGCGATCCGCCCAGCCGTCGAAGCAGAGCTGGAAGGTTTGGAACGTTCAGGAGTACTGTCCAAAGTGGACTGGAGCGAGTGGGCTACACCCATCGTTCCTGTAATGAAGAGGTCGTTCAGTAATACGCCTGGGGAACCAAAGAAGGGTCGCATCTCACAGAATCACAGAATCCTCACAGTGCAGATAGAGGCCATTTCGGCCCATCGAGCCTGCACCGACACATATCCCACCCGATCCCCGTAACCCCTACACCAACACATATCCCACCCTATCCCCGTAACCCCACATATTTAATCCCCCTAACACTAAGGGTCAATTTTTATCATAGCCAATCAACCTAACCCGCACATCTTTGGACTGTGGGAGGAAACCGGAGCACCCGGAGAAAACCCACGCAAACACGGGGAGAATGTGCAAACTCCACACAGACAGTCACCCGAGGCTGGATTCGAACCCGGGTCCCTGGCGCTGTGAGGCAACAGTGCTAACCACTATGCCACCGTGCTGCATCTGTGGGGACTTTAAGGTGACAGTGAACCCAGTCCTTCACACTGTACAATATCCGCTTCCGCGGATTGAAGATATTTTCGCCTCGCTATCAGGAGGGAAACGCTTCACTAAGATTGATCTGGCCCAGGCGTACCTGCAAATGGAGGTAGAAGAAGCCTCGAAACAGTACCTCACGATCAACACTCATAAAGGTCTCTACCAATACAACCGGCTGGTGTTTGGGGTAGCATCAGCTCCGGCTATTTGGCAAAGGGCAATGGAACAAGTCCTGCAAGGGATTCCAGGGACCCAGTGTTATTTGGACGACATCCTGGTCACGGGCAAAAATGACAGTGATCACCTCGCCAACCTGGAGCAGGTGCTCACTAGATTGAAGGAATATGGGCTCCGAGCTAATCGCCACAAATGCGAGTTTTTCCAGAAGCAGATCACGTATTGTGGCCACGTTATTGATAAAGAGGGGTTACATAAGTCCCCTGAAAAGATTGAGGCAGTAGTCAAGGCTCCAGCACCAGAAAATGTGTCACAACTGAGGTCGTTCCTCGGGCTGGTGAACTACTACCATAAGTTATTGCTGAATTTGTCTACCGTACTACACCCACTGAACACCCTTCTGCAAACGGGGGTACCATGGAAGTGGAGTGACGAATGTAAACGAGCTTTCCAGAAGAGCAAAGCATTGATCACATCAAAAGAGGTGTTGGCTCATTTCAACCCAGCACTACCAATTCGGTTGGCATGTGATGCATCACCCTATGGCATTGGAGCGGTGCTGTCACACAAATTCCCGGACGGCTCGGAGAGGCCAGTAGCCTTTGTGTCTCGGTCACTAACCTCAGCCGAGCGTAACTTCGCCCAGATTGACAGGGAGGCCCTCAGCCTAGTGTGGTGAGTGAAAAAGTTCAATCACTATCTGCACGAGCAGAAGTTTACCTTGCTGACTGACCACCAACCACTTGTCTCCATCTTTAATCCAAAGAAGGGCGTTCCGGTGATGACTGCGCAACGGCTACAAAGATGGTCCCTTTTTCTAGGGGCGCACCAATATGAAATCGAGTATAAGGGCACGAAACAGCATGGAAACGCTGATGGGCTATCACGCCTGCCACTGCCTACTGCGGAGGAAGCACCAGCAGTGGATCCTGTCGAAATATTTCATTCGACTATAATTGAATGCTTGCCAGTAACTAACACTGGTATAGAGAAGGAGACTCGAAATGATCCGACACTGTCTCGGGTGTATGATTTGACGGTGAAGGGATGGCCAGCACATGGCGACTCACTGTTGCCAGCATTCTCATCCAGAAGAGAACAGCTGTCAGTATGCCAGGGGACCTTGATGTGTGGATTCTGAGTGGTAATTCCACCCAAGTTAAGGGAGAGAGTGCTCAATGAGCTTCACGAAGGTCATCTGGGAGGGGTGAAAATGAAAAGCCTAGCCAGGGCTTATGTGTGGTGGCCGGAGATCGATCAGCAAATCGAGGATCTGACAAAGAGCTGCTCAGGATGCCAGAAGGTCCAAAATGCACCACCACATGCCCCTCTACACCCATGGGAGTGGCCCTCATCTCCATGGCAACGGGTGCATATTGATTTTGCTGGTCCATTCATGGACTCAATGTTTTTAATAGCCGTGGATGCGCACTCGAAATGGCTTGAGCTGATCAAAATGTCCTCCACCACCACGGAGAAAACTATTGCAGTCCTACGGACCATTTTTGTCAGGAACGGCTTGCCAGAGCAGATTTGCTCTGATAACGGACCACAGTTTGTGTCCGAAGAGTTTAGAAGATTTATGAAAAGGAATGGGGTAAGGCATTACACATCCGCCCCGTATCATCCAGCCACAAATGGATTGGCTGAGAGGTTCGTACAAACCTTTAAAAAAGCAGTAAAGGCCATGTGCGATGACGACATTCCACTGCAGCATAAGGCGGACAATTTCCTGTTAGCCTACAGAAATGCGACACATGCAGTCACCAACCAGGCCCCGGCCATGATGTTCTTTAACCGAAGGTTGAGATCTCGTCTGGATTTGCTCAGACCAAATGTACGAAGAGATGTTGAGAATAAGCAATTCCAGCACATCAATGAGAAGCCGACAAGGAGCTTCAATGTAGGGCAACCAGTCTTGGCCCGCGACTACCGAACAGAGAAATGGCAACCAGGAACGATATGCACACGGCAGGGGCCACTAATGTACACAGTGGATGTTGGGGAAAACATTGTGAGACGCCATGCTGACCAGATCCTAGAGTCACAGGAACGAGTCAACCCCATGTCTCGCCCATACGTACCTGGCGATGAACCCAACGTACAGGTAGCATCTACCCCAGAAACAGTAGCATCGGAAGCGGATGAACCAACCGGCGACAGGGGGCCAGAATCGCCTCCGCACCAAGAGCAAGACACTCGGGAAAGGCGCTATCCAGAAAGGATCAGGAAGCCTCCCCAAAGACTGAATTTATAAATAGACTATTTTCAGTTAATGTTGCATGTTAAAAGTGTTAATTGTAATTAGTTTGATATTTAATTTTTAAATGAGTGTTATGGTACTGTTAATCTAAAAGGGGAGGAATTGTAATGTATGTACCTTTAAGGGGAGAACTACTTTTTACAGCTCCTGTATACTGTAGTACCGGCAGTGACCACACCTGTATACAAACCCTGAGTAGTGATCTGTACAGTTAGTTCTAGAGTAACCCTCATTCAGTAAACACCTGTTGATCGTTCCCTGCAGTCTCTTGTCTAATTATTGAAGGACACAACATCAAGATACACGGATCTAACAGGGGGCAGTATCATCAGCGGGGTAGATACAGTTCTGTGCAGCCGCGACCGGGCGTTCTGAAGGCTATGTTGCCTGTCAGGGTTAAGGATACCTCCTTGTGGCTGGAGAAGAATTTGGAGTGGGAGGGGGAGGATCCAGTTGTTGTGATCCCCGTAGGAACCAAAGACATAGGTAGAACTAGGAATTCTGCTGAGAGAGTTGAGGAGCTAAGGTCCAAATTAAAAGGCAGAACCTCAAAGGTAATAATCTCTGGATTGTTACCTGAGCTACAAGCAAATTAGCAAAGGGACAAGCTGATCTGAAAGTTAAATGTGTGGCTCAAAGAGTGGTGTGGGAGGAAGGGGTTTCGATTCATGGGGCACTGGCACCAGTACTGGGGAAAGAGGTAGCTGTTCTGTTGGGATGGGCTCCAATTAAACCAGGCTAGGACCAGTGTCCTGGCGAATCAAATAACTAGGGAGGTAGACAGGGCTTTAAACTAAAAAGTGGAGAGGAGGGGTCAGGTGAGGGAAAAATTAGAAATCTGAAGAGAAAGTCAAGGCAATGGAGCAGTGCAGTGATTTGGGTAAAGACAAGCAGAATGTGACAGGAAGGGACATCGGGGGAGAAATTCAGTATCGGCACGTTTGGGGCGTTATACTCGAGCGGGCACGAAATTTAGCGCCCGGCGCAAGTTATCGCCACCTACAGCTAAATTGACCTGCTTTGCCCCAGGAGGTGCTTGGAGCGCTGAAACAGGTGCTGCACGCCTGTCCTAAGAGGCTAAGCCGGAGAAGCGCGGCGCTACCACCGAGGGCGGGCGCAGCGCAGGTGCGGCCAGTTAGCGATTGCACGCAGACACGCTGGCGCCGGTCAGCTCTTAAAGGGGAGGGTCGATCTTGGATTGCAGCCACACCCTGCACATCGGAGCCCTGATTCTCGGCCTGGACAGACCTGCTGCTACATTCTAACGCCTAGGACCATGGAGAGGGCCAGGGAGCGAGCGCAGCGGTTCAGTGAGGGGGCCCTGCAGGTTCTGGTTGGCGCAGTGGAGTGCAGGCGATCTATCCTGTTTCCGGACAGTGGCAGGAAGCCGCTGCCCACTGACTACCGCATAGCTTGGAGGGAGGTGGCTCACAGAGTGACCTCCAGCAGCATGGTGTCTAGGACCCCTGTGCAATGCAGGAAGAAGTTCAACGACCTCATTCGGGTCGTCAGGGTGAGTACCCTTTTCAGTATCCTCTTCATCCCTGCATGTGCACCTCACTTTATGGTCAAAGGGTCCTGAAAGCCCCAATGTCCAGCCCTCATCCAACACCTATGGGCCTTTCATGAAACTCACACACACATTCAGCACTTTACACATTGTAAGGGCTATTCGAACATGGGAGGTAGTGCAGCCAAGATCAGGGCTTCACACTGTAAGGGCTATTCCACCATGGGAGGCAGTGCAGCCAAGATCAGGGCTTCACACTGTAAGGGCTATTCCACCATGGGAGGCAGTGCAGCCAAGATCAGGGCTTCACACTGTAAGGGCTATTCCACCATGGGAGGCAGTGCAGCCAAGATCAGGGTTTCACACTGTACTCAGAGCCCGTCCTTTCTCTTGCAGGGCAAGCTGGCCCATAACAGGAGGCAGCAGTAACGGACTGGGGGAGGCCGGCCTCAACTTAAAGACCTCAGCGATCTGGAGCAGTGAGTCCAGCGCATTATGGCAGGCCGGATGATTGGCCCTGTCGCCACTGGAGATGCTGACCCCGTTCTGGACAGCAATGGTAAGGTCATCACCTTTTTGACCTCTCTCATTCCACTTGTGCCTCGCACCAGCATCCTTTGCCACTATCGAACCAATACAGTGCATTGCAGCACTCATGCCTCCCTCACTGCCGCCCTGTCCTCACGCTAAAGCAACTCTTGTACCTCCCTGCTTTCAGATGCTGATTCGCCAGGTGAGGAGGCGGGCCCTCAAGCTGCCACTGCGAGTGATTCTGAAGGCGAGGCGGAAGAGGAAGCCAGACCATCAGTGCCACCCTCAGCCGAGGCAGCCCATGGCCATAATAGGGACACGTCTTCCCTGGAGGGGAGCAGGGGTGAAGGGTCTGAGGAGGGTGAAGCTCCGGCCAGCGGGCTGCAGCAACGCAGGGGTTGGGGGTAGGGAAGCTCGGCGGCAACTCCCCGGAGGGAGAGTCTGGCCTCCAGTCCTGCTACAGTGAGTGCAGAAGAGGTGCAGCTCCTCACTGAAATGGGCGCCCAGGCGGAGCAGAGGCACACTGAGCTCATGGCTGCAGTGGCAAGGATGCCCGATTCCATTGAGTCACTGGCAAGGTGTGTCCAGGACTTCGGTGCAGCACAGGCAAGGAGTCTGCAGGACTTCGGTGCAGCACTGGCAAGGAGTCCGCAAGACTTCGGTGCAGCACAGGCAAGGAGTCTGCAGGACTTCGGTGCAGCACAGGCAGCACAGGCGGCTTCCACGCAAGTGCTTAGTGGTGCAATGCAGTCAGTGGCTGGTCTGATGCAGACGCAGATTGAGGCCACACGACCACTGACTGCTGCCAACCTCGCGCATCGGGCACGAATCGCCGGGGCCCTCGGCGCGCCACAGAAGGCAAGCAGTCTGTGCTTCAGCAGATTGCTCCGCATGCTGCAGTGCTGCCCCGTGGGAGTGCCAGTGTGTCGTCCGACCAGGGAGTGCCTGTCCTCTGTCATATGGCAGCATTCCTGTTACCAACACTGTCACTTTTCCACTGCAGCTGCCACCACCCGTAGGACAGACTGCTGCCGCCCATGCAGAGTTGGAGCAGTCAGCAGCCGGGCCCTCCAGGCCCAGAGCTGGTCCAGGCTGTCCCCCAAGGGCATCTGCTGACTCAGTTTCTGACACTCAGCAGCCTTCCCCCAACCTTGCTGCAGTCACTGGGGTCCCATTGCGGAGGAGCTGCAGGGTGGGAAGGGGCCAATCTCGCAAGCGAAGCAGATCACCCTCGAAGGGCAAAAAGTAGGAGGTGTGGCAAAATGCTGTTAATTTTTTTAGTGAAGGCCAAGGATCGTGGTCATTTTTTGTTAACTCTTTTGTTCATTGTCTCCAGGTTGTGAGAGCCAGTTATGTGTCTGACTGCTTTTTTGGGGGTTTCTCTCTATTACTTTGTCATGCGGGAAGGGCACACAGTTTGTTAAATAAAGAAGTGTCTTTATTCAGATTGTGCATGTTTGCTCTTTGTACTATTTGTTGCCTTGGCTGGCTCAGGGGTTGCGGAACGGTTCCATTCATGTTCTTTCAATGGCACAAGCCATTCCCTCAGAGGGGGCCTAGAACCGACTTGCAATAAGCCGCTGATGGATGGCCCTTGCACTTTGTGCCTCCCTCCCGTCTTGGTGCTCCTCCTCCTCCTCCTCCTCCTCTGCTGGTGCTCCAATGTCTGGTGGCAGTGGCTCTGAGGATTGCCAGGTTATGCAGCATGCAGCACACTACAACGAAATGGGAGACTCGCTCAGGTGAGTACTGAAGGGCTCCCCCGGAATGATCCAGACAGTGGAACCATTGCTTTAGCACACCGATTGTGTGCTCAATGATGTTACTGGTCGCTTGATGGCTCTCATTGTATCGTTCCTCAGCAGGGGTGCTGGGCACACGGAGCAGGGTCATCAGCCAGGTGCACAGAAGATCGCCCTTGTCCCCGAGAAGCCAGCCTCCTGGGTGAGCCGGGGCTTCGAAAAGCTCTGCCACAGAAGTCTGGCGCAGGAAGAAGGCGTCGTGGCTGCTGCCTGGAAACCGGGCATTGACAGCTAGTATCAGCTGTCTGTGGTCACACACCAACTGGACGTTCAACGAATGGAACCCCTTCTGGTTGCGGTAATCCTTGGCATTCTCTTGTGGTGCCCGCAAAGCCACATGCGTGCAGTCAATGGCGTCCTGGACCATGGGGAAGCCCACTAATCTTGCAAATCCCATTGCGTGCTCTTGCTGCTTGTCCAGGGTCATGGGGAAGGAAATGTACTGACGTCTCCTTTTAAAGAGGGCATTCGTGACTTGGCGGATGCAGCAATGCACCGCGAACTGGGAGACATTGGCAATGTCCCCAGTAGCGGATTGGAAGGAGCCGGTAGCATAGAAGTTGAGAGCCACTGTCACCTTCACTGCCACCGACAGAGATGTCCTGCTCCTCAGTTGAGGCTGCAGATCTGGCTGAAGCAGGTGGCAGAGCACAGTGACCATGTCCTTGCTGAATCAAAGCCTCTGAAAACACTGCTCCCCAGACATGTTGAGGTATGAGAACTGCTGGCGGAATACCCTGGGAGGGTAAGGCCTCCTGTGCCGACGCCTGTTTGCCCTCCTCCGTCTGGCCATGATTGGCACTCTCTCTCGGCGTCTCTGAGCACTCTCAATGCAATGGAGAAACCCAACGTTTCCACCCATTGCAGCCCCCATAGTATGTGGCCACTCAAGGTTATGCCACTGAAAAATCAAACCAACTGCAAAGTTCTGGTCAGAAGCCAGAAGTACCTGTGCGAGCGCTGACTCAATGCAGAAAGCTCTCTCCCTTTGTCTCTCTGCAAATCTCTCTCTCTCTCACAGAAGGAGTGGTCCAAAAATGGCTACCACTAAGAAGCCAGGAAGAGCCCCCTTTAAATAGCACCCCCCCAGCCCCACAGCGACTGGGAACCGTTCCAGTCAACCAGTCGCTGGGAGCGCCAGGCAGAAAGGAGGGGGGCGCCACTGAAGTTCCAGTTCGGGGCGCCCCAAGGGCGTTGCACCATGAAATGACATCAGGATCTGCACGCGCAGCTGAGCGGGCGTTGCGGTTTTGCGCTGCCGCTAAATGTCCGCTCAATGTCGCGAGAGGCGCAGGTCTCGCCGCGCCCGGGCGCTAGCCGCTTCGCGCCCCACTTATCGCCCTCTTAAGGCGCTAACGGGTGGCGCCAACAACTGAATTTCTCCCCCATAGTGCTTCAGCGAATAAGACGAAACCAGGGAATAATGGTATAAAGTTCAAATTAAAGACTGTTTATCTGAATGCACAAAGCATTCGCAACAAGATAGATGAATTAGTGGCACAAATAGAGATAAATGGCTTTGAACTAAGAGCCATTACAAAGACGTGAGGCTGGATTTTACCAACCTCGGGGTGGGTCCGTGACCGGCGACGTCGGTGGCAGGTCCCGGCTTTGCTGCCGGCTCCAGCCCACTGTCCAAAATTAATTTCCCCTGATGGGGCCTGTTAAGCCCGCCCAGCCCTTTTGCCGGCCAATTGAAGAAAGCGGGTCTTATGACGTGTCATCAGCCAGTTTCTTTAAAGGGACCATGCGCAAATTTATTTTGACATTTGTGCTGTCAGTGTTCCACAGCATTGAGGTGCTGCAAACACTGACAAGCATTGCACAGAGGTGCACAGCTGCACCCAGGCTCTCCCATGACTCCCTCCATATGCTTATGGAGGGAGTCACAGCATGCAGGGAGGTTCTCTTCCCTTCCAATGGGCGGAAGAGATCTCCCCAGGGGACCAACGCAGCCTGGTTGCACATTGCACAGGAGGGCACAAGCAGAGGTGTGGTCAGGAGGACCAGGCTGCAGTGGCACAAACCTTTCAATGATCTCAGTAGATAACAAAACGTTACTGCAAAGCCACACTCAACCTCATCCTGCTGTGCCACTCATCACATCCCCATCACTCTGCCTTCCCTACCCTACTCCTGCACATCCTTACACCAACTTACCTTGCACCTCCACCCATCCCTCTTTATCTACATTATCACTTCCCCATCTCACTAGCCACCCCTCACACTCACCCTCATCCTAGTCCAATCATACCAACTAACAACACGCAAGTGTAGTCACTTGGGTATTTTATGCAATGTTCATGTAAAGTTTCTGTTAATGTGGTGTCAAACATTGAAACCTTTATTTTGAACACTGCGTTCTTGGACAGATCTGTGTGCACCTTTGGAAGTGGCTTAATGAGCTGCAATGAATGGTGAGACATAACGGTATACCCCGCAATGGTAATGAGTGTGAAAGGAATGGCTTGGGCATTGTAGGGATGCTTTATGGTGTTGGTTGGGGTGTTGCCAACCTGGTACATCATGTGGCAGTCAGGGTGTACAAAATCAAGTGAAGTAAATCTGGCCATTATGAGGCCATCCCTGGCCTCCCAGGCAGCAATGTGGTCGGGTGCTGATGCCTTCTGTCCTGTGCAGAGTCAGTTGATTGTAGAGAAGGTTGGTGTTTTTGTTAGTGCTGCTTATGTGCCTGGTGCTGCTGGTGTTGGGACTGATCGTGGTGGGATTCTGAGGACCAAGGTGAGATAGTTTCAAGGGCACTGATGCTAATGTAATAGATGGCAGGTGAACTTGAGATGACAGAAGCGATCTGTCAAAGGTAAGCAAGGTTGTTCCAATGAGGTGACACTGGATAGAGAGTTTACTCCAAACACTCGCAACCTGCATAAAGCTCAACCTGTCTTCCAAATGCAGTAAGCAACAGCTTCTGAGCTTCAAAAGTGAAGAACTGTGAAATGGGAGCTTTTATAGCACATTTGCAGCTGTCAAGTAATGAGATGATTCCATGGCCATTCAACTCCTGCCCTGTTTACCTGATGTGAGCCCCGAGCAGCATGGACTTCGTGGGTGACCTGGTGAACTCCAAAGTTGAGCTGAAAATAGTTCTTAATCCTTTGTTAACAAGGTCATAATGACCTGAATTGCCTCCCTGATGCTGCGTGTTGGGTCTGCTCAGCGTTGACAGACCCGACATTTGGGAAAGGCGCATGGTGACGGGTTGAGAGTGGGGTCCCAACCCGCTGTCAAATGAAAACATTTTCCCACCTGACCCACCACCGATCGCGCACGCTGACCCCTGCAAAATTCCCCCCATGGTTGCAAGGTAACCAGGTTGGGTACTAAATATTCCAGGTTATTTGACATTTTGAAAAGATAGGCAGAATAGAAAAGGAGCGGGGTAGCCCTGATAATAAAGGATGACATAAGGACAGCAGTGAAAAGGGATCTTGGCTCGGAAGATCAGAAAGTAGAATCAGTATTGGTGGAGATAAGAAATAACAAGGTGTAGAAAACACTGATGAGAGTAGTTTATAGGCCCCCTAATCACAGCTATACCGATGGACAAAAAATAATAGGAGCTTGTAACAAAGGTAATGCAATAATCATAGGGGACTTTAATCTTTATATAGACTGGGCTGATCAAATTGGCAAAGGTAATCTGGAGGACGAGTACATGGAATGCATTCGAGACAGCTTCCTAGAACAATACGTCATGGAACCACCAGAGAAAAGGTTATTTTTGATCTTGTATTGTGTAATGAGACATGGTTAATTAGTAATCTCATATTTAAGGATCCTCTGGGGAAGAATTATCATGATATGATAGAGTTTCACATTGGTTTTGAGAGTGAAATACTTAAGTACGAAACTAGAGTCTTAAACTTAAATAAAGCCAATTACATAGGTATGAGGGGCGAGTTGGCTAAGGTAGATTGGGAAATTAGATTAAAAGGTATGATGGTAGAATATACATTCTATTGAGAAATAAAAACGCCACAGGAAAAGTGATCCATCTGTGACTAACTAAAGAAGTTAAGGATAGTCTTAGATTAAAAGAGGCTTATATTGTTGCAAAGAATAGTAATAAGCCTGAGGATTGGGAGAGCTGTAGAAACCAGCAACAGATGACCACAAAACTAATTAAAAGGGAAAAAATAGAAAAGAAAGACTTGAAAGACTTGGATTTATATAGCGCCTTTCACGACCACCGGACGTCTCAAAGCACTTTACAGCCAATGAAGTACTTTTGGAGTGTAGTCACTGTTGTAATGTAGGAAGAAATATAAAAGCAGATTGTAAGAGTTTCTACAAGTATGTAAAAATTACGAGAGTAGTAAAAGTAAGCATGGTCCCTTAGAGGCTGAGACAGGAGAAATTATAATGGAGAACACGGAAATGGCAGCAACTTTAAACAAGTATTTTGGCCGGAATTTTGCCTACCTCGGTGGGTCCGGTGCAGGCAGTCGGCATGGCAGGTCTTGACCCCACTGCTGGCTCCATCCCACTGCTGAAAAAGACTTTCCCTTAATTGGGCCTTTTAAGGCTGCCCAGCACGATACCCAGCCCAATTAAATGGAGCAGGGCTGGTGACGTTATTCATGACGCGTATTCAGCCAGGATCTTTAATGGGACCATGGCCACATTACATTTGGCATTTAATGTAACACAGTTCTGTCAGTGTACTACAGCATTGGAGTGCTGCAAACACTGACAATGGCTGCACAGAGGCAGAGGTCTGCACCCAGGTTCTCCTAACCCTAACCCTCCATATGGAGAGAGTCAGAACATGCAGGGAGGTCCTCATCCCTTCCAATGGGCAAAATAGACCTCCCCAGGAGACAAAACAGGCTGCTTGCAGATTGCAAAGGAGGTCACAAGCAGGGATGTGTTCAGGAGGACCTGAGTCCAGTGCCACTAACATTTCAATGATCTCATTAGATCATGAAACGTAAGTACAAAATTACACTCAACCTCATCTTGCTGTGTCTCTCATCACATCCCCATCACTCTGCCTTCCCTACCCTACTCCAGCACATCCTTACTCACACCAACATTCATAGAAACATAGAAACATAGAAGATAGGAGCAGGAGTAGGCCATTCGGCCCTTCGAGCCTGCTCCGCCATTCAACGAGATCATGGCTGATCATCCAAACCCTAGCACCCAGTCCCTACACCGACAGCCATCCCACCCAAGCCCTATCCCCGTAACCCCGTAACCCCACGTATTTAATCCCCCCTAACACTAAGGGCCAATTTTTTTTTAATCATGGCCAATCAACCTAACCCGCACATCTTTGGACTGTGGGAGGAAACCGGAGCACCCGGAGAAAACCCACGCAAACACGGGGAGAATGTGCAAACTCCACACAGTCACCCGAGGCCGGATTTGAACCCGGGTCCCTGGCGCTGTGAGGCAACAGTGCTAACCACTATGCCACCGTGCTCCCATTCCTTGCACCTCCACCCATCCCCCTCTCTCTATCTACATTATCACCCCTCACACTCAATTCAATTCAATTCAATTCAAATCGCTTTATTGGCATGACAAGGTACATCTTATGTTGCCAAAGCATCAAAAAACATTTATGGTTGAACACATAAACGCAGATCTATCCATACAGTGTATAAACAGATATATCCCTGAGTGTATAAATATACATTCGTATAATTTGTATATACTCTTTTCTTAGATTTAATGGTTGTCCCTCTGTTTATGGCAAGCTGTAACATAGTGTGCCGCTAAGGTTACACAATTTCTCTGTTCCCCTAGTAGGATTGGGAGTTTTGGTCGTCATTCAAATTTCTGAATTCAGGGCATATTTTTGTGAATTTTGGGTAGAAATTCTCCCTGATGCCCTGATATTTTCCACAAGCTGTGAGGAAGTGCATCTCTGTCTCCACCACTCCCTGGCTACAGTGAGAGCATATCCTGTCCTCTCTTGGCAGCCGGGTCTGTCTGTGTCTGCCTTTTTTGATGGCCAGGCTATGTTCACTAAGTCTGTACATTGTCAAGGTTTTTCTCAGTTTGCTATCCTTTACCATGGTCAGGTATTCAGCCATGTTGTATTGTCTGTTTAGGGCCAAGTAGCAATTGAGTTTGTTTTGGGTTTTTGTTGTTTCTGCCCAATATGACAGGTATTTTTCCTTTTGCTTAGTGACAATTGTGTTGGGTCGAATTCTCTGTGCTACGATGTCACTGTCCTGGGGCTGGTTATTGTTAGTAGTGTTAGTAGTTACTTCACTGAGTCCCAGGATTAGTTGACTGAGGGTATTCTTCTTTATCTCTTGGCATTTCAGGGCTTCATAATGATAGCAGTGGGGGTTGCTCATTTTTAGGTGTTTCCAAAATTTGGTGGCTCTTTTTTGGATATTGGCCTAGTTCTGCCCTGCATGCATTGTTTACGGTTTTCCTTTGAGTCCGGAGGATACTTTTACAAAATTCTGCATGTAGGATCTCAATTGGGTGTTTGTCCCATTTTGCAAATTCTTGTTGTGTTAGCGGTCCCCACACCTCACTGCCATAGAGTGCAATTGCTTCAATTACTGATTTAAAAATTTTGAGCCAAATGCTAATTAGGATTTCTATTTGGATTGATTTTTTGATGGCATAGAAAGCCCTTCTAGCTTTCTCTTTCAGTTCATTCACAGCCAGATGAAAATTTCCCGTAGAGCTGATTTTTAAGCCCAAGTATGTGTAGTTAGTGGTTTGTTCAATTTTAGTTGTTCCTAGTGTGAAATTTATTCTGGGTCCCTGATGTCTGGATCTTTGCTGGAACACAAGGACTTTGGTTTTTTGGGGGTTTATTGTCAGGGCCCAGGTCTGACAGAACGACTCTAGCAGATCCAGGTTCTGCTGTAGACCCTCCTTAGTTGGTGACAGCAGAACCAGGTCATCTGCATAGAGGAGGAATTTAACCTTGGATTCATATAGGGTGAGGCCGGGTGCTGTAGATTGTTCAAGTAGTTTTGCCAGTTCATTTATGTAAATATTAAAGAGTGTCGGTGAGATGGGCGAGCCCTGCGTCACACCACGCCCCTGTGGGAAGTATTTTGTTTGTTTGTCTCCAATTTTAACTGCACATTTATTGTTTGTATACATTGATTTAATTACATCATATGTTTTTCCCCCTACACCACTTTCAATAAGTTTCAAGAATAGACCGTCGTGCCAGATGGAATCGAAAGCCTTCTGGAAATCTATAAAGCAGGCAAAAATTTTGCTTTTGTTTTGATGAACATGTTTGTCAATTAGGGTCTGTAGGGTGAAGATATGATCTGATGTTCTATAGTTTGGTAGGAATCCAATTTGGCTTTTACTCAAGACATTGTGCTCCTCAAGGAAGTTTATAAGTCTTTTGTTTATGATACTACAGAATACCTTCCCCAGGTTACTGTTTACACAGATGCCTCGATAGTTATTTGGGTCAGCTTTGTCTCCACTTTTGTATATGGGCGTTATGAGTCCTTTGTTCCAGATATCAGGGAAGTAACCGACACTCAGAACCAAGCTGAAGAGTTTTAGAATAGCCAATTTCATTTTATCGTCCGTGTGTTTAATCATCTCGCTTAGGATGTCGTCTGCACCGCAAGCTTTTCCTGGTCGCAGGTCCTTGAGTTTTTCAACTAGCTCTTTTTCAGTTATTATGGGGTCTAGCGGGTTTTGGTTATCTTTTATGGCCAATTTGAACTTTTCCAGTTTTTTGCATATTTGATATTGCTCTGGGCTTAGTGTGTTTTTCTGGTATAATTTTTCAAAATGGTTTTCCCATGTGTCTCCGTTTTGAATGGCCAATTCGTTGTGTTGTTTTTTGTGTAATGTATTCCAGTTGTCCCAGAAACAATTGGGATCAATGGATTCCTCAATGGAGCTGAGTGTATTCTTAATATACTGCTCTTTCTTGGTTCTGAGTGTTTTTTTGTATTGTGTTAGTGCCTGACAATAAGTAAGGTGTAATTCCTCGTTTTCTGGCTGTCTGTGTTTTTGGTTTGATATTTTTCTGAGTTTTTTCCTCATGTTCTGGCAATCTGAGTCAAACCATTTTTCATAGTTTTTTGTTTTGGTTTATTCTTGCGAACTTTCAAGTTTGACATTGATGCCAAATTATCAAAAATATTATTTAGGTTATTCACTGCCCGGTTTACGCCTTCTTTATTGTGTGTGTATGTATTTTCCAGAAAGGTGTCCAAGAGAGCTTGAGTTGATTGATTGCTAATTGCTTTCTGGTATTTTTCTGTGCTGTTTTTGGCCCATCTGTAGGATTTTTTAATGTTGTACAGCTTACTGGATTGTGTTTCTGTGTTGGTTGTTTCTGTTCTTTTAAGATATGCAGTAATTTGACTGTGATCTGTCAGTGTTGTTTGTGGTTTGACTGTGAATGCTCTGAAAGAGGATGGGTCCAGATCCGTAATCATATAGTCTACAGTGCTGAAGCCAAGAGGTGAGCAATAGGTGGATCTTCCTAGGTAGTCTCCCATGAACCTACCATTGACAATGTACAGACCCAGGCTTCGGCAGAGCTGCAGGAGCTGTTTTCCTAGTGCAATCATACCAGGTAACAACACACAAGGGTAGCCACTTGGGTGTTTTATCCAATGTTTATATAAAGTTTCTGTTAATGTGCTGTCAAACATAAGAATCTCGATTTTCAACACTTTCCGGTCTTGGACAGATTCGTGTGCACCTTTGGAGTGAGTTGCAGTGAATGGTGAGACATAACGGTACCCCTCGTAATGGTGATGAGTGTAAAAGGAATGGCATGGTCATTGTAGGGATGTTTTATGGTGTTGGTGTGGGGTGGATAAAGTTAACAGTCACTTGGACAAGTCTGGATTAATTAAGGAAAGCCAGCATAGATTTGTTAAAGGCAAATCGTGTTTAACTTATTTGATCGAGTTTTTTGATGAGGTAACAGAGAGGGTTTTGATGAAGTAACAGAGAGGGTTGATGATGGCAATGCAGTTGATGTAGTGTACATGGACTTCCAAAAGGTGTTTGATAAAGTGCCACATAATAGGCTTGCCAGCAAAGTTGAAGCCTATGGAATAAAAGAGACAGTGGCAGCATAGATACGAAATTGGCTAAGTGACAGGAAACAGAGAGTAGTGGTGAACGGTTGTTTTTTTGGACTAGAGGAAGGTATACAGTGGTGTTTTCCAGGGGTCAGTACTAGGACCACTGCTTTTCTTGATATATATTAAGGACTTGGACTTGGGTGTACAGGGCACAATTTCAAAATTTGCAAGATGACACAAAACTTGGAAGTATAGTGAACAGTGAGGAGGGTAATGATAGACTTCAAGAAGACACAGACAGGCTGCTGAAATGGGCGGACATGTGGCAGATGAAATTTAAAGCAGAAAAGTGCAAAGTGATACATTTTGGTAGGAAGAACGAAGACAGGAAATATAAACTAAAGGGTACAATCCTAAAGGGGATGCATGAATAGAGAGACCTGGGGATATATGTACACAAATTGTTGAAGGTGGCAGGGCAGGTTGAGAAAGTGTTAAATAAAGCATACGGGATCCTGGGCTTCATAAATAGAGGAATAGAGTGCAAAAGCAAGGAAGTTATGATGAACCTTTATAAGACACTGGTTCAGCCTCAACTGGAGTATTATGTTCAATTCTGGGCAGCGCACTTTAGGGAGGATGTGACGGCCTTAGAGAGGGTGCAGAAAAGATTTACAAGAATGATTCCAGGGATGAGGGACTTCAGTTACGTGAATAGACTAGAGAAGCTGGGGTTTTTCTCCTCAGAGCAGAAAAGGTTGAGAGGAGATTTGATAGAGGTGTTCAAAATCATGAGGGGTCTAGACAGAGTAGATAGAGAGAAACTGTTCCGATTGGTGGAAGGATTGGGAACCAGCGGACACAGATTTAAGGTGATTGGCAAAAAACCAAAGGCGACATGAGAAAAAACGTTTTAACGTAGCGAGTGGTTAGAATTTGGAATGCACTGCCTGAAAGGGTGCTGGAGACAGACTCAATCATCGCTTTCAAAAGGGAATTGGATAAGTACCTGAAGGAAAAAATTTGCAGGGCAAAGGGGAGAGGAGAGGGGAGTGGGACTCGCTGAAATGCACTTTCAGAGAGCCGGCACGGGCTTGACTTGCCGAATGGCCTCCTTTTGTGCAGTAACCATTTTATGATTCTAAGGTGCCAACCTGGCGCATCATGTGGCAGCCATATGGGTGTCCAGTGTAAAGTTAAGTAAATCTGGCCATGGTGAGGCCATCCCTGGCCTCCCGGGTAGCAATGTGCTCAGGTGCTGAGGCCCTCTGTCCTGTGCAACATCAGGTGATTGCGGAGAAGGTAGGTGTTGTTGTTGGTTCTGCTGGTGTTGGGGCTCATCATTCAGAGGACCAAGTTGAGACAGTATAAACGGCAACCATGTTGATGGAATAGATGACAGGTGAAGTACAGGTGACAGAAGCATTCTGTCAATGGTGAGAGAGTTCTTCCAATGAGGTGAGACTGGATGGAGACTTTGCTGGAAAGACTTGCAGCCTGCAGAATCTGCTGGAAATGGACTGAGCAACAGCATCTGCCTGAGGAAATTGATCATCTGTCGGGTGGGAGCTTTTACTGTACATTTGATGCTGTCAAGTAATCAGCTGAAACAATGGACACGGAATTGCCGCCTCAGCTTGACAGACGTGCTTGCCGAGCTGCGTGAATCCCGTGGCCATGTAGAGAAATTGAGGGGGCTAAATTCAGCTGATTTGCGCCTCCCGTTAGTGCCCTAAGAGGGTACTAATGGGGCACAAATCAACTAGCGCCTTGGCGCAGTGCCGTTAATGTCTCTCGCGAAATTCAGCGGGAGATTAGTGGCAGCGCTAACCGTTAGCGCTGTGTGGCGCTGTGCCATGTGGCACTATGCTGTGTGGCGCTGCGCCGCCGCTGATGACATCATCGCCATGCGCAGTGCCCCGCTCGCGCCCCGGCTGTAATATTGGGTGGTGCTCCCCAACTTACCGCCGGACGCTATGTCTGACGGAATCAGGGGGGGCCTACCTGCAGCTGGGGCGGTGCTAGTTAAAGGGGAGGTGATGGGCGGCCATTTTTGTTGCTGGCCGCCTGCCAGCACCTGCCCCGTTGCTGTCCCCGGCCCCCGTGAAGCCCCCCCCCCCCGCAGTGGCATGTCGGCTGCTCTCCATGAGCCTGGCACTCCTCTTGAGTGCCAGGCTCATTTGCCGGTACTCCCGATCCCTTGTGGCCCAGCTGGGCGCCGGGACGTGCTGCGCCAGGCCCCTCCCCTTTAATAAGGGGAGGAATTCCTACAGTACCTTGGCACAACGTGCCGCAGCGCCATAGCGCCGCGATTTTGGCTTGCAGCGCCCCAAGAGGGACGCGGTAACTAGCAGGGTAGATAAAGGGGAACCAGTGGATGTAGTATATTTGGATTTCCAAAAGGCATTCGATAAGGTGCCACATAAAAGGTTGCTGCACAAGATAAATGCTCATGGGGTTGGGGATAATATATTAGCATCGATAGAGGATTGGTTAATGGACAGAAAACAGAGAGTAGGGATAAATGGGTCATTCTCTGCTTGGCAGACTGTAACTAGTGGGGTGCTGCAAGTGCTTGGGCCTCAGCTATTTACAATCTATATTAATGACTTAGATGAAGGGACCGAGTGCAATGTGTCCAAGTTTGCTGATGATACAAAGCCAGGTGGGAAAGTAAGCTGTGAGGAGGACACAAAGAGACTGCAAAGGGATATAGACAGGCTAAGTGAGTGGGCAATAAGGTGGCAGATGGAGTATAATGTGGGGAAAGGTGAGGTTATTCACTTTGGTAGGAAGAATAGAAAATCAGAATATTTTTTAAATGGTGAGAAACTATTAAATGTTGGTGTTCAGAGAATGTTGGTGTACTTGTACAGGAAACATAAAGTTAGTATGCAGGTACAGCAAGCAATTAGGAAGGCAAATGGCATGTTGGCCTTTATTGCAAGGGGGTTCGAGTACAAGAGTAAGGAACTCTAGCTACAATTGTACAGGGCTCTGGTGAGACCACACCTGGAGTACTGTGCACAGCTTTGGTCTCCTTATCTGAGGAAGGATATACTTGTCTTAGAGGCGGTGCAACAAAGGTTCACTAGATTGATCCCTGGGATGAGAGGGCTGTCCTATGAGGAGAGATTGAGTAGATTGGGCCAATACTCTCTGGAGTTTAGAAGAATGAGAGCTGATTTCATTGAAACATATAAGATTCTGAAAGGGATTGACAGGGTAGATGTTGAGAGCTTGTTTCCCCTGGCTGGAGAGTCTAGAATTAGGGGGCATAAGCTCAGGACCATTTAAGACTGAGCTGAGGGGGAATTTCTTCACTCAGAAGGTTGTGAATCTTTGGAATTCTCTACACCAAAGGGCTGTGGATGCTGAATCATTATGTATATTGAAGGATGAGATAGATAGATTTTTGGACTCTAGGTGAATCAAGGGAAATGGAGATAGGGCGGGAAAGTTCAGCTGAGGTTGAAGATCAGCCATGATCTTATTGAATGGTGGAGCAGGCTTGAGGGGCCATGTGGTCTACTCCTGCTCCTAATTCTTATGCTCTTATGTTCTTATGTGTCCTAGAGATCAGGCCATCTTAGACTGGGTATTATGTAATGAGAAAGAATAATTAGCAATCTTGTTGTGCGAGGTACCTTGAGGCGGAGCGATCATAATAAGGTAGAATTCCTCATTAAGATGGAGAGTGAAGTATTTGACTCAGAGACTCGGGTCCTGAATTTAAATAAAGGAAACTACGATGGTCTGATGCGCGAGTTGGGTAGGATTGATTGGGGAATGTAACTCAAAGGATTGACGGTGGATAGGCAATGGCAAACATTTAAAGGTCGCATGGATGAACTACAGAATTTGTTCATCCCAGTTTGGCATAAAAATAAAACAAAAAAGGTGAATCAACCGTGGCTGACAAGTGAAATTAGGGATAGAATAAGATCCAAGGAGAGGACACATAAATTGGACAGAAACAGCAGCAAACCTGAGGATTGGGAGTAGTTTAGGATTCAACAAATGAGGACAAAGGGATTAATTAAGAGGGGGAAAATAGAGTATGAGAGTAAGCTTGCAGGGAACATAAAAACTGACTGTAAAAGCTTCTATAGATATGTGAAGAGAAAAAGATTGGTGAAGTCAAGCATAGATCCCTTGCAGTCAGAATCAGGGGAATTTATAATGGGGAACAAAGAAATGGCGGACCAATTAAATACATACTTTGGTGCTGTCTTCACAAAGGAGGACACAAATAACCTCCCAGAGATGTTGGGGAACATAGGGTCTAATGAGAGGGAGGACTAAAAGAAATCAGTATTTGTAGGGAAATGGTGTTAGGGAAATTGATGGGATTGAAGGCCGATAAATCCCCAGGGCCTGATAATCTACATCCTAGGGTACTTAAGGAAGTGGCCCTAGAAATTGTAGATGCATTGCTGGTCATCTTCCAAAATTCTATAGACTCTGGAACAGTTCTCATGGATTGGAGGGTACCTAATGTTACCCCACTATTCAGAAAAGGTGGTAGAAAGAAAACGGGGAATTATAGACCGGTAAGCCTGACATCGGTAGTGGGGAAAATGCTAGAGTCCATTATAAAAGATGTAATAGCAGAGCACTTGGTAAGCAGTGACAGGATCGGACAAAGTCAACATGGATTTACAAAAGGTAAATCGTGCTTGACTAATCTACTGCAATTTTTTGAGGATGTAACTGGTAAAATAGATAAGTGGATGTGGTGTATTTGGATTTTCAGAAGGCTTTCGATAAGGTCCCGCATAAGAGATTAGCGTGTAAAGTTAAGGCACATGGGATTGGGGGCAAGGTACTGACTTGGATAGAGAACTGGTTGGCAGACAGGAAGCAAAGAGTTGGAATAAACGGGTCTTTTTCAAGTGGCGGGCAGTGACTAGTGGGGTACCGCAGGGATCGTTCCTAGGACCCCAGCTATTCACAATATATATTAATGATCTAGGCGAGGGAACTAGATGTAATATCTCCAAGTTTGCAGACGACGCAAAGCTGGGTGGGTGTGTGTGCTGTGAGGAGGACGCTGAGAAACTCCAGTATGATTTGGACAGGTTGGGTGATGGGGCAGATGCATGGTAGATGCAGTATAATGTGGATAAATGCGAGGTTATCCACTTTGGTGGCAAAAACAGGAAGGCAGATTATTATCTGAATGGCAATAGATTGGGAGAAGGGGAAGTGCAACGAGACCTGGGTATCCTTGTGTACCAGTCGCTGAAGGTAAGCATGCAGGTGCAGCAGGCGGTTAAGAAGGCAAATGGTATGTTGGCCTTCATAGCGAGAGGGTTCGAGTACAGGAACAAGGATGTCTTGCTGCAGTTGTACAGGGCCTTGGTGAGACCACATCTTGAGTATTGTGTGCAGTTTTGGTCGCCTTATCTGAGGAAGGATGTTCTTGCCATGGAGGGAGTGCAGCGAAGATTCACCAGACTGATACCTGGGATGGCAGGAATGACGTATGAGGAGAGATTGGGTCGATTGGGCTTATACTCGCTGGAGTTTAGAAGAATGAGAGGGGATCTCATTGAAACTTATAAAATTCTAACAGGACTAGACAGACTAGATGCAGGAAGGATGTTCCCGATGGCCGGGGAGTCCAGAACCAGGGGTCACAGTCTAAGGATAAGGGGGAAGCCATTTAGGACAGAGATGAGGAGGAATTTCTTCACCCAAAGAGTGGTGAACCTGTGGAATTCTCTACCACAGAAGGCAGTTGAGGCCAATTCATTAAATATATTCAAGAAGGAGTTAGATATATTTCTTAAGGCTGAAGGGATCAAGGGATATGGGGAGAAGGCAGGGACAGGGTACTGAATTTGGATGATCAGCCATGATCTCATTGAATGGCAGAGCAGGCTCGAGGGGCCGAATGGCCTACTCCTGCTCCTATCTTCTATGTTTCTATGTCCTGGCCAACATTTATCTCTCAGCCAACATCACTTAGAAAAGCAGATTATCTGGTCATTTATCTCATTGCTTTTTGTGAGACCTGACTGTGTGAAATTTGGTTGCCGCATTTCCCTACATTACAACAGTGACTAGATTGTAAAGTAATTTATTAGCTGGAAAGCACTTTAAGATGACCTGAGATCATGAAAGGTGCTATGTAAATGCTATTTCTTTCTCTCTTTAACTATGGATTGCGACATCTATTCCTGTTTGGTCAACCCATGCCCAGGTATTTCTTCTCATGCGTGCTTTACTCAGCACTTATTGGTGGGGTGACAGATCATTCTATAGATTGTTTCTAGTATTCCATTATATCCTGGACATGTGCACTATTAATAATGTATGTTTTCCGTTGCCTCCTTCACTCTACTTTCCCACCAAGTCACTCAAGCAACAGCTGGATTTAAAGTCCGTCTGCTAGTTATAGGGGTTCAATAGCAAATTGCCTCATTAAACATCACCTGTGCAACATTATTGCAGGCGTTATCCCCTGGCCATTTTGTTGTGTGTCCATGCCAGCACATGCAACTCCCACGAGTCCAAAAGGTTACAATAGTGTGTTCCATCCCGTGAGTTATAATTGATGAAAATGAAAGGGGAGATGTTCCTGGGTCTGTGCCCAAGCACAGTGAATCACCTGGATGCAGCAACTATCAGAAGATCGGGCAGGTTGGAGCACTTGCTTAAAAAGGAACCAATTGATTTTCCCTCTTTTTATTTAAATGATGAAGGAAGTTCAGGTAGGTTACTTTACAGGAATGCATTCTGACCCCCCCCTGACTTTCTGATATGCTCTCTACCCAGGGATCAAACCCAGGAAATTCTTCCCTGAAAGATATCCCACCTATTATCTGTATTTTGTACATAGAGAGGAAGTTCTAGTCATCTGTAGCAAATTCAACTCTACTAATTAACCCAAGTTATAGATTACAGCAGAAAATGGCAGGCTCAGGTAAGTATCACTGAAATAATCTTTCACATATGTAGCATGTTTTTTTGTACCTAACTAAGTGGTATTTTTTTCTACTTTTTAAATCTCATTATGCCCAAGGACTACACATGCACATTCCAAAAGTAATTATCTAATAGTCACTTATAAAAGACCGTAACTTCTTAATCAGTTTATAATTACCATTTCAATGATCCTTTGCGTTAACGTTTGACCTTCAGCAACTCTGACCTGATCTTAATTAGCTTTAATATCAAATCATCGCTATATAAGAAACTAGCCATGACCAAATGAATGAACCCCAGGTAAAGCTAATTTCTAGAGCAATTATCTTTTCATGTAGCGAGATTTAAATGATTATCTGCACAATTTCACACAGTTTCATGTAATTCTCTGTCATTACAAATTCTGTTTTAAATCACTTTTCAAAGGCAAAGCTCCATGATCGGGTTTTAAATAGGAGTGAAACTGACATTTCCCATCAAAATCCACTACCAAAGCATCATAAGATGTTTCTGCATGGTTAATGCAAAAAACTGCATGTAATTAGCAAAAAAAATTTGTATTTCAACAGCACAGCAGCAAATTCAGCGCACATCTCAACAAGGACACCTAACAAAAAGAAATGCAGACTGTAATCTATCAAAGTTGGCCATTAATCCTCCCTGGTCAGGACTATTCAAATGTTAACCGTTTTCAGTCACAAGCCAAAACATTTGTCCTGCAGCCAGCACATAAAGATACTGGCCTGTTGCGGGTGATTGATCTGAAAGGTAATTTGAATGGAGGATGTTATGTACATCCTCTCAATGATACCACAGTGACAAACCAGATGAGGTTCCCATGATGTATCACCGAGGTACAGAAAGCAGTCGACACTCCACTAAATGGCAGGTTTTTATAGGATTTTTTTATGTAACTTTTTTCTTTTACAATGTGGGATTCAGTTAGAGCAGAATGATACACAGTCAAAATCTGATGACATCACCAATTGCCATAAATACCACAATTTTTAAAAGTCGAATGTTATCCCCACCCACCTGCTGCATGAGGTATTTCATCTTTTCATAATGCTTTGATCGGATCAGGTTTCCATTATATTTTTATTCTCTCCTTACCTGGAATCATATAACACTTTTTTATCACGTTAAAGTATCTCAAAGCACTTCACAGTAAATGAGATGTGAAAACAAGGTCCCATCTGTCTCTTCAAGTTGCTGTTAAGAGATCTTGCGGCACTATTTAAAGAAAAGCAGAAGAGTTCTCCTAAGGGATCATTTTAAGTTCCCTTTACATTTGATTTTCGGCAGCACCGCTGCTGACAGATGTAGGAAATCAACCGCTGATCCATGGGGGCCTAAATCGGTTAACGCCCTAATATGGGTGCAAAATGGTCACCTACGGCAATGCGCATGCCAGAAGAGGCAGGCCCTTGGACTGTCTGATATTGGTCCTTAAGCCTGATCAACCTAACACCGGCAAGCTGTGAGCACCATTTGAGCATCCCAATGTACCTTGCCAGTCAGGCTGGGAGGAAAATTGGCCGGCTTGGATGAATCCTGGGTGGGGGGTGGGGTGTGAAGCGAGCGTGGGCCAGCAGTGACCCACAGTATTACGGTGAAGCAGGAGGAGCACTCACCAAATTAAAATAATAAAACCATTCGTTACCCTTCCTTAAGCAGCCTCCAGTGGTTTATTTAAGGACCGCTGGCTAGGCCGCTGTAGAATCACAAACACTAGTCGGAGCTTGTGCAGCTCAAGCTCTAACTAGTCTTCATGAATTTTAAAAAAGTGGTCCTGGAATGGGAGTAAGACCCCATTTTAATACTGAAATGAAGATTCCACTCATTTCAGGCGGCTACTAGGGCCCTGATGAATTTAGCAGTGGTTGTAATACATGTGCAGATCAGGCGTGGGATGTTGCAATGCTAAATTCGTAATCGTTGTGCCTGTTCTATGACCGTAAATCGGGCACAATGTTAAATTTATGCCCCATTGTCTACCCAGTGGTTGCTGCCTTTCTGGAGTTATCTGCTGAGTACATCCACCCAAATATGGGTGGGGTATTCAAATTGCTCAGTAATGATAGTGAAGCCATACGTCACATTTTCCATCTTTACGACCACTGGATTTAAGAAACGACAGCATGCGACTAGTGTCCAGTTTTGCCATGGCCTGCAGGAGATGATTTGAAATTTATAAAGCCCCATAAAGGAGTGTATTAGGTCACAGATAGACTGATTGCATGCCCCACGCCAACAATTTTCAATTTATTTTTTAAATCTGCACTTCCATTTCAGCTCCCAAGGTGGTTCCCCTCTGCTCCTGCAGATGCCCAAGGCCTGCAGAGCATTCTCCTACCCTCCCCCCCATACTTCTCCAAGGCAGACTCCCAATTAGGAGCCCACCAAAATGATGCGAATGAGGCTGACCCCAGAAACGTCAGAAACTGATAAGTTGGGCAAGCTCAAAGCCCACAACAGCAACCTCACACTGACTTTCCACCAAAATGTCCTGACTCTTTGTGGAATGTTGCTGGTGTAAATTGGCTGCCACATCTATCTACATAACATGACTAGATATAAAATAGAGATCGTGAAGGAAGTTACAAAGATCTATCTCAAGAAAAAAGAGTTCAGATGCTTTTGTGCTTTCTGCAAGTTATCTAAAATGTACGATTTTGTTACATTCTTGGATAGCTATGTGTTACTTGAGAATAATATACAAAGAATTGCATGCTTCAGCAAGAAAATGCTTGATTAAGCCTGCAATTTTCAAAAGGGTGTCACTTGATCTCACTATGTCACTTCAGTTAAAGAAAGACAGCATTTATATAGCATCTATCACAACCTCAGGACATCCCAAAGCGCTTTACAGCCATGAAGTACTTTTTGAAGTGTAGTTATAATGTAGGAAATGTGGCAGCAAGTTATCTTGGTTGAGGGATAAATATTGGCCAGGACACTGGGGAGATCTCCCTTGCTCTTCTTCAAAATAGTGCCATGGAATCTTTTACATTCACCTGAAAGGTTTAATGTCTCATCCAAAAGGTAGCAAGTAAGGCTGCCGGTGTATATAAAGTGAAAAACTACATTTGGTTGTCCAGGCTCGCAGTGTTAATAATAGAAGAAAAAAGCAGCAGCAATCTCCACTTTTATAATGTGTAATTTGTAAAACTATCCTATTTAGCGCACAGAATTCTATATTGTTCATTTATTTTACATATAAAAGTCACAGACATTTAATGTAGTTCAGCAAGAAGTGCTATCAGCTACAGGAAGAATTATGAGATTTTACATCTATCAAGAGACAGATTAAAAATAATAATGTCTTGTCAGGAAAATTCTGGTGTATCCATCTTGACATTTGGCGGCAGGGGCGGATTGATGATGGCGGGGATTTTTTTATTCGCTTTATGGGATGTGGGCGTCGCTGGCGTGGCCAGCATTTATTGCCCATCACTTATTGCCCTTGAGAATGGGGTGGTGAGCTGCCTTCTTGAACCGCTGCAGTCCGTTTGGTGAAGGTACTCCCACTGTGCTGTTCGGGAGGGGGGTTCCAGGGTTTTGCCCCAGCAATGATGAAGGAACAGCGATATGCTTCTAAGTCAGGATGGTGTGTGACTTGGAGGGGAATTGGAGGTGATGGTGTTCCCATGCGCCTGCAGCCCTTGTCCTTCTAGGTGGAAGAGGTCGCAGGTTTGGGAGGAGCTGCCAAAAAAGCGTTGGCGAGTTGCTGCAGTACATCTTGTAGATGGTACACACTGCAGCCATGGTATGTCGGTGTTGGAGGGAGTGAATGTTTAAGGTGGTAGATGGGGTGTCAATCAAGTGGGCTGTTTTGTGCTGGATGGTATCGAGCTTCTTGAGTGTTGTTGGAGCTGCACTCATCCAGGCAAGTGAAGAGTATTCCATCACACTCCTTACTTGTGCCTTGTAGATGGTAGAAAGGCTTTGGGGAGTCAGGAGCTGAGACACCCCTGCAGAATACCTAGCCTCTGACCTGCTCTTGTTGCCACAGTATTTGTGTGGCTCATCCAGTTAAGTTTCTGGTCAACAGTGACCCCCACGATGTTGATAGTGGGGGATTCAGCGATGGTAATGCCATTGAATGTCAAGGTGGTTAGGCTCTCGCTTGTTGGAGATAGTCATTGCCTGGCACTTCTGTGGCGCGAATGTTAACTGCCACTTATCAGCCCAAGCCTGAACACCGTCCAGGTCTTGTTGCATGCGAGCATGGACTGCTTCATTATCTGAGGAGTTGTGAATGGCACTGAACACTGTGCAGTCATCAGCGAACATCCCCATTTCTGAACTTAGGTTGGAGGAAAGGTCATTGATGAAGCAGCTGAAGATGGTTGGGCCTGGCACACTGTCCTGAGAAACTTCTGCAGCGATGTCCTGGGGCTAACATAGAAACATAGAAGATAGGAGCAGGAGTAGGCCATTTGGCCCCTCGAGCCTGATCCACCATTTAATGCGATCATGGCTGATCATCCAAATTCAGTACCCTGTCTCTGCTTTCTCCCCATATCCCTTGATCCCTTTAGCCTTAAGTAATATATCTCACTCCTTCTTGAATATATTTAATGAATTGGCCTCAACTGCCTTCTGTGGCAGAGAATTCCACAGGTTCACCACTCTCTGGGTGAAGAAATTCCGCCTCATCTCAGTCCTAAGTGGCTGACCCCTTATCCTTAGACTGTGACCCCTGCTTCTGGACTCCCCCACCATCGGGAACATCCTTCCTGCATCTAGTCTGTCTAGTCCTGTTAGAATTTTATAAGTTTCAATGAGATCCCCTCTCATTCTTCTAAACTCTCGTGAATACAAGCCCAATTGACCCAATCTCTCTTCATACATCATTCCTGTCATCACAGGTATCAGTCTGGTGAACCTTCGCTACACTCACTCCATGGCAAGAACATCCTTCCTCAGATAAGGTGACCAAAACTGCACACAATACTCAAGGTGTGGTCTCACCAAGGCCCTGTACAACTGCAGTAAGACATCTTTGCTCCGGTACTCGAATCCTCTCGCTATGAAGGAGAACATACAATTTGCCTTCTTAACCGCCTGCGGCACCTGCATCCTTACCTTCAGCGACTGGTGCACAAGGACACCCAGGTCTCGTTGCACTTCCCCTTTTCCCAATCTATTGCCATTCAGATAATAATCTGCCTTCCTGTTTTTGCCACCAAAGCGGATAACCTCGCAATTATCCACATTATACTGCATCTGTCATGCATCTGCCCAATCACCCAACCTGTCCAAATCATGCTGGAGTTTCTCTGCAACCTCCTCACAGCACACACGCCCACCCAGCTTTGTGTCATCTGCAAACTTGGAGATATTACATCTAGTTCCTGTTGTGTATGTAATATGTGTGCTACTTTGAACCTATGGACAGGACTGCACTACTTGTTGGGCGTAGTGATACGCAGTACCACTCCTGGCCATAGGGGTATAAATAGTACTGTGGGTACTGATCCCCCTCAGTTCCCGCCTGTGGGCATGAAGTAAAGACCTATGTGCAGTCCCTACCTCCAACCAGTAAAGGCCTGTTTGAGTTATACGTTTAAGTCTTTGTGTTAATTGTTCAATACAATACACATACTTAACACTGGCGACGAGTCAGGCTCTTACCCTGCGGCAGTTATTCCAGGCGGCTTCGTCCAAAGACAGGACGTTGAAGAGAGGTTTCAATCCTCAACGCCCCACTCAAAACTGAAGGGCAGCAGAAATCCTGACAGCTTCCAGCGACTGGAAGAGACAGGCATTAGGACCCTGAAGCCTCCATCAGCTTGTGAACCGGAGTAAAGACAGGACTGGGGAAGAGAGAGAGGTAGGGCGATAGCGATCGGCAGATAAGGGCCGGGCCGCTTTGAAGTGAGGGGCGCAGCCGGGCCAGCGATCGGGACCAAAGATAAGAGCCGCACTCGGACTGAAAGGCGCGGCGGCTGCAGAAGCTCAAGGTGCGAGAGTCGCGGTGCACAGCGCGGGCTATCGATCGCGGCGAAGATAAGGGCCGCACTCGAGGGCTGAAGGGAGACGGCGTCGGGGGACGGGTGAAGACCGCCAAGCGCGGGAAAACCGCCATTTTGTGGGCGGAGGACGACGGCAAGAGCGGGAAGCCGCCATCTTTGATAACAAGTAAAGAAAATAAAATCTGAGAAATTGCAAATCTACAATGCCTAAACACGGGAATATTAGCACCTTTGATAGTGACCTCGAAGATTGGGCCATATATGTTGAAAGAGTAAAAAATTATTGTAAGGCCAATAAAATTCGTGACCAAGATAAAGCTCTAACATTATTAAATTTAATGGGTGCGAAGACGTACGGGCAATTGAAACACCTGTTATCACCAGATGAACCGGCGGATAAGACGTTCGATGAGATTGTTACTGTCCTGAAAGATCATCTAAACCCCACGCCGCTGATGCTAGCGGAACGATTTAAATTTTACGACAGAAGGCAGCTACAGCATGAAAGCAATGCTGAATATTTGCTGGAATTGCGTAAATTAGCGAAATATTGCCAGTTTGGAACGGGATTGACAGATGCACTACGAGACAAATTTGTGTGTGGTTTATTTAAACAGGATACACAAAAGCGACTGCTCGAGGAGAATGAGCTGACGCTTGAGAAGGCGGTCACTATGGCAGCAGCACACGAAGCCGCAGCGAGAGGCACGGCAGTAATGCAGCTACGGTCACCGGAGCTCAGTGCACACAAATTGGGTGTGAGTTCTGGCAAATGTTATCGTTGTGGAAAGACAACGCATGATCAGAACCAGTGTTGGTTTAAAAACCAAGAATGTAGAACTTGTGGTAGGCTTGGACATATAGCTAGAGTATGCAGGTCAGGGAAGAAGACCAGCAACAAGAAGTCACCGCAAGGAAAATACGCAAAGGTACACAAGGTGACCGAACAGGAGTTCGATTCAGACGCTAGCAGTAATGAACTGGCTAGCTTAAGCTGTAATGAACTGGCTAGCTTAAGAGTACTCAACGCTGGTAAGGGTGCAGACCTCCAGACAATTTGGGTCACTCTTCAGATAGAAGGAGTCCAAGTAAAACTGGAATTGGACACTGGATCGGCATTGACGGTCATAAATAAGAAAGATTACGGAAAGTTATTCCAACATATTCCCCTACAGGATACGGGGATTATATTGAAAACATACACGGGGCAAAGAGTGTACCCCATCGGGAAAATAGAGGTTGCAGTGGTCCACAAGGGCGAAGACAGTCAAATAATGGACTTATATGTGATATCTGAAGGAGGTCCTCCACTACTAGGACGGGAGTGGATTAGGAAAATGAATATGGACTGGCATTTCCTACAAACAATAACGAGTGAGAACTCGGTGAAGATAGTCGGCCCAGACTCTGGAACGGATGATGGTAAGCCCAACTCAGGTGCAAAAGACAAAGTTTCAGCACAGAATTCCACTGAGCAACAACAACATAGTTTAACTGTGGATTCTGAGTCTGGCAAGTCTACTGATGTGCCCATTTCTGAGGGACACCGGGCTCGAACTCAACTCCATTTCAAACTACAACAGCAATTAGAACAAATGCTTCGCCGTTTTGAGCAAGAGTTGAATGCAACGAAAGAGTTCTTTGATATAGAGTTGGAGAATCTGGAAAGACAACAGAAGCAGCTGATGGAGAAAATGGAGCAGGAGCACACAAAACGTCTGATGTCAGAGGAGTTAACGGTCAGCCAACTCCTGCATATGCTGAAGGACAGGACTCTGAAATGGGAAAAACTTGAACATGAACTTCAATATTCAAACGAAAGGGGTTCGGAGCTCTCAAAGGTTATTGGAAGAGCTGAGGTGGCAACACAGACTGAGATGACTGCAACAGAGCAGCCCTTGGATGCCAAAAGTACGCTGACTCACGTCAACGTAGAACAACAGACCGCTGAAACAGCTGCTCCGGTAGAGGGATTGCATAGTCCGATCAATCAATCTCCAAAGGAAGTTGAAGTATTAAAATCACAAATGAGGTCACTAGTAAACGACTTGCTGAAAGCCCAGAAAAAGCTGGATGCAGAGGTACACATGAAGAAGTCTCTTCAGGAAAGATGTCTGGATTTGGAACAAGAGCTGGCTAACGTCCAGCTAGGTATGGAGGAAATAGACGACCCTCTCACTGGTCTAGCTCAGGACGACACCGAATATTACGATGTCCTGTCCTGCCCAGCTTGTAACTTCGACTCCCAAAGTGCAGAAATCATGGAGGAGCACCAAAAGTCTACGGAACATCGGGAGAAGCTGGCTCTACGACGGAAACAGGAGGAAGAGAAGGAGGAACTGCGCATGCAGCTGGCAGCTGTGGCAGCTGACAATGGAGCCCAGAGAGTCTCCAAGAAGCAGAAAAGGAAAAGTAAAAACAGAAGATGACCCATCTGAACCATTATCACCTCTACCAGATCACACACGTGGTCCCTCCGAACGGAGCCAATTCAGTTCGGAAGTTCAAACTGTTAAATCCATGGAAGGACTATTGAATGAGTCACTCTAGCAACGTGAACCGACTACACCACAGAGATTGAATCTGTGAACTGTTTTCCGCAGAGACTGAATCTGTGATCTGTTTTTGACATGAAGTTATCTATGTATCTATGTTATTCTGTTATGTAAACCTGAAGTTATATATGTATATATGTTATTACGTTATGTTAAATGGGGAGATGACTGTAAAGCTAGGAAGGGAGGAATGTTGTGTATGTAATATGTGTGCTACTTTGAACCTATGGACAGGACTGCACTACTTGTTGGGCGTAGTGATACGCAGTACCACTCCTGGCCATAGGGGTATAAATAGTACTGTGGGTACTGATCCCCCTCAGTTCCCGCCTGTGGGCATGAAGTAAAGACCTATGTGCAGTCCCTACCTCCAACCAGTAAAGGCCTGTTTGAGTTATACGTTTAAGTCTTTGTGTTAATTGTTCAATACAATACACATACTTAACAGTTCCCTTGTCTAGACCATTAATATATATTGTGAATAACTGGGGTCCTAGCACCGATCTCTGCGGTACGCCACTAGTCACTGCCTGCCACTCGGAAAAAGACCTGTTTATTCCAACTCTTGGCTTCCTGTCTGCCAACCAGTTCTCTATCCAAGTCAGTACCTTACCCCCAATCCCATGTGCTTTAACTTTGCACGCTAATCTCTTATGCGGGATCTTATCGAAAGCCTTCTGAAAGTCCAAATACACCACATCCACTGGTTCTTCCTTAGCTATTCTACCAGTTACATCCTCAAAAAATTCCAGTAGATTAGTCATGCATGATTTACCTTTTGTAAATCCATGTTGACTTTGTCCGATCCTGTCACTGTTTTCCAAGTGCTCTGCTATTACATCTTTTATAATGGACTCTGGCATTTTCCCCACTACCGATGACAGGCTTACCGGTCTATAATTCTGTATTTTCTCTCTACCACCTTTTTTAAATAGTGGAGTTACATTAGCTACCCTCCAATCCATGGGAACTGTTCCAGAGTCTATAGAATTTTGGAAGATGACCAGCAATGCCTCTACTATTTCTAGGGCCACCTCCTTAAGTACCCTAGGATGTAGATTATCAGGCCCTGGTGATTTATCGGCCTTCAATCCCGTCAATTTCCCTAACATCATTTCCCTACAAATACTGATTTCATTCATTTCCTCCCTCTCATTAGATCCTATGTTCCCCGACATCTCTGGGAGGTTATTTGTGAAGACAGAACCAAAGTATAAATTTAATTGGTCTGCCATTTCATTTCTTTGTTCCCCATTATAAATTCCCCTGATTCTGACTGCAGGGGACCTACACTTGACTTCACCAATCTTCAATCGCCACAACCATCTTCCTTTGTGCTAGGTATGACTCCAGCCAGTGGAGAGTTTTCCCCCCCGATTCCCATTGACTTCAGTTTTACTAGGGCTCCTTCATGTCACACTCGGTCAAATGCTGCCTTGATGTCAAGGGCAGTCAGTCTCACTTCTCCTTTGGAATTCAGCTCCTTTGTCCATGTTTGGACCAAGGCTGTAATGAGATCGGGAGCTGAGTGGTCTTGGCGGAAGTCAAACTGGGCATCAGTGAGCAGGTTACTGGTGTGTAAGTGCTGCTTGATAGCACTGTCGATGACACCTTCCATCACTTTGCTGATGATTGAGAGTAGACTGATGGGGCGGTAATTGGCTGGATTGGATTTGTCCTGCTTTTTGTTGACAGGACATACCTGGGCAGTTTTCCACATTGTCGGATAGATGCCAGTGTTGTAGCTGTACTGGAAGAGCTTGGCTAGAGCCAATGCTAGTTCTGGAACACAAGTCTTCAGCATGATAGCCGGGATATTGTCAGGGCCCATAGCCTTTGCTGTATCCAGTGCGGTCAGACGTTTCTTGATATCATGTGGAGTGAATCGAATTGGCTGAAGACTGACTTCTGTGATGGTGTAGGGTTCTCAAAATTCCCTCATTCCCCAAAGTTATGGATAAAGGGACCCTGTATGGACAAGTTATTAAAAAGGGTACCCAAAATGGCTTCTGTAACCTCGTGACCAAAAGTACAGGATTTTAAAAGCAAGGCCCTGCAAAAGGGCAGGCACTTTTCAAAGACCTGAAACGAATCCTAAAATGCATGAATCTGTGAAGGGACTTTGTGGAGCCAGACAGCTAAGCAAACACAGAATATGCATTCATTCACCTTGGGACAGATCAGGTTAGAATGGACCTAAATCAAGGCCATTAGGTTTCTGCCTATTTAATCGGGGACAGCTCACAGTAGCCATCAAGCCAGGATGAGGACAATTAAGTTTCATAAATGACAAACAGCCAGGACATCGAGGCCATTAAGCACAGAGACAACCACTCCAGAAGTCGATAAAGTAAATGTCTGTAATCATTTTAAACGAGCCCGCCAATAGTTAGACAAAGGACTGACCTGATTTGGCACGCAGATAAGGAATGAAGAACGGGTATAATTGTAGGCCCATCGGTAGTGATCGCTCTCTTGACTCTTGCTCCTGCCTCTCGTTCTCGTGTCCTGGCCTCGTGGTGGGCTATCTTCTCGCTCCCCGCGCCGCTCAACACCAAGGACGCCCATTACACAGGGGCCAAACGCGGGAGGAGAACGGAACCCGATTCAAAAACACACAGGACACACAGGCCACAAACGGGCAGACAAGACGAGATGAGATGAAGAATATGGTAAACCAATAAGGGCAGAGAAGGGCAGCGGAAAGACGCGTTGGGGGACAAACGCCTAGTTATAAGCTGGCGTTTGAAGAATAAGTTGGCGTTGCGTGCATGGACAGTAAAACCCCAATTGACGAATAAGTTGGCATTCGAAGCATGGATAGCAGCATCCATGATGAATAAACTTGCGTTCGAAGCATGGGTAGTAAAATCAGTTTGACAGTATAAACCGCCAACCGAGCCCCAACCATTTTAAAAACCCGTCAGCGACCAAACCCCCCAAGGAAGAAGAAGAAGACCCATCATGACTCGACGACAACGATATGCTGAGGAAAAGAAGGGTGATTCGCATAAACAACTCCATCGCCGCGCCCTGTGACCACGTGGTGACGAAGTACCCCACAGGACAGGAAGAGTGACCCTCAAAACCATACCAGTTAAAGCAACAGGTTTCGAATTGGTGAGTATGAATTCCTGGCCCCTCGTAGCTTAATTTAGTTAGATATTAGGGGATTTAATGTATTTGTTTCCCTCGATGTGCCGTGTGTTCCCTATTCCCATAAGTGTAATTGTTTATGCCTGTATTCATATCAGTAATTCTCAATAAGATTGTGTTTCATTCTGCTTTCAATAAAATTTTGGTTTCCTTGCACCAAACCACTTGTCTACTCGATTTCCTGTGTCGCCGCCTGTACCTAAGTCCGGTGTCTAGAACCCAGGGGTGTGGGAGCGATTCGAAGCGCTCAGAGACAGTCAGAGGTGAAGCTGACTGGGCGCACGCCACCCCCTACAATGGTCGGGACCTGAGGAGGAGGCCGACATGGATCATCCGCTCGACACCTCTGGCTGAAGATGGTTGTAAGCGCTTCAGCCTTGCCTTTTGCACTCATGTGCTGGGCTCCACCGTAATTGAGGATGGGGATATTCATGGAGCCTCCTCCTCCCGTTAGTTATTTAATGGTCCACCACCATTCACGACTGGATGTGGCAGGATTGCAGAGCTTTGATCTGATCCGTTGATTGTGGGATCACTTAGCCCTGTCTGTAGCATGCTGCTTCTGCTTTTTAGCATGCATGTAGTCCTGTGTTGCAGCTTCCCCAGGTTGGCACCTCATTTTTATGTATAACTGGTGCTGCTCCTGGCATGCTCTTCTATACTCCTTATTCAACCAGGGTTGGTCCCCTGGCTTGATGTTAATGGTAGAGTGAAAGATATGTTGGCCATGAGGTTACAGATTCTGGTGGAATACAATTCTGCTGTTGCTGATGGCCCACAACACCTCATAGATGCCCAGTTTTGAGCTGCTGGATCCATTCTGAATCTATCCCATTTAGCACGGTGGTAGTGCCATACAACATGATGGAGGGTGTCCTCAGTGTGAAGACGGGACTTCGTCTCCACAATGACTGTGCGGTGGTCACTGCTACCAATACTGTCATGGACAGGTACATTGGTGAGGGCGAGGTCAAGTAGGCTTTTCCCTCGTGTTGGTTCTCTCACCACCTGTCACAGGCCCAGACTGGCAGCTATGTCCTTCAGGACTCGGCCAGCTCGGTCAGTAGTGATGCTTACCGAGCCACTCTTGGTGATGGACATTGAAGTCCCCCACCCAGAGTACATTCTGTGCCCTTGCTACTCTCAGTGCTTCTTCCAAGTGGTGTTCAAAATGGCGGAGTACTGTTTCATCAGCTGAGGGAGGGCGGTAGGTGGTAATCAGCAGGAGGTTACCTTGCCCATGCTTGGCCTGAAGCCATGAGACTTCATGGGGTCCAGAGTTAATGTTGAGGACTCCCAGGGCCACTCCTTCCCGACTGTATACCACTGCCACCACCCCTGGTGGGTCTGTCCTGCCAGTGGAACAGGACATACCCAGGGATGGTGATGGAGGAGTTTGGCACATTGGCTGAAAGGTATGATTCTGTGAGCATGACTATGTCAGGCTGTTGTTTGACTAGTCTGTGGGACAGCTCTCCAAATTTTGGCATAAGTTCCCAGATGTTGGTGAGGAGAACTTTGCAGGGTTGGCTGGGCTGGGTGTGCTGTTGCCGTGTCTGTAGCCGGTGCCGAGGTCGATGCCAGGTGGTCCGTCCGGTTTCATTTTTATTATTTTGTTTCTTAGCGGTTTGTTACAACTGAGTGACTTGCTGGGCCATTTCAGAGGGCAGTTAAGAGTCAACCACATTGCTGTGGGTCTGGAGTCACATATAGGCCAGACCAGGTAAGGACGGCAGATTTCCTTCCCTAAAGGACATTAGTGAACCAGATGGGTTTTTACGACAGTCCGATAGTTTCATGATTATCATCACTGATACTAGGTTTTTATTCCAGATTTATTTAATTAACTGAATTTAAATTCCCCAGCTGCCATGGTAGGATTTGAACTCACGTCTCTGGTTGGTGGAGGGGTGGGTGTGGAGGGTCAGGGAGGTGGGGGAGAATTACTAAAGGATAGACATTACTTTTGCTGATGTTAGCAGACGATGCTTAATGCAATAATATGCAGTTCATCTCTCCACTATTTTAACAAAATTTTAGTCCATTTAAAATAAAACAATTGATAGAGAAGATTGATACAAGTTTGTGCAGTGTTCGTACAATATCATTGATGTAAGAAAACTACTAAGCACTTGGTTTGAGTATAAAACAAGGCTTTAATCAACTGTTTCACAACCATGAGTTTCTAGTTACATCACTAGTTCCTGGTTACAAAATCATCCTGAGCAAGCTGGGCCCACGCCGAAGTATTTATACTTTCCTTAGACGGCGCCACCAGCTGGCCACCCAGTGTTATCTCATGAGTCATTTCTACGTGAATGGTAAGATTCATGACAATCATCAATAGTCATTTCTATCCTCAAATCTAATATGGCCATTGAGGGGACTGATCACTTTTTGGAAGTATGCTCAGATTCATATTAGCATACTTGACAGAGCTAGCTCTTTCCTCCAGATCAGCTGCAGCATGGTACCATGTCACATAATAGTTCTTGAAAGAAAGAAAAAGAAATACATGCATATATAGTGCCTTTTACGACCTCAGGACATCCCAAAGCACTTTGCAGCCAATGAAGTACTTTTTCAAGTGTAGTCACTGTAGTCATGTAGGAAATGTGGCAGCCAATTTGCCACATGGTATACTCCCACAACAACTGTGAAATAATTGTCTGGATAATCTGTTTATGATGTTGGTGAGGGATCACTGTTGGCCAGGACACCCCGCTACACTTCAAATAGCACTGTGGGATCTTTTATGTCCACCTGAGAGGGCTCTCAGAGCTCCAGTTTAATATCTCATCCGAAAAACATCATCTCTGACAGGACAGCACTCCCTTAGTACTGCCCTCAATTGTTAGCCTAGATTATGTGCTCAAGTCTCTGGAGTGAGGCTTGAAACCATGACTTTCTGACTTAGAGGCAAGAGTGCTACCACTAAGGCAAGGCTGACACATTCTTGGGAAGAATGTAAAGAAAAATCAGTATTGTAGGTACAAAGAACCATACACTCCATCCTCATTAGAATGTCATCCTTGCGAGACAGGCACTTTGCTTGTTATAATAATGAAATGCTCAATGCAGTAAATGTTCCATAGTACAGGGAAAAAAACTAACTTGAAAAGGACAGCAACAAGGGGCAGCTGCCTAATACTAAAGGGTGTGTTGGTAATTGAGGACCTGCAGTGAGCGTGAAGTTCCTTTTTTTTAAAGAAGTGTTGTTTATCACGTTGAACACCAAGTGATTCCTAGGCATACAATGCACATTTCATTACACAGGGTTACATTCTCGTCTTCACTGCATGAACAGTATCTGGTGGAGTGAATTGCTCCCTCTCACCACCCCCCCCCCCCATTACAGAACCCATAAAATTGGACAGGTTCTCCAATGGACAGGCAATCCACTCCATCAGATGAAAATTTACCCCACTGAAGCAACAAGAATCAACAATCCTACTTATACAGGCTTTGGTTGTAGTTTGACAAACCAAGAAATGTACTTCCTGTTTATTTTTTGTGTTTACCAAGGTGAGGAATACTAGTACTGGGGAATGGAGCACTTCACTTTTCAAGCTTCCAGTTTCAGCATCAAACACTGTCAGCATCAGATACAGCCTAGCCAGATGCACATTAAAGCTCTGCTCCAACAAGAGTACTCTCTATTACACCAATGTGACAGTTTTTTCCATTTACTGTATCACAATAGTTATCCTGTAACTTCTCTAAACGTGATTGCCAATTAGTGCTGAATTAGGTATTGAGTTATCCCATACTTTCCTCTTAAGAATCACACATTATAGAACTGCAAGGCATCTGTCAAGCACTACAATACTGCATGGAGCAGAATCCAATGAGTATTCCATAGGATAGATTTTCAGAGTCTTCACCACGGCAAGGTACTTGGTCTGTTGTGATGCAAATCTGAAAATTTACCCTTGTATACACAAAGACAAGAAAATCTAACTAAAGTATTTAAGTTAGTACAAGGGAATCTCCCATGGTGTTGCTCATGGGCATCAGCAGATAGTAGAAGTAGAGCAGTCCTGCATGGGTGAGAAGCAGAGCCAGAAGACTTTGGGTGGGCCTGCCTGGATTGGAAGCAGAAGACAGGGACCATAAATATCTTTGTCTCACTTCTGATCAGCAAACAATCTTCATCCATGCGCAAACCCCAGCATCCTCCTTAATGCCACCAGCACGCAAACAAGTAAGTGTAACACTAAACAAAAAAAAAATACTCAGGTACCTCCATAGTGCTTCAATCTTATGCCTCTACATGCTCTAGTTTTGGAGCTAACTGTGGGCTTCTTCGAAGTGCCCTTTGAGAGTCTGAAGTGCAAGGGTTGGCTCACTGCTGGCTGTCACTATGAGCGCCATTGGACTGAGGTGGTTGTGGTCTCTAGCAGCCACTGTCCTGAGAAGGACCAGCTGCAGGGAGTCAACACGCGATGATTCGCCACGCCTCCCCTCGTCAACTGTCTCTCCCTGACATTATGCGCTGCCTTTTCCAGCAACACAAATGCAGACAAGATTAAATATCTGTCTGTTTCTGCTCATGGGGGAATTCAAAGGTGAATTAAATGACAGCATACAAACTGAAAGACTCATGTTTCTAACATAGAGCGGGCTGACGCTGAAAGTTTCAATCGATAACATGAGGGTTGTTGGTAATTAGCTAGTCTTTTACAGGCGTGCTGATGGACATACAACTGTAGGAATGAGCATGGCTTCTTTATAATGTCCCAACTGGCAGCATAGGCAATGCGGTGACATTGATTGTGCGAAAAGAACATATAGCATAGTGCCGGTGAGTCTCTGAGTAGATCGGGGTGCATACTTACCTCGTCCAACCTGATCAAATCATTAAACATTTTTCTGCATTGTATTGCTGATCTGGGATCTGTGGAGGTGGCACTTACAGTTTCAGCAATTTCCCTCCACTGTGCCCTCAGCATGGCATGAGGTGGTTCTTTCCCCTGGAAGCCAAACAATCTTGACTACCTTATCCTCACCTCCTCCAACAGCATCTCCACCTCAGTATTCGAGAGATTGGAAACTCTTCTTCCTGCAGGGCTTCAGGCAGCCATTACTTTCAACTCTTCTCTGTTCCAACTCCTCACACTTAATCCTTTAAAGTTGCCACAGGACTTTAAATTTAGCAGTAGCCCGCCAAAAATATGCAAATTGACTGATCACAGGAACTTTGCCCGGGTCATCAGCGTGGCCATTGAGTGGGTGGAAGGACATATCAACTGAGGTACCACTGACCATTAAGGAACAGCGGAAGTCTCGGCTACTACCTCTCTCCCAGTAACTGATCTCTGCTTCTTTCCCACTCTAATTCAATCTTAATTTTCACTCTGCATGTCTTTGCCTGCTATTCTTTCTTTCTCTTTTTCTCTGAATGTTGTCTGCACATCCAGGTTTAGCTAGCCCCTTGCTCTCAAGTCCTAGATACATTAATAATATGTCTTGCAGAAGAGTGATGCTTTGAAATTTAACACCTCACACTTTCACAGGACAGAAAAGGTGAAAATACAGTTTATACATGAACATACGAGCATACGAAATTGACAGGCAGGAAAAGACCAGCTGGTCCATCAAGCCTGCCCCACACCACGATGGCCGGAGCATCATGACTAAACACTTCCTCCCTTCCTCACCCCTCTCACCACCCCGCAGCCATGTAATCTCCTGGGAGAGGCAAAAAAAAAGAGAAAAAACCCAGGGCCAATAAGGGAAAAAATACTCTGGAAAATACACAGTGCTGAGTATCCCAATCTGAGCTGTGATGCCTTGAAAATGTGACTTTGAAAGATTCTATGTACTGGACATAAGCTAAATGCAAGACTTTCAGTTATATAGATAAACGGTGACAATAATTGTTGGATCAGAGTACTTGAACTGCTTGCATTTATATGGCACCTTGCCATGCCACTGAAACTTCTCTAAGCACTTTACAGAATGTATAATTTTTTGGACAGCAGCTACTGTTATGTTTGCAAAGGAATACCAAGGAAGCAACACATCTGAGGGGTTACAGTATTATAAAGTGACAAAATGAAATTTGGGCATCTACACAGTCATCTGAATCCTGAAAATGCACTGTAACATTGAATATCGCTTATATTTTTGAATTATTATTTTTGTATAACACTGCAAATGGTCTAACTCTTGAGACTTTCCATTGTGGCTTTCGGTCATGTGACATGAAGGAAGGCTGTTTTCCATCATCATGACACTGGACACAAGGATAAAATGATCGCAGCTAATAGTAAAAGGTGCTTTTATTGAGAAATACTTTAGTTTCTATTGGCTAGAGAAGAATGGAAATCTGGGAGCAATCACATGTATCTTGTAAAGAGATTACAATTTAGAACTCTCCTCTTGTCATTATATTTTTAATATATTACACATACTGCAGAGTTCACTTTTAAACTCCACTTTGCAATTTTTTTTGTCAGCATAAGCAATTCAAGGGGGTGACAATATGCTGCATATTGTTCACACATTAGTGATGCCCACACTGAAATATTAATAACTGTAACTTCATTACAAGTTTATTGAGCAACAATTAACCATTGATTGCCGGCAAACAATGCTGTCAATATAAATGAGAAATTATTAATCCAATTGAAGAGGGAGATCTTGTCATGCACCAACAGCTTAAACATTTTAATAGTTCATATAAATGTTTAACCTATTGACTTTTGAAAAGATTTGTCACTTTATTACCGCAGTTGCTGACACTAATCTCTAAATATATAACCTGACTGCCTCCCACACACTGTAGAGTTGCTCAGGTAACACTTCACAGTTCGGCAGGGCAGCAAAGGTGAGAATGCAATTTAAACACAGTGCTGAGTATACTACATAACATAACATTATGTAAATTATACACAGAGGGTGTTACTTGCAAATTGTCAGCTGCAGATTATCAATTGGTAAGCCTACTCCTACTAGTTCAAATTATCTGAAAATTCAATTTTATTTAGCACTTAATTTCCACTTTACTGTGTTATTTACGTTGTGTAATTAAAATTATTGTATAATTCCATTTTATTTTAGTGCATCAAATGGCTTTGAATTATCGAGAGATTATGTCATTATATGTCTATCAAGTGTTGGTTGATGCTGCTGTTATTGTGTGTCACACACTGGAAATTGATGTCCACACGACATCCACCACTAGCAAACAGACCAAAAACAGAACCATCACAGTGATCTATTGAACATTATAAAGAACAGCCGATATGTTTAAGTTACATCAAGTCTATTATCTTATTTCAGGATTTCATGATGTCATCATCAAATTGCTAAGCCTCTGACTGATATTACTGTCATGTATTTACCCTCATGTACCCATAATTCTCAATAGGGTTCAAATCATGCTCAGCAATATTAGTACGGAATATTCAGATCAAATTCGTCAACTTACGATTTTAACACAGGAACATAGGAATGTACAGACATGGAAAGACCACTGTGCTCCATCCAGTTGAACTGAACAAATTTGGGTTATTGCCTTTTTTTAAAGAATGGACAGTTGAATTTCATACAAATATGTTAACATGTTTGTCACTAATATTGGACAGCACGATTTCCATCCACATATAATTTAGTAAAGAGAAGCCTTCAATTGATATGACTGGTGATATTTAGTTTATATATTAAAGTAATATATTATTTGCTAAAAACTATAATAATGTTTAAAAACTAATCTAAATTTGAAGTGCCATATTATTCCCATCACTAACTAAGGCAACCATTTTAATTTGAGGCTGAGAGCACAGCAGCTGCATGTACCCACCCAGCTGAACCTAACTCCATTACACAAAACACAGACACAATATATTCTAGCCCTGAATTCATTTAAGATGGCTGAAATCAGGTAATGTAAATGTATTCCACTTGCAAAGTTCATGGTACAGTTATTATTCATTTTTATGAAGCATTCTTGTCTAATCTGACAAAAGTCAGTGAAAATTAATCCATTTCCTTGCAAATCGGCCTGTTTAGTGTTGTTGTGTAATAACTACTACTTATGCTTCACAATGTGTTGTCTCTTTTTGCACGTTACTAGCTCCAAAATTTGGCACATAATGGGCCAAAAATTCGGGTCGGGGGCTTCCCGCGGGTGCAAGCCCCCGATTTGCACTCACCCTGCGCGCTGACATCTGAAGCCCGGGCCTGCTTGCATTTCCTGTCACAGGCCCGGTTCAGATGTCAGCGCGCAGTGTTTACCTGATCCAGCGGCGTAGTTAGTGCGATGTGCCGGCTGGGATCAGGTGAGCACTGTACAACCAATCAGGGGAGGGGAAGGTTCATTCATGAGTTTGAGGGTAAGAACTGTCAAACTCATGAAAACTACGGGGGCCCAAAACACTATTTAAAATTTTAATAAAAATTTAAAAAACATCCCAATCATTAAATGAAGTATAAATAAGTTTAAAAAAATAATTTAAACAATAATTTTTTTTTTTTGAAAAAAATAAATTTTTAATAAAAAGGGTCTAAAACTAAACTTACCTTATTGTAGATTCTTTAAAATAATAAACCTGTGGGAAAAAAATTCTAAATTACACTAAAACACCACTTACCTGTAAAAATAAATACTTACGTGTGCTTTTTACAAGCGTAAAGACCGGAGGCCTTTAGACATGCGCAAATCCCCCAAAACAGAGGAAATCCAAGACGCACGCGCTGCCCCCTACAGCGCACGCACTAGCCTCTTCAACTCTTGGGTTAGAGGAGAGGAAATGCCGGTTTTCAGCGCATGCGCTGTGCATGCTGAAAACCGGCATTTCCTCCGGCCAGACGCGTGAGTACCCCTTCCGTACTCACGCGTTTGGGGAGGAATTTCTGCCCCATTAAATTAATGTTCAATTTTGGAATAATTGTACAATGCAAGTAAGATAGCTGTAGATGATTAGAAATTCGACGTATGGATATTTAGGAATGTCTTTTGTGTAGTATGTACAATAATAGTGGTGGCATAGTGGTTAGCACTGTTGCCTCACAGCGCCAGGGACCCGGGTTCGAATCCGGCCTCGGGTGACTGTCTGTGTGGAGTTTGCACATTCTCCCCGTGTTTGCGTGGGTTTCCTCCGGGTGCTCCGGTTTCCTCCCACAGTCCAAAGATGTGCGGGTTAGGTTGATTGGCTATGATAAATTGACCCTTAGTGTTAGGGGGATTAAATACGTGGGGTTACGGGGATAGGGTGGGACATGTCTTGGTGTAGGGGTTACGGGGATCGGGTGGGATATGTGTCGGTGCAGGCTCGATGGGCCGAAATGGCCTCTATCTGCACTGTGGGGTTTCTGTGATTCTGTGAATAGCAGTACTAGCTCCAGAGCATTTTCTTTGCTTGTTCTATATGCAATTTTTAAACAGTTTTGAGCAGAGAGTCTGAGGGTATATTTACACTGCAAGTTTCTCTGATGGTAGAAATGTAGAAACATAGAAAACTAGGAGCAGGAGTGGGCCATTCGGCCCTTCGAGGCTGCTCCACCATTCAATATGATCATGGCTGATCCTCTATGTCAATACCATATTCCCGCTCTCTCCCCATACCCCTTGATGCCTTTTGTACCCCTTGATGCCGTTTATGTAAAGTGATTTCAGCTTCACACCAACACTAAACTAGCAATGTAAATCCAGACTCACTAAATCAGAAACAATTTGCCAAGTAAAAGTAAACTATTTGATTAAAAACTATAACAATTTTTTTAAAAAGCAAAATGTGAAGTGCTTCTCTTTCCTACCACCTACTAATAATATTTGTGGACTGAGAGCACTGCAGCTGCTAGGGTGATGGTTGATGGGTGTTTTTGTGACTGGAAGGCTGTTTCCAGTGGGGTTCTGCAGGGTACTGGGTCTGACACTTTTTGTGGTACATATCAATGATCTAGACTTGAACATAGGGGGTATGATTAAGAAGTTTGCAGATGATACTAAAATCGGCTGTGTGGTTGATACTGAAGAAGGAAGCTGTAGACTGCAGGAAGATATCAATAAATTGGTCAGGTGGGCAGAACAGTGGCAAATGGAATTCAATCCAGAGAAGTGTGAGGTAATGCATTTGGGGAGGGCTAACAAGGAAAGGGAATACACATTAAATGGTAGGACACTGGGTAGTGTAGAGGAACAAAGGGACCTTGGAGTGCATGTCCACAGATCCCTGAAGGTAGCAGGCTAGGTAGTTATGGTGGTTAAGAAGGCATATGGAATGCTTGCCTGTATTAGCTGTGGCACAGAATACAAGAGCAGGGGGGTTATGCGTCAACTGTATAAAACACTAGTTAGGCCTCAGCTAGAGTACTGCGTGCAGTTCTGGTCACCACATTACAGGAAAGATGTGATTGCACTAGAGAGGGTACAGAGGAGATTTACAAGGATGTTGCCAGGAGTAGAGAATCTTGGCTCTGAGGAAAGACTGGATAGGCTGGGTTTATTTTCCTTGGAACAGAGGAGGCTGAGGGGAGAACTTATTGAGGTGTATAAAATTATGAGGGGCCTAGATAAAGTGGATAGAAATAACCTATTTCCCTTAGCAGAGAGGTCAAAAACCAGGGGGCACTGACTTAAAGTAATTGGTGGAAGGTTTAGAGGGTATTTGAGGGGAAATGTCTTCACCCAGAGGGTGGTGGGGGTCTGGAGCTCACTGCCTGAAAGGGTGGTAGAGGCAGAAACCCAAACCACATTTAAAAAGTACTTGGATGTGCACTTGGGATGCTGTAACCTGCAGGGCTACGGACCAAGAGCTGGGAAGTGGGATTAGGCTGGATAGCTCTTTGTTGGCCGGCGCAGACACGATGGGCTGAAATGGCCTCCTTCCGTGCTGTAACTTTCTATGATTCTTTCTTTCTAGCTGTAGGTGAAGAGGGGTGTGTATCTCTGAAAGGGATAGTAACACAACGCTATGGTATGACATCAAATGGAGTGTAAATTCAGTGCAGTGTCAACCTGGTTTACAAAGTTGAACTCCCTGAGCACTTTGTAACCCCATTTAACTTAAATATTTTGAGTGTGGTGATTTTGGGCGCGAGTTCTGTTCAGACTCTTTCCCAGGTGTGATGAAATAACTGTGTTCTGATATTTGTACTTGTACTTGTAATGTCTGGAATGTTCCACCGGGGGGAACCACTAATGCTCCTCCCTGGCCCCGCCCCTCTTCTGGTATGTTCTACCAAGGGCTCGGTCGATGATGAACTCTGTTAACTCTGCCATGATTCTTATTTAATAAAAGGCTTTTGTCTTAAGCTTTAACCTCATGGATTCGGGCAGTTATTTGGCACATCACCAGGCAAGACTGTTATAGGTCCAGTTAGGCTGGAGCCAGGCAATGTAACTGCAGTTCCACTTAGTTGGAACTCAGAGCGCAAGCTATTGGTCTCAGAGTGGTAGCTGCAGTGTAAATACACTCTGAGTCCTCTTTTGATGATGGGATAGGATCATGGTCAATTTGAGGTTCATCTTTTGGTAAATCGCAGCTTGTTGCTGCATATCCTATAAATGTAGAAACACCACTATCCAAGGGTTGCAAGTATAGCAAACTGAATAGACAAAGTCTGACCTTTGTGACCCATGACATCACAACACACCTGGGGAGAAATCCTAGGTGTGAAAGCCACACGGGCTTATGCAAACGTCAACACACATATTTCTATTAGTAATTTATTATACACAGTATAACCTTACAATACGCTTTTCTTGTGGAAGCTTGTGGAAAGTATGGTCAGGTTCTTCCACTTCTGTGATTGCTAGCCCACAATTCAATTTAATGGGTGGAAAACTGCAAATATGGAAAACCCCGGCCTATGATTTAATTCCTCATATTCTATCATCTATCCTCATCCCAATCTACTAAAGGTTTTCAAATATGTTTTGAATGTTTTGCATGAACTCTTTAACTGACTTTAATATTTTTTACATGCTAAAGAATACGGTGTGCCATATCCCAGTTACTATAAATGCCACATTGTTTCATAGATTTTTTTGTTTCCCATAGTCGTAACAAATATGAAAGAATATATTGAGATATATGCTAAAATGTATAAACTGGGTAAATAATGAAGTGCATCGTGTTCCACATGACAGCTTATTGCTGGTTCCGTACTGAATGATTACATCTTACTTTCTCCAGGGTTCGATGTCTGATGGATGTCTGTCAGATCGGAACTGATTAGATTGACATGAACAGCACAGAAATGTCCTGAGGGCTGATCTACTCGACCCTTGAAACTGATAGAGCTTAAGTAAAGCACTAGCCAGTCTTAGTTTTTTTTAGAATGGTGCACATTTGCATTTGCACCATGTAATTTAGACTTAATTTGTGCTCTAGCATCAGGAGTTTGTGCTCAGAATGCTTGAGAGGGGGCAGGGCAATTTAAATTATGAAGTGGTTCATTATTTTATATTTTGTGGTTGCTACAGCTGTTTTTTTTATATATAACGGTGTGGCAAAGCCATCAAGAGACTCTTGCAGTAATGTTTATAATTGTCTTTAACCATAGTTGTTACCTTTAAGTGTTTGCTCTGTTCAAACAGCGCGGAATCGATAAAATCACGATCTGACGCGATGATGTCATCACGTGGGTCACGTGACGTTCCCAACGGCGGGAAACATGATGACGTCATGACATCAGGGGGGTAGGGCGTTTCAGTCAGTTCTCGTGGATCCAGCTAGTGTGCAGACCTGTGTGGAGTTTCTCCTGCGTTCTTTTGTTTGTAACTGTTTCAGTACATTAAACCACGTTTGTTTAACTGTCAGTTTCAACCGCAGTATTTTCGTAGTAGTGTGAAGACACCTACATTGGTGACCCCGAAACTTCGCGAACGTTTTTCGCGGTGGACACGGAACGCAGGCCAGTGATGGAAGCCAACGCAGTGGCTTTGAAGCTCCCCCAATTCTGGGAACAACAGGCGGCCTCCTGGTTTGTGCAGGCTGAGGCACAATTTGAGCTCCGCAACATCGTGCAGGACCAGCTCCGATATTTGTACGTGGCCTCCGCCCTTGACAGCTCGACGGCGTCGAGGATCATCAGCCTTCTGGAGAAACCCCCGACCGCTGACAAGTATGTCGCCATCAAGACACGGCTGCTGCAGGTATTTGGCCTTACAAAGGCGGAGCGCGCTCGCCGTCTACTTACACTACCCGGGTTAGGCGACTCCAAACCCTCGGAACTAATGAGCCACATGCTAACGCTCCTGGGGTCCGAACCCCAATGTTTCCTGTTTCATGAGCTGTTTCTTAGTCAGCTTCCCAAACAGTTCCAAGCAGCCCTCGCCAGGTCGGACACCGGGGATTGCATCACACTCGCCGAAGAGGCAGATAAAATATACGCGGTCCGACAGCAACACTGCGCCATTGCGCAACGCACAGCCCCGAAGGGCCCCGCCTCGACGCCTCCGACGACTGGTTACTGTTATTACCACGCTCGTTTTGGCCTGAAAGCCCGCTGCTGCCGCCCGCCTTGCAGTTTCACGCCCAAACCGTCAAACAGACCGCCGTGAGTCAAGAACACCGGAACCGGGGCGTGCCCCACGGCCACGATGGCGATCAGCGATTCCGGGAATCTTCTGTATTTAACCGACTCCATCTCGGGCCGTTGTTTTTTGTGCGACACGGGGGCACAGTGCAGCATACTTCCCGCCTCAGTCCTCGACCTTCAGTCCGGCAGAAGGGGTTCCCCCCTCCAAGCTGCCAACGGGGGTGCAATTCGCACTTTCGGGAACCGGCGTGTACAAGTCTGTTTCGGTGGCCAACGTTTTAGCTGGGATTTCGTCACCGCTCAAATTTCGCAGGCTCTCTTGGGTGCCGACTTTTTCGGTGCCAACGGCCTGTTGGTGGATGTGAAGAATCGTCGTCTCGTTCACGCCACCATGCTCGAGGGTATTTCATGTGCGCGCAGCACAGCCGTGCTGCACTCTGTCTCCTGCGCTCAGCCACCTCCCGACGACTTCTCCTGCCTTCTCGGGGATTTCCCCGAACTGACCAATCCCACCTTTTCAGCTTCGACCGCAAAGCATCAGGTGGAGCACCATATTTCGACGACCGGCTCTCCCGTCTACGCCAGGGCACGACAGTCAGAGCCCAGCAAGCTCGTGGCGGTGAAGGCGGAGTTCGCCGCGATGGAGAGGATGGGGATTATTCACCGGTCCAGTAGTCCCTGGTCTTCGCCGCTCCACATCGTCCCCAAGCCGGGCGGGGGATGGCGGCCCTGTGGCGACTATCGTCGCCTCAATGATATAACGACGCCCGACCGCTACCCTGTCCCGCACATCCAGGACTTCTCCGTGCATTTGGCAGGGAAGTCAATCTTTTCTAAGGTCGACCTCGTCCGTGGGTACCATCAGGTGCCAGTGCATTCCCAGGAAGTTCAAAAGACAGCCGTCATCACCCCTTTTGGACTGTTTGAGTTCCTCCGCATGCCCTTTGGGCTTAAAAATGCGGTGCAGGCGTTCCAGCGCCTTATGGATTCGGTTCTGCGGGATCTCGATTTTTTGTTCGTCTACTTGGATGACATTCTGATTGCCAGCACCACAAAGGAGGAACACCTCAAGCATCTCCGTGTTCATTTTTGTCGTCTTCAGCAGCACGGCCTCATTGTAAACCTGGCCAAATGCCGTTTCGGCCTGTCGCAACTCGACTTTTTAGGCCACCGCATAACTTCCGAGGGAGCAATGCCGCTTCGAGCTAAGGTGGAGGCGATCCCGGCTTTCCCGAAGCCGCAATCCATGAAGGCCTTACAGGAGTTCCTGGGGATGGTTGATTTTTACCATCGGTTCGTCCCCAGGGCCGCACAGCTCATGCGGCCGCTCTACGAGGCCCTCAGGGGCAAGACGGGAAAGGAGCCCGTGGGTTGGTCACAAGACATGGTTCGCGCCTTCGGGGATACGAAGACCGCGCTCGCGAACGCGACGATGTTGGCACATCCCCAGCCAGGAGCTACTATCGCCCTCATGACGGACGCGTCGGACTATGCCGTCGGGGCCGTCCAGGAGCAATGGGTTGACGGCGCGTGGCAGCCACTGGCATTTTTCAGCCGCCAGCTGCGGCGGCACGAATGCCGGTACAGTACCTTTGACAGAGAGCTGTTAGTTTTGTTTTTGGCCATCCGCCACTTCCGATTCCTCCTCGAAGGGCGCCGCTTCATTGTGTTTGTCGACCACAAACCGCTGACGTTCGCGATGGCCAAGACTGCCGAACCATGGTCGGCTCGGCAGCAGAGGCAGCTGACATACATTTCCAAGTTTACCACCGACGTCCGGCACGTGGCTGGCAAGGAAAATGTCATAGCGGATTGCCTCTCCCGTGTCGCCGTCCAGGCCGTTCAATTAGGCATTGATTATGCGAGAATGGCTGCTGACCAGGCTGCCGACCCGGAGACGCAAGCTTTTCGTTCTGACCCCGCCAGCCTTCAGCCGAGAGATGTACCATTCCATTCGGCGGGTACCACTCTCCTCTGCGACATCTCTTTGGGTGATCCACATCCGATTGTTCTGTCGGCCTGGCGCCGAGACGTTTTTGACGCCATTCACAGGCTGTCGCATCCCAGGGTGCGTGCGTCACAGAAGCTGCTGGTCTCCAAATTCGTATGGAGAGGGATACGCAAAGACGTCCGCGACTGGGCGAACACTTGTGTGGTTTGTCAGCGGGCCAAGGTGCAACGGCACATCAGGGCCCCTCTGGCCACCTTTGAGGTACCAGAGTGGCGGTTCGACCGCGTTCACGTCGACCTGGTGGGTCCACTTCCACCGTCCCGTGGTTTTACACACCTTCTGACGATGGTGGATCGCACCACGAGGTGGTCAGAGGCGGTTCCCCTGACGTCTACCACATCTGCGGATGTCGCTCGAGCCTTCATTTCATCATGGGCAGCCCGTTTCAGTGTTCCGGCGGATATTTTGTCCGACCGCGGGCCGCAAATTTCGTCGGAACTATGGAATGCGGTGGCCTCCACATTGGGCACTAAACTCCATCGCATTACGGCCTACCACCCGGCACAGTGCCGAAGAAGGATTTACAATCTTCTGCCGCGGAAATGGTTTATGGCCAGCCGCTTCGGGTTCCGGGCGAATTCCTGCCGTCACCTACGCAGCCATGGTCTGCAGCCGGTCAGTGAGAGGCCCACCGGGACGTGGCTCAGTGCTTTAGAACAGTTCCGACCTCGCAGCACGGTTTGCCTTCCTCCAACGTCCCCGTGGAGCTGTCAAAGGCTAAATTCGTCTTTGTACGCCAAGACGCCCATCGCACCCCGCTCGCACCTCCATATGCAGGTCCATTCCAGGTTCTACAGGCCAGGGACAAGAGTTTCATGATCGACTTCGGGGGCAAGCCGGATCACATCTCCATCGATCGCCTCAAGCCTGCGCACCTGGACCTCGAACAGCCAGTCGAACCTGCTCAGCCCCCGCACCGGGGCCGGCCGCCGGCTACCGCCGCACCAACCCACACCGTGCTACCTGCCAGCTCGCCACCCGCTCAGCGTTTTCCTCTCTGGGAATTTAGGAGTCGGTCAAACAGGCTTGTCCGACCTCCTCTGCAATTGACGTTCCTCGTTAAAGACAATTTTGGGGGGGCGTATGTGGCAAAGCCATCAAGAGACTCTTGCAGTAATGTTTATAATTGTCTTTAACCATAGTTGTTACTTTTAAGTGTTTGCTCTGTTCAAACAGCGCGGGATTGATAAAATCACGATGTGACGCGATGACATCGTCACGCGGGTCACATGACGTTCCCAACGGCAGGAAACGTGATGACGCCATGACGTCAGGGGGGTAGGGCATTTCAGTCAGTCCTCGTGGATCCAGCTAGTGTACAGACCTGTGTGGAGTTTCTCCTGCGTTCTTTTGTTTGTAACTGTTTCAGTACATTAAACCATGTTTGTTTAACTGTCAGTTTCAACCGCAGTATTTTCGTAGTAGTGTGAAGACACCTACAACGGCCAGTTTTCAGAGCACAATGGAAGTGCAATGCCATTAGTTTTTCTGCAGTTTCATCATTAACAAAACTTCAACAACTAGTGTCTCTCCTTAAACTTACAAGTTTTAAAAAATAAAGAATGCTTAATGTATTAAGCTTGTATCTCATAACTACATAGAAATTAACATTTATATATCAGATCAAACCTGCATGTTACATACACCTTCTTAGGTATATGAGAAAGTCTGTAATTTGAAGCTTTTAACAAACACATAAAATGTGCTCTTGCCTTGCTTTTTAGTAATCTAAGTACATTCATTTTTTTATCTCGATTCTTTATTATTTCTTAATTCTACATATGTCTCAAAAAGGGAAAAAGGATTCTATTTCCCCTTGGATCAAGTAGTATTTGTGCCGTTTCATAAACACTATTGTGGGATTTGCTGCTCCTCTTTCTGATTTTGTTCTTGTGATAGACTTACCGTTATGCCTGATTTCGTGAGTGCCTCTAAAGCAAGGGAAAAATCCAACATGTAACACAGCTCAGTTGTGCCCAATAATTAAAGTATTCAGTGACACAAACCTATCTTAGCATGAAGGCTTAATGCCGGCATACAAGAAAAGAAAGAGGTAAAGCAAAACAGAAAATGGTGGAAATATGCAAGAGATCAGTCAGCATATGTGAAGAGAAAAGACAAGTTAACATTTCGGATGTAACCCTTCATCAGAACTGAAAACTAGAGTATAACAAGATTATCTTGCTTATCCTCCAGTTTTCAGTTCTGACAGAGGGTTATACGTGAAGTGTTAACTTGTCTTTATGCTATACAAGTACCGACTGATCTGTGGTGTATTTCCAGCATTTTCCATTTTTATTTCAGATTTCCAGCATTTGTAGTGTTTTTTTTCTTTTTATTAAGAAACAGAACCAAACCTAGCACAAGTGTAAATCGCATTGGAAAAAAGGAATAGACATTTTGCAGTGTTGGTACAAAAGGGATCATCATGGCCGTTGTTTTTGGCTCAATTGCTTTTAGTGTTGCATTTCCAATTGGTCTTAAATATTCAATAACCTTCATGAGAAAAATCATCTCACATTTCCTCCTCTACCAAAGATAGTTTGTTTGTCATTTTATGCAGACTGTGATCTAAATGTTGTTTAAGCAGGTTAAGCACTATAATCTAGTAAGCATTTTTGCAGTTCATAATATACTTTACACTGCCTACATTTTCCAACAAATGAAACGATGCTACTTAATGTAAAATGACTAGTGAGAAACACACACCCAATTTAACATCTTAAAACGTCAACATTCAAGAATCCACTGTTAAATGGCAGTGTAATTAAAAGAATGCCCCTTTTAAATGTTTTTTCCCAAATGCATCAGAAGCCATATTCAAATCAAGGGGAAGACCTTTCACATACATGAGGCTATAATGGAGAGCTTAGCATAACTTCTGCCTGATTTCCAATTCAAATAGCAGCAGAGAGGTTCAGTGTGCCAATACAGATTGGAGTTTATCCTTCTTTCACACCACAAGATTCTTCACGCTCTGGAAATATTTTGCTTATCAGTGAAAAGCAATGATCAACACCGCACATCCCAAAGGGATTTAGCCAGTTAGATCGTCCACATCCTGCATACATACTCAAAAGCTTGTGGGTAAAATCTCTGCCTGATCAGGAGCGCATTCGCAATTTGCAAACATGCAAAGTTATTTTTCGACCAAACTGCACAATGTGCAAATGTACATTGATGCAAATTACACAAGATTCCCATTAACAAATTTAATTCATGCAGAAAACCATACTGTACAGGCCATTTAGGCGCACAATACCACATTAAAATGAGGCATTAGTCTTCGTGGCTTGCAATATGCTATTTCCCAGTTTTTGTTGTCTTTTTCACATTGTACATTTTGATGAACCTTTGTGCTCCTAAGTCAGTGCTAGGGTTGGAACACCTTTGTGCTCTGCTTTGGCACCCATCAGTATCAAGTACTCACAGCTCAGCAAAAACATGGCTGAATGTGGTGTAGGACCTTGTCCACATTACCCAAGCAATGGGCCTGAACCAAAATACAGAATGGCACCTCCTACTGCACAGTGTGGCCGGAATTTTTCTACTGCTGAGCATGCGGATTTGGGGCGGGTCAGCAGTTAAAAGCGCGGATATTGACAGCAGGTTAGCAAATTGGCATGGGGCAAGCAGATCAGAGAGTTAAATGCTTGGCTCAAAGAGTGGTGTGGGAGGAAGGGGTATTGATTCATGGAGCACTGGCACCAGTACTGGGGAAAGAGAGAGCTGTTCCGTTGGAATGGGCTCCACTTAAACCGGGCTTGGACTAGTGTTGGGGCTGTACATAGGGCTTTGAACTAACATGGGGAGGGGAGGGGTCAGGTGAGGGGAAATTTAGAAATCTAAAGAGAAAAATCAAGGCAATGGAGCAGTGTAGCAATTTGGGTAAAAATAAGCAGAGTGTGACAGGAAGAGACAGAGGCCTAGAAATTGGGTTGAGGCGCCAAAGTGGCGCCAAGTTCGCCTGGGCGCTGATTTTTGCGTAGCGTTCGGAGCATTAACAAATGTCAGAAATTCAGTTTCAGCGCACCTAGAGGGAGACGGGGCGAGGCTCGAGGCGCTCCGCGTCCTTCTTAGGGCGCTGAAACTGAATATCGCAGTGCAACGTGCTGCAGCGCCACACGCTGCGGCACGGCACGCTGCGGTACTGCAGGCCTTCCTCCCATTGTTAAGGGGGAGGGGCCTGCAACAGCGCGACCCCCGATCGCGAGTGCCAGCAAAAGAGCCTGGCACCGAGGAGAAGTGCCGGGCTCTCGGGAAACAGCCGGCAATGCCGCGGGGGGGGGTGGGGTCAGGAGGCCAGGGACTGAGGTGCTGGCAGGCGGCCGCCCCGCACCTCCACCTTAAATTGCACCACTGCCAGCACAGCAAGGCCCCGTGAACCGGGCGCGGGTAGCAAACGGCACTACAGTGGCGTTCGCTACCAAATATCGTGATCGGGGTGCTAATGGGGCGCTGCGCACACCGATGATGTCATCGGTGGCGGCGCAGCGAAACAGGCTAACGCCACCATTAGCGCCCCCGCTGAATATCGCGGGAGGCGCGGCCAGTGGCGCTACAGCCACTGACTGCCCTCTTTAGGCGCTAATAGGTGGCGCAACATACCTAATTTCTCCCCCAGAGTGTTTAACAGTCATAGTGCATCAGTGAATAAGGTGAAAGCAGGAAAGAATGGTAACACATTAAAATTAAAGGCTCTTTATTTGAATGCACAAAGCATTCGTAACAAGATAGATGACTTGGTGGCACAAGTAGAGATAAATGGCTTTGATCTAATAGCCATTACAGAGATGTGGTTGCAAGGTGACCAATGTTGGGAACTAAATATTCCAGGGTACTTAACGCTTAGAAAAGACAGGAAGAATGGAAAAGAAGGGGTAGCCCTGCTAATAAAGGATGACATAAGGACAGTAGTGAGAAAAGATCTTGGATTGGAAGATCAGGAAGTAGAATCAGTATACATGGAGATAAGAAATAACAAGGTGCAGAAATCACTGGTGGGAGTAATTTATAGGCCCCCAAACAGTTGGTATAATGTTGCAAAGAGTATTAATCAACAAAAAAATAGGAGCTTGTAACAAAGGTAATACAGTAATCATGGACTTTAATTTTCATAAGGACTGGGCAAATCAAATTGGCAAAGAGTTCTTAGAATGCAATCGAGACCGTTTCCTAGAACAATACGCCATGGAACCAACCAGGAAACAGGCTATTTTAGATCTTGTATTGTGTAATGAGACAGGGTTAATTAGTAATATCATAGTAAAGGATACTCTGGGGAACAGTAATCATAATATGATAGAATTTCACATTGAGTTTGAGAGTGAAATACTAAAATTCAAATTGAGAGTCTTAAACTTAAATAAAGTGAATTACATAGGTATGAGGGGTGAGTTGCCTAAGGTAGATTGGGAAATTAGATTAAAAGGTTTATAAGCAGTGGCAGACATTTAAAGAAATATTCCAAAATTCTCAATGAATATGAATGAGAAATAAAAACTCCATGGGAAAAGTGATCCATCCGTGGCTAACTAAAGAAGTTAAAGATAGTCTTGTAGGAGTCGCTGGAAATAAACAGACTGTGAGACTTTCGTAGCAGCAAAGAAAAACGCGTGTTAGCTTTATTAACTCTCTGCATGGACTGAGGGACTCGGCCTCGTCGCAGGGCTATGATGTCATCACACAATCGACGACTCTTAAAGGGACCCTGCCCTGATAACCCAACCAAGTTCCATACATAACATGGAGCGATAACAACATTGGCTATACATAGTGAATTGTGTTACTGTCCCTATGTGGTCTCCGCCACATACGTACCCCCAGAATTCACTAGAACTGGCAATGTCAGTCGTTGAGGGGCCCGGATCACACGGCCGAAACGGCTCCTTAAGTCTGGGGCGGGGACCGGAAGGTCGCAGGAGGGTCCCCGGGCGCTCGGTGGTGGACTGAGGGTGCAGAAGCCGGAGGTTGGCCCCGCCGCGGGGGCTGAGCCAACCCAACGGGTCGGTCCCGATCCAGGTGGGCCGGCTTAAGACGGTCCGCGGAAATGTAGTCCGGCTTACTGCCGACATCCACCACGAAGGCCTTGTCCCCGGCTTCCAGGACGCGGAATGGTCCGTCGTAGGGTGGGTGAAGAGGTCCCCGGTGGGCGTCGTGGTGAACGAAAACGTACTCCGCCGCACGAAGGTCGGGTGGAACATGGGACTGAGGGAGACTGTGCTGCGACGTGGGCACCGGTGCGAAAACCTTGGCGTTGTCCAGGAGGGCGGACCGCTGACGGGCTGCGGACCAAGGGTCCGTGGCGTTGGGGATGAAATCCCGGGAACCTGCAGCGGCTGCCCGTAGACGAGCTCGGCGGACGAGGACTGGAGGTCCTCCTTGAGGGCGGTCCTGAGTCCCAGCATGACCCACGGGAGTCTGTCGATCCAACTGTCATCCCAGAGGCTGGCCCGGAGCGCGGCCTTCATGGAGCGATGTAACCGTTCGCACAGTCCGTTAGCCTGAGGGTGATATGCGGTGGTGCAGTGGAGTCTCAACCCGAGGCCTTGGGCGACAGCGTTCCAGAGCTCTGATGTGAACTGGTGCCCCCGGTCGGAGGAGACGTCAGATGGGGCACCGAACCGGGCGACCCAAGTGTTGATGAACGCCCAAGCCACATCGGCGGACATTGTTGACGACAGCGGGACGGCTTCCGGCCATCGGGTGGTTCTGTCGACCATCGTGAGGAGGTGGGTGAACCCACGGGAGGGCGGCAGGGGCCCCACCAGGTCCACGTTAACATGGTCGAACCACCTCTTGGGCACCGCGAAAGGCGCCAACAGGGCCTTAGTATGGTGATGCACTTCGAGCGCTGGCATACCATGCAGGTATTGGCCCAGTCGCGAACGTCCTTCTTGAGCCCGTGCCAGACGAACTTAGCCGCCACCAGCTTCTGTGACGGCTTCCTGCCCGGGTGGGAAAGGCTATGGACGACGTCGAAAACCTGCCGTTTCCACCCGTCGTGCACGACGGGGCATGGCTACCCAATGGAGACGTCGCACAGGAGCGTGGTGCCGGCATCGTCAAACACGACGTCCACTAACTGAAGGCCCGTGACAGCCAACCTGTAGGCCTAGACGTCCGGGTCGGAGGCCTGGTCGGCCGCCATGCGGGTGTAGTCGATGCCGAGGTGTACGGCGCTGGCGACGGCCCGGGAGAAACAGTCGGCGACAGGGTTGTTTTTCCCAGCCACATGCTGGATGTCCGTCGTGAACTCAGAGACAAAGGAAAGCTGGCGCTGCTGACGGGCCGACCACGGCTCGGAAACTTTGGCTATGGCGAAGGTCAACGGCTTGTGGTCCACGAATGCCGTGAACGGGCGGGCCTCCAGCAGGAAACGGTAGTGTCGAACGGCGAGGTAGAGGCCGAGTAGCTCGCGATCGAAGGTGCTGTACTTCCGCTCGTTGAGGCGGAGCTGCCGGCTGAAGAAAGCAAGCGGATGCCAGGTGCCGTTGACCCACTGTTCGGGGACGGCGCCGACAGCATAGTCCGAAGCGTCAGTGGTGAGAGCGATCGGCGCATCGGGCAACGGATGCGCCAGCATGGTCGCGTTAGCCAGGGCCCTTTTCGTGTCTGTGAAAGAATTGGCCATCGCCTCGGACCAGTCGATGGCGAGCTTGGCGGGCTTGACTTTGAGGGCCTCGTAAAGGGGCCACATAAGCTGGGCTGCCCGGGGATCGAAGCAATGATAAAAGTTCACCATGCCCAAAAATTCCTGCAGGGCCCTCATGGTGAGGGGTCGCGGGAAATCCTTCACGGCCTCCACTTTCGACGGCAGTGGCACCGCCCCGTCCTTCGTGATGCGGTGCCCGAGGAAGTCGATCGAGGACAGCCCGAAATGGCACTTGGCCGGATTGACGATTAGGCCGTGCTGGCTGAGGCGTTCGAAGAGAGTCCGGAGGTGGGACACGTGCTCCGTCCTAGAGGCGCTGGCGATGAGAATGTCGTTCAGGTAGATGAACAGGAATGGCAGGTCCCGCAACACGGTGTCCATTAGGCGTTGAAAAGCCTGAGCAGCATTTTTGAGACCGAATGGCATGCGGAGGAATTTGAACAGCCCGAATGGGGTGATCACCGTGGTGTTTGGGACGTCCTGCGGCCGAACGGGGACCTGGTGGTAACCCCGAACGAGGTCCACTTTAGAGAAAACAACTTTCCCGGCCAGGCGGGCGGCAAAGTCCTGGATGTGCGGAATCGGGTAGTGGTCGGGGGTTGTAGCGTCGTTGAGGCGCCGGTAATCGCCACACGGGCGCCAACCACCGCCTGATTTCGGTGCAATGTGGAGGGGCGAGGCCCACGGACTGTTCGACCGGCAAATGATGCCGAGGCGCTCCATCGTGTCGAACTCGGCTTTAGCGATGGCGAGTTTCCCCGGGTCGAGGCGCCGAGCGCGGGCGTAGACAGGCGGACCGGTGGTCGGGATGTGGTGTTCTACGCTGTGCTTGGTGGCAGCGGATGAGAAAGTGGGCTTCGTGAGGTCCGGGAACCCGGCGAGGAAGCGGAAAAACTCGTCGGAGGCCGAGAGTGCGCTGGACAACTTCGTCGTGCTGGAACCACTGAGCGAACACGGGAGCGAACTGAAAGTCTCAGCGTTGATGAGACGTCGGTTCTTGACGTCCACCAAAAGGCCATTGGCGCAGAGGAAGTCAGCGTCGAGGGGGGGTGGACACTTTCGCTGTAACAAAGTCCCAAGCGAAACGCTGCCCGCCAAAACACAGCGCCACGGTCCGTTTCCAGAAAGTACGGATGGAACTGCCGTTGGCGGCTTCGAGGGCAGGGCCATGGTTCCCCCCCTGTATGTCTATGGTTGACGCGGGCAGGATGCTCACCTGGGTACTCGTGTCGCAGAGGAAACGATGTCCAGAGTCAGTGTCCGTAATGAATAACAGATTACCTGAACGGCCGACAGCCATGGTACCTAATGAGTGGGCCTTCGCGTTTCTCGACGCGGTAAAGCTGTACGGGGGCCGGTACTTCTTAGCATTGGGGCCGAACTGCGCGTGGTAGAAGCATATGCTTGGGGGCTGCCACCGTTGGGCTGTGGCTGTGGGGGCAGGGCCCCACATGGCTGCGCAGTACTGTTGCCTGGCGGAGAAAAGTTTGTCGGCCTCCTTGGCCAGGGCGCGGAAATCACTAATATGAGAGTTGGCTAAAGCCGACCGTACCTGCCTGGCAGCTGTTGTAAGAACAGTTCTCTGAAGAGGAAGCAAGGCTTGTGCTTGCCCAGGAGGATGAACATGTGGTCCATCAGTTCTGAGGGCTTGGAGTCGCCAAGTCCGGGTAGAGAAGCTGGCATGTGCGCTCGGGTTCAGTTAGTCCAAACGTCTCTAGGAGGTGCGTTCTCAGCATCACAAATTTGTGGTGCTCCGGGGGGTCCTCGAGCAGGCTCACGACTCTGGCCGCGGTGGAGCTGCCGAGAGCAGAGACGACGTAATAATACTTTGTGTCGTCCGCGGTGATGTCCCGGAGTGCAAACTGAGCCTCGGCCTGAGCGAACCAAGCGGCAGGCTGCCGTTCCCAAAACTCCGGTAATTTGAGAGAAACGGCATTCGTTGCCATCTCGGATAAAGTCTTTGGAAACGTCCAAAAGAGAAATGGAGTTACCAATGTAGAAGTCGCTGGAAATAAACAGACTGCAAGACTTTCGTAGCAGCAAAGAAAAACACGTGTTAGCTTTATTAACTCTTCGCATGGACTGAGGGACACGGCCTCGTCGCAGGGCTATGACGTCATCACACAATTGCCGACTCTTAAAGGGACCCTGCCCCGATAACCCAACCAAGTTCCGTACATAACTTGGAGCGATAACAACATTGGCTATACATAGTGAATTGTGTTACTGTCCCTATGTGGTCTCCGCCACAGTCTTAGATTAAAAGAAGAGGATTATGATGTTGTGAAGAATAATAGTAAGTCTGAGGATTGGGAGAGCTTTAGAAATTAGCAAAGGATGAGCAAAAAATTAATAAAAAGGGAGAAAATAAAATGAGAGTAAACTAGCAAGAAATATTGTAAGAGCTTCTACAAGTATGTAAAAAGGAAGAGATTAGCAAAAGTAAGTGTTGGTCGCTCAGAGGCTGAGATAGGTGAAATTATAATAGGGAATAAGGAAATAGCAGAGACTTTAAACAACTATTTTGTATCTGTCTTCACAGTAGAAGACACAAACAGCATACCAAAAATAACGGGGAACCAAGGGGCTAATAAGAGTGAGGAACTTAAAGTAATTAATATCAGTAGAGAAAAAGTACTTGAGAAACTAATGGGGCTAAAACCGACAAATTCGCTGGGCCTGATGGCCTACATCCTGGGGTCCAAAAGAGGTGGCTGCAGAGATAGTGGATGCATTGGTTGTGATCTTCCAAAATTCCATAAATTCTAGAATGATCCTAGCGGATTGGAAAGTAGCAAATGTAACCCCGCTATTCAAAGGAGGGAGAGAGAAAACGGGGAACTACAGGCCAGTTAGCCTGACGTCAGTCATCGGGAAAATGCTGGAATCCATTTTCAAGGAAGTGGTAACACTGGACTTAGAAAACCATAATATGATTAGTCAGAGTCAACATGGTTTTATGAAAGGGAAATCGTGTTTAACAAATTTATTTGCGTTTTTTGAGGATGTAACTAGTAGGGTAGATAAAGGGGAACCAGTGGATGCAATATATTTGGATTTCCAAAAGGCATTCAATAATGTGCCACATAAAAGGTTGCTATGCAAGATAAAGGCTCATGGGGTTGGGGTTAATACATTAGCATGGATAGAGGATTGGTTAACAGACAGAAAACAGAAAGTAGGGATAAATGGGTCATTTTCCGGTTGACAGGCTGTAACTAATGGGGTGTTGTAAGATTTGCAAAATTTCTACATTTCCCCAAAGGTTATTTAATAAGAAAAGGGACCCTGCATGGACATTTTAATGAAAAAGGGTACCCAAGATGGCGTCCGCGCCTCATGGCAGAAAGCCTGTGAGATTTTAAAATCTTGGACTCTGCGGCACAGGCAGCTCGTGGAGAAATCGAAACCAAACCTGCAGTTTCTGTGAAGAGAGACTTTGTTTTTTGAAAACCAGACAGGACTTTGAATTATGTATTAGACCAAATCGGAGACAGATCAAAACCCAGTTAGGCCTCTAGTTAAGGCCATCAAGCAGTTTGCATAAATAATCGGGAACAGCTTAAGGAAGCCATCGAGGCTGGACAGGCCCATTAAGATGTATTAATAACAAAACAAGTCAATTATCAGGCCAGTAGATGTGATTACCGGCCATCCAAAACCAGTTAGTGTAGATTGCTACCATTATTTAAAATAGCCCGCCAAGATTGGGACAATGAACTAACCTGACTTGGCGCGCAGATAAGGGCCATCCGAAGGAGTATAATTGTAGGCCCACTGGCAACCTTCTCTCTGGTCTGCGCTCTGCTCTCAGCCTTTGCTCCGGCTCCAGCCACTCGCCCTCGTGGCTACTGCTCTTCCCCCGTCCCGCGCTTACTGCCCAGCCACTGCCCATGCCTTCCCCATTCCATCAGGGACGCCCGGCATTGCGCCAGGTGGACATGGACAAAACAGGCCAGGCAAGGCGGGGCGCGACGAGGCAAGGTGGTGAAGAAGACGAATGGAAAGACGATTGAAGAAAAGCTTTGAATAATCGGGCCTTCAGTCCAGCTGACCTGCAAATATCTTCATGCAAATTCCAACTGCCGGCCGAGGAAGAGGAACCATCATCCCTGCGAGGTAAAGTACCCAAGCAGAGACTTTAACTTTGGGGTACTTGTACCTGGACAACGCCCTTGCAGCACCCTGAGACCATGTGATGATGGCAGGCTCCAGAGAGCACAAAGAGCGAACCCCAAACCCCACCACTGTTTTGAATTCAGCAGATCTTTTGGATTGGTGAGCATGAATTCTGATCCCTCATAGCTTAACCTATTTAGGTATAGGGGGTGGGATAAGGATAAGGGGATTGTTAAGATAGTCATTTTCCCTTGATGTGCCGTGTGTTCCCCATTCCCTGTATAAGTATAGTTATTTTGTATTTGCCTGTAAAGTGTATACTGGTAATTTTTCATAAGATTGTGTTAATTTCTTCTTCAATAAAATCTTGGTTTTGCTTACATCCAACCACCTGTCTACTCGAGTCTTTTCTGTATCGCCGCCTTGTACCTAAGTCTGGTGTCTAGAACCCAGGGGTGTGGGAGCGATTCGAACCGCTTATAAACAGTCAGAGGCATAACTGGCTGGGCATATGCGCCACCCCACACCACCCCCCTACAGTGTCGAAAGGATCAGTGCTTGGGCCTCAGCTACTTACAATCTATATTAATGACTTAGATGAAGGGACCGAGTGCAATGTATCCAAGTTTGCTGATGATACAAAGCTAGGTGGGAAATTAAGCTGTGAGGAGGACACAAAGAGACTGCAAAGGGATATACACAGGCTAAGTGAGTGGGCAATAAGATGGCAGATGGAGTATAATGTGGGGAAATGCGAGGTTTTCAATTTGGTAGGAAGAATAGAAAAACTGAATATTGTTTAAATGGTGAGAAACTATTAAATGCCGGTGTTCAGAGAGATTTAGGTGTCCTCATACAGGAAACATAAAGTTAACATGCAGGTACAGCAAGCAATTAGGGAGGCAAATGACATGTTGACCTTTATTGCAAGGGGGTTGGAGTACAAGAGTAAGGAAGTCTTACTACAATTGTACAGGGCCTTGGTGAGACCACACCTGGAGTACTGTGCACAGTTTTGGTCTCCTTATCTGAGGAAGGATATTCTTGCCTTCGAGGCGGTGCAACGAAGGTTCACTAGATTGATCCCTGGGATGAGAGGGTTGTCCTATGGAGAGATTGAGTAGGTTGGGCCTATACTCTCTGGAGTTTAGAAGAATGAGAGGCAATCTCATTGAAACATATAAGATACTGAGGGGGATTGACAGTGTCGATGCTGAGAGCTTGTTTCCCCTGGCTGGAGAGTCTAGAACTAGGGGTCATAGTCTCAGGATAAGGAGTCAGCCATTTAAGACGGAGATGAGGAGGAATTTCTTCACTCAGAGAGTTGTGAATCTTTGGCATTCTCTACCTCAAAGGGACGTGGTTGCTGTGTCATTGAGTATATTCAAGGCTGAGATAGATAGATTTTTGGACTCTAGAGTAATCAAGGGATATGGGGATCAGGCAGCAAAGTGGAGTTGAGGTCGAAGATCAGCCATGATCTTACTGAATTGCGGAGCAGGTTCGAAGGGCTGTATGGCCTACTCCTGCTCCTAATTCTTAAATTCTTATGTTCTAACCCGGCATCATCCCACCGACTTCCGCCTTTAACTCGGGCATGTTTCAAGGTATGCCACAGATCTGCTTGGGAGAGGTGGGCCACCTCATTGAGGTACTTAACTGCTCGTTGAGAGATCCTTAACTGCCTTTTTAACATCAGGTTTTAGCTTTAACTTGTTGCGCTCAAGATTCACCTGCATCAGTAACCTTGCCTACGAAGGGGAGGCGGAAGCCCAGTGGCCATTGTGCGAGTCCATTAAGTGACAGCTGGAAAAAACATATTAATGCTCCCACATTACACCTGCTTCCTTGCCTAATGAAAAGGCTCTTGCTGACACCATTTTATGCAGAGATTTAGCTGTCAGGAATTTGCAGGTAATTTCTGCAACTTCAGAAGTCACTCTCACCACATTGCTAGTCACTATCAGAACATTGAAGGATTGTACCCCTGATCTCCACTTTACCAGCCAACGATTAGTTCAGCATGGGTGCCGCTTATGCTGTCTCGCCTTGGGCCTCAGAATCAGACCAAGATGAGCCCCAACACAAACAACACCAGCAGCAGCAACCACAACACCAGCAGCAGCAACCACAACAGCAGTTTTCTCTGCAACAACCTGATGCTGCTCAGGAGGGGGTCAGCACAGGACTGCACCGTGCCGGAGGTGATATGCCCAACACAGGGTATACAGGCAGAGGATGAGCTTCCTGGGCATGACTGAGCAGCAAGTGCTTCAGGAGGCTCAGGCTATCGCGCCAGGTCATCACAGATATTTTTAGCTTTCTGGAACAAGACCTGTTGCCCAGAGGACCTGTTGGACATGCCTTACCAGTGGCTGTCAAAGTCACTACCGCCTCAACTTCTTCGCCTCAGGCTCCTTCCAGGGATCTGCAGCAGGCATTTTCAGTATCTCGTAGTCGGCTGCCCACAGATGCATCACCCAGGTAACCTATGCCATGTTTCACAAGTCAGCAAATTATGTAAAATTTGCCACTGATGAAGGCAATGTTACTGAGTGGGTGCTTGGCTTCACGGCTCTGGTTGGCTTCCCACAGGTGCAGGGCGTCATCAACTTCACACATGTGGCTATCAAGGCACCTCCACATAACCCAGGAGTGTTTGTGAACTGCAAGGGCTTCCACTCCCTCAATGTGCAGTTCATCTGCAACCATAGGAAGATCATCACGCATGTGTGTGCCAAATTCCCAGGGAGCTGTCATGACTCTGTCATCCTGCGTCAGTCCACCCTCCCTCAGCTCTTCGCACCTCCAAACAGACTTACCATTGGTTGCTTGGAGACAAGGGCTTTCCGCTGATGATGTGGCTGATGACACCCTTGAGGAGGCTAAGTAATGAGGCTGAGGAGCGTTATAATGACAGCCACATGTACACCAGATGCATCATAGAACAAGCAATCGGAACGATGAAGATGCGCATCAGATGGCATGACAGATCTGGAGGAGCCCTTCAGTACGCACTTGCGAGAATCCCCAGAATCGGGAATGGTAGCGTAGTGGTAACGTCACTGGGCTAGTAATCCAGGGGCATGGACTAATGATCTGAGACATGAGTTCAAATCCCACCATGACAGCTGGGGAAATTAAATTCAGTTAATTAAATAAATCTGGAATAAAAAGCTAGTAATGGTAACCATGAAACTATCGGATTGTTGTAAAAACCCATCTGGATCACTAACGTTCTTTAGGGAAAGAAACCTGGTCTGGCCTATATGTGATCCACAGCAATGTGGTTAACTCTCAACTGTCCTCTGAAATGGCTTAGCAAATCACTCAGTTGTAACAAACTACTACTAAACACAATGGCCCAGAAATTTGGGTATGCACAGGGTACTCACCCGTAAGCCCAATGGAAGTACTGGTTTCCTGCATGCACTGTGCATGTGCGGGAAACGGCATTTCCGTTCCTTTGAAAGAAGGGGTTCGGAGAGGGTGCGCATCGAACTTATGTTTTCTTTGCAGGTTTTCCCGGGAGGGTAAGTCTCCAGAAGTTAGACATGTAAAAAGTAGTCGCAAGGCCTGCTTTTTACAAGGTAAGTGGCGAATTAATTAAAATTAAAACATTTTTTCCACAGGTTTATTATTTTTAAATACTTTAAAGAAAGGTAAGTTTATTTTTAGCCCCATTAGAAAATACAATTATTTTTTTCAAAAATTTAAATTATTGTTTAAAATAGTTATTTCATGTAATTTATAGTTTATTTAAAAAATGTGATTTAAAAAAAATTTATTTGAAGATTTAGTGATGTTTTGGGGCTTATAGTATTTATAGGTTTGAGATCCCTTCCTGTCAAACTTATGAATGAAGCATTCCCTGCTCCGATTGGCTCCCCATGGCCCACGTGATTCCAGGGGACGCATCAAACTAACTGCGCCCCTGGGATACGCAAGCACTGCGTGCCAGCAGTTGGAGAAGGCCCAGGATCGCAATTCCACGGGGGCCCACAGCACAACGGCCGGCGCGCAAGTTAAGTGCAGGTCGGGGGCTTACACCCGCGGGAAGCCCCCGATCCGAATTTCTGGGCCATTAATAAGAATGAAACTACACGGATCACCTGGCACCGGCTATGGACATGACAACGGCACACCCTGCAAAGTCCTCCTCACCAACATCTGGGGACTTGTGCCAAAATTGGGAGAGCTGTCCCACAGACTAGTCAAGCAACAGCTTGATATAGTCATACTCACAGAATCGTACCTTTCAACCAATGTCCCAAACTCTTCCATCACCATCCCTGGGAATGTCCTGTCCCAATGGCAGGACATGGGTGGTGACACAGTGGTATACGGTCGTGAAGGAGTCCTCAACATTGACTCCGGACCCCATGAATGCATGGGCAAGGAAACCTCCTGCTGATTACCACCTACCACCCTCCCTCAGCTGATGAATCAGTACTCTTCCATGTTGAACACCACTTGAAAGAAGCATTGATGGTAGCAAGGGCACAGAATGTACTCTGGGTGGGGGACTTCAATGTCCATCATTGGTAGCACCACAACTGACCGAGCTGGCCAAGTCCTGAAGGACAGAACTACTAGTCGGGGCCTGCAACAGGCGGTGAGAGAACCAACACGAGGGAAAAATCTACTTGACCTCGTCCTCACCAACCTACCTGTCGCAGATGCATTTGTCTATGACAGTATTGTTAGCAGTGACCACCGTCACTTGTGGAGGCGAAGTCCCGTCTTCACACGGAGGACACCCTCCATCGTGATGTGTGGAACTACTACCGTGCTAAATGGGATAGATTCAAAATAGATCTAGCAGCTCCAAACTGGGCATCCATGAGGCACTGTGGGCCATCAGCAGCAGCACAATTACATTCCACCATAATCTCTAACCTCATGGCCCGGCATATCCCTCACTCTACCATTACCATCAAGCCAGGAGACCAACCCTGGTTCAATAATGAGAGTAGAAGAGCATGCCAGGAGCAATGCCAGGCATACCTAAAAATGAGGTGCCAACCTGGGGAAGATGCAACACAGGACTATATGCATGCTAAAAAGCGGAAGCAGCATGCTATGGACAGGGCTAAGCGATCCCACAATCAACGGATCAGATCAAAGCTCTGCAGTCCTGCCACATCCAGTCGAGAATGGTGGTGGACCATTAAAGAACTAATGGGAGGAGGAGGCTCCATGAATATTCCCATCCTCAATGATGGTGCAGCCCAGCACATGAGTGCAAAAGACAAGGCTGAAGCGTTTGCAACCATCTTCAACCAGAAGTGACGAGTGGATGATCTGTATTGGCCTCCTCCTAAGGTCCTCACCATCACAGAAGCCAGTTTTCAGCCAATTCGCTGAGAGCACAGGATACAGCAAAGGCCATGGGACCCGACAACATCCCAACTATCGTGCTGAAGACTTGTACTCCAGAACTAGCCGCGCCTCTAGCCAAGCTGATCCAGTATAGCTACAGCACTGGCATCTATCCAACAATGTGGAAAACTGCCCAGGTATGTCCTGTCCACAAAAAGCAGGACAAATCCAACTCGGCCAATTACCGCCCCATCAGTCTACTCTCAATCATCAGCAAAGTGATGGAAGGTGTCATCAACAGTGCTATCAAGCGGCACTTACTCACCAATAACCTGCTCGCTGATGCCCAGTTTGGATTCGGCCAAGACCACTTGGCTCCCAACCACATTACAGCCTTGGTCCAAACATGGACAAAGGAGCTGAATTCCAGAGGTGAGGTGAGAGTGACTGCCCTTGACATCAAGGCAGCATTTGACCGAGTGTGGCATGAAGGAGCCCCAGTAAAACTGAAGTCAATGGGAATCGGGGGGAAAACACTCCATTGGCTGCAGACATATCTAGCACAAAGGAAAATTGTTGTGGTGGTTGAAGGTCAATTATCACAGCCCCAGGACATCACTGCAGGAGTTCCTCAGGGCAGTGTCCTAGGCCCAACCATCTTCAGCTGCTTCCTCAATGACCTTCCCTCCAACATAAGGTCAGAATCTGGGATGTTCGCTGATTACTGCACAGTGTTCAGCACCATTCACAACTCCTCAGATAATGAAGCAGTCCATGCCTGCAAGCTACAAGACTTGGACAATGTTCAGGCTTGGATTGATAAGTGGCAGGTAACATTCGCACCACAGAAGTGCCAGGCAATGACTATCTCCAACAAGTGAGAGTGTAACCACCTCCCCCTGACATTCAACGGTATTACCATCAGCAGGCATTTGATGGAATACTCTCCACTTGCCTGGATGAGTGCAGCTCCAACAACACCCAAGAAGCTCGACACCATTCAGGACAAAGCAACCCGCTTGATTGGCATCCCAGCCACCACCTTAAGCATTCACACCCTCCACCACCGGCGTACTGTGGCTGCAGTGTGTACCATCTACAAGATGCACTGCAGCAACTCATCAAGGCTTCTTCGGCAGCACCTCCCAAACCCGTGACCTCTTCCACCTAGAAGGACAATGTTGTGTCTGTGTGTTGATAGAGACACTGAAGACAGGAGTTGGTTTGATAGGTGTTTACTAAACAAAGTCTGGAGGGGAACTAACAGATACAACACAATACTCAGGCTTATATAGCCCGAGTGGCCATTACCGGCATTACAGTACACATGGGGCTCTTAAAGGCACATACACTACAATTCCTCCCCTTTTAGCTAACCAGTACATAATATTTTAAGTAATTATTAATTACATGTTACAAGAAAAATAATCTATACATTGCTGCAGTTAATTAATTATAAGTCAGTCTCTCTGGAGGCTTCCTGACTCGGTCCGGATAACGCCTCGGTGGTGTAGTAGTTTCTGGTGGTGTAGTAGGTTCTTTTGGCAAGGCTGATTCGGCTTGAATGCCAGTGTCGGGTTCATCGGGTTCCAGTATCACCGGATCGGAGGTAGATATAGGTATCTCTACTTCATCGTTAGGTGTATAGAGTTGTGGTGTAGGTTGTCCCTTTTCGGATGACTCTATGATTTGGTCAGCATGGCGCCTTATTATGCTTTCTCCGATGTCCACGGTATACATCAGCGGTCCTAGTCGTGTGCAGATAGTTCCAGGCTGCCATTTCTCGGTACGGTAGTCCCGGGCCAAAACTTGTTGACCTATCTGGAAGGTTCTAGTTGGCCTTTCATTCATGCCTTGAAATTGCCGGTTCTCCACGTCCCTTCTGATGTTGGGCTTGATCAAATCCAGCCGGCATCTTAGGCTTCTATTGAAGAACATCATGGCGGGAGTTTGGTTTGTAACCATATGTGTTGCATTCCTGTATGTGAACAAGAAGTTATCCACATTGTGCTGAAGTTTTATGTCTTCATTACCCATGGCCTTTATGGCCTTCTTGAAGGTCTGGACAAACCTTTCAGCCAATCCATTGGTGGCGGGATGGTATGGGGCGGATGTGTAGTGCTTAACCCCATTGTTTTTTAAGAACTTCCTTAATTCTTCAGACACAAATTGCGGTCCATTATCAGAACAGATCTGTTCTGGCAGCCCATTCCTGGCTAATATGGTCCTTAATACTGTGATGGTTTTTTCCGTGGTGGTGGAGGACATCTTGATTACCTCCGGCCACTTGGAGTGTGCATCCACCGCGATTAAGAACATTGAGTCCATAAATGGACCAGCAAAGTCGATGTGTACCCTTTGCCAGGGAGATGAGGGCCACTCCCATGGATGTAGAGGGGCTTGGGGTGGAGCGTTTTGGACCTTCTGGCATCCTAGGCAGCTCTTGGTCATTTCTTCGATGTCTCCATCGATACCTGGCCACCATACAAACGCTCTGGCTAGGTTCTTCATTTTCACTCCACCCAGATGCCCCTCGTGAAGCTCCTTTAGCACTTTATCCTGGAGTTTGGGTGGAATCACCACTCTGGATCCACACATCAAGGTTCCTCGGCACACTGACAGCTGTTCTCTTCTTTGCGAGAATGCTGGCAACAGTGGTTCGCCATGTGCTGGCCATCCCTTCACCGTTAAGTCGTAGACTCGTGAGAGAGTCAGTTCATTTCTCGTTTCCTTTTCAATGGCAGAATTTGTTACTGGTAGACATTCCACTATGGTTGAGTGGAACATCTCCACTGGGTCTACTGTAGGTGCCTCTTCTACCGTTGGCAATGGTAGGCGCGATAAACCGTCAGCATTCCCATGCTGTTTTGATCCTTTGTATTCTATGTTGTATTGGTGTGCCCCTAGAAAAAGGGACCACCTCTGTAGCCTTTGCGCTGTCATAATGGGAACACCCTTTTTAGGGTTGAATATGGAGATGAGGGGTTGATGGTCAGTCAACAAGGTAAATTTTTGTCCGTGTAGGTAATGGTTGAATTTCTTCACTCCCCATACCAGGCTGAGTGCTTCCCTGTCGATTTGGGCATAGTTACGCTCAGCTGAGTTCAATGAGCGTGACGCAAAAGCTATCGGCCGTTCCGAGCCATCAGGGAACTTATGCGATAATACTGTTCCTATGCCGTAAGGGGATGCATCGCACGCCAGTCTGATTGGCAGTGATCGGTTGTAATGAGCCAAAACTTCTTTGGACGTGATTAAGTCTTTGCATTTATGGAAGGCACGTTTACAGTCTTCGCTCCATTTCCAAATTACTCCTGTTTGTAGCAGTTCATTAAGAGGGTGTAGAAGAGTTGATAAGTTCGGTAAAAATTTATGATAGTAATTTATTAATCCCAGGAACGACCTTAATTGTGAAACATTTTCAGGTGCTGGGGCTTTTATGACCGCTTCAATTTTTTCAGGTGACTTATGCAACCCTTCCTTATTAATTATGTGGCCACAATATGATATTTGATTTTGGAAAAATTCGCACTTGGGGCGATTTACTCGTAGGCCCCATTCTCTCAGCCTAGTGAGCACCTGCTCCAAATTGGCAAGGTGCTCGTTGTCGTTTTCTCCTGTTACATGGATGTCGTCTAGGTAGCATTGAGTCCCCGGAATCCCTTGGAGGACTTGCTCCATAGCTCTTTGCCAGATAGCTGGAGCGGATGCTACTCCGAAAACCAGTCGATTGTACTGGTACAGACCTTTGTGTGTATTTATCGTGAGATATTTTTTAGAGGCCTCTTCAACCTCCATCTGTAGATATGCCTGTGCCAAGTCAATTTTGGTGAAACGTTTCCCTCCGGATAGTGAGGCGAAAATATCTTCTATCCTCGGAAGAGGATACTGTACCGTGTGAAGGACCGGGTTTACAGTCACCTTGAAGTCTCCACAGATGCAAATTTTTCTCTCTTCTTCAGATTTATCATTCTTCAATGCTTTCTTCATGACTAGTACGATGGGTGTTGCCCACTCGCTCCAATCTATTTTAGATAATACGCCTGCCTTTTCCAAATTCTCCAGCTCTGCCTCGACTGCTGGACGAATTGCGTATGGCACCGGTCTTGCCTTAAAAAACTTGGGAATTGCTGCATCTTCCACTTTTATTGAGGCGGTGATGCCTTTCAAGGTTCCTAGTTTCTCTTGAAACACTTCCTTGGCGTTGGCCATTCACGTCCCAACAGCAGTGGACCAACATTTTGTAGAACGTATAAATACAACTTCTGTATTTCCTTGCCGTTGTATACAACAGGCACCCTTATTTTTCCTTTGGGGTATACTTTCTGCCCCGTATATGTTTTCAAGATAATGGATGTGTCTTTTAAAGGTATATGCGGAAATAGCCGCTCGTAATCCCGTCGATTTATGATGGTCAGAGCTGATCCTGTATCTAGCTCCATTTTAACTGGGGAACCTGCTATTGTGAGGGTAACCCAAATGGTCTGGTAATCTTCTTTGGCAATTGCATTATGTAATTTGAGAGAGCTTAGTCTCTTCTTCCTGGAGTCGCTATCGCTCTTCTGGTCTTTGGAGCTACTGTCCGTCATCATTTGTACCTTTCTGTGCTTTTCCTTATTGATTTTTTTCCTGTTAGTGGATTTTTTGTTTCCACATCGGCATACACGTGTAATGTGTCCCATCTTTCCGCATTGCCTGCATGCTTTGTCCTTGAACCAGCAGTCCCTCTGGTCATGGGTGGATCTGCCGCAGTGATAACATCTCTCGAAACCCCGTGTCATTTCATGGGTGCCGAAGTCCTGTGGCTTTTGCTGTATCTCTGCAGCTCCTCTTGCACTGAAAGCCTTGTCCAGTGTTAAATCTTTCTCAGAAAATAGCCTTTTTTGTGTTCCTACACTTAGGAGACCGCAGACGAATTTGTCTCGTAGAGAATCTGCCAGTCCTGCCTCAAATTGGCAGTGTAGGGTATCAACAATCTCCTTAAAATTCTTGTCCATCGGTTCGGCTGGAGTGATTAAGTTTCGTAACAGCTTGTGTGTCTTTGCGCCCATTAGATTTAGAAGTACTGAAGCTTTTTTTTCATCTTCTATCCCATTTGCGGTGCAATGTACCTCCACTCTTTCCACATATGTGGTCCAATCCTCTATCTCGTTCCACAGTGCTGTGGCCAGGTTGCTCATCCTCCCTGCAGTCCCTGCTCCTGTCCCCAGAGGGAGTAAGAACCTCGAACCTGTTGGACAAGAGCAAGGGCTGCGGGTCCTCCAGCTCTACCTCCTGGATCCCCGTACCTGCCTCACTCGTAGTCACACCGTCCTGTCCCTGACCATGGGCTACATCTGAATTAATTAACTTCATAGGTGTGACCATCTCCTGAAACACAGAGTCCAGGAACTTCTCCCCCTCCCTGATGTGTCGCAGTGTCTGAAGCTCAGACTCCAGCTCATCAACACGGAGCTGGAGTTCCTGTAGCAGCAGACACTTGTCACAGACATAATCACCGTGAGCCTCAATGGGGTTCACCGGCTCCCACATCTCGCAACAGTAACACATCACCTCCTCCATTCTATGTAATTAATTAAATTTTTTATTGTTAGTTATGGACACCCTCTGCCCGATTTTAGATGCGAGTATCCCCTTTAATTAATTGGATTTAAATTAAATCAATCCCTCTAGTTACACCAGTTAAATGGTTTACCAACAGTCACTCTGCACCAGAAAGGCCTTATTAACTACAACCCACAGAGTTAAAGTTTGAAAAGAGCACCTAACACCCCACTTACCCTAACTCACACTTACCCAAACTCACAGCACTCTTTGATGACTCGCACTAGGACCGGTCTTTTTATACTGTTTGTTTGTTTACAGCCAAATGAGTCACCCCTGCTGATTGGTTAGAAAACTGGTTTCCACTGCCTGCTGTGCCAATTTACTCCTACTGCAGTGTAACCTTGTTTTACTCTTCTTAAACTAACAGAATCCCAAATATTTAACTTTTCCCCTTTACTTAAACTGCTTAAGTAATCTTATCAAGAATGATTTAAAGAGAAATAACAATTAAAGAACTCTCACACTTACCCAAACTCACAGCACTCTTTGATAGATACCGCACGCATACACACAGACAGACAAACTCATTTATATATATAGATGAATTGGCCTCTACTGCCTTCTGTGGTAGAGAATTCCACAGGTTCACCACTCTCTGGGTGAAGAAATTCCTCCTCATCTCTGTCCTAAATGGCCTACCCCTTATCCTTAGACTGTGACCCCTGGTTCTGGACTCCCCGACCATCGGGAACAACCTTCCAGCATCTAGTCTGTCCAGTCCTGTCAGAATTTTATAAGTTTCAATGAGATCCCCTCTCATTCTTCTAAACTCCAGCGAGTACAAGCCCAATCGATCCAATCTCTCCTCATACGTCATTCCTGCCATCCCAGGTATCAGCCTGGTGAGTCTTCGCTGAACTCCTTCCATGACAAGAACATCCTTCCTCAGATAAGGCGACCAAAACTGCACACAATACTCAAGATGTGGTCTCACCAAGGCCCTGTACAACTGCAGCAAGACATCCTTGTTCCTGTACTCAAACCCTCTCGCTACGAAGGCCAACATACCATTTGCCTTCTTAACCGCCTGCTGCACCTGCATGCTTACCTTCAGCGACTGGTGCACAAGGACACCCAGATCTCGTTGCAGTTCCCCTTCTTCCAATCTATTGCCATTCAGATAATAATCTGCCTTCCCGTTTTTGCTACCAAAGTAGATAACCTCACATTTATCCACGTTATTTTGCATCTGCCATGCTTCTGCCCAGGCAGAAATGAAAAAAGACACAATCCTAGATTCACATGGGTATGCACATGGGTGTATGAAAAAATGTGAATGTTAACTTTCATTTATATTTATGACACACATAAATTTATTTCTTTGCAGAACCTTCCCGACTTGTCCATTTTTGCCTGCTACCTGGGAAGTGGCTTGTCACTTGGAATGAATGGTGAGACATTATTTAACTTTGAGCAATGGGAGTTTGGATGACGGGAATGGCTTGGTCATTGTATGACTGCTTTGTGGTGTTGTTGGAGGTGGGTGGTGTAGGGGATGGTGGGTTTGTCAGCCTTTTAAATTGAGCTTGATGGTTCGAATTGTCCCACTCCCTGGTTCTGGGGCTTGGAATTATTTAGGGGATGAGATAGATGTAGGCAGACAACTGTTTGGTTCAAGAACAAATATTTTATTTAGAAATCGCACACCACACAAACTAACCAAACAAAAACGTATACGCAATGGGTACAGAGGTTATGCAGTGAGAGAAAAAATAAAAATAAAATCACCTCCCACCACTACACTAACTAAGTTAGGCTCTGAAATTACAGGGACTATGTGCACCAAAGGATTTCTCCACAGTTTAGACCAGTTGCACACTGCTTTCTCTCTCCTCAATCTTGTGGACTCCTAGGTTGGTTGCGGTGTCTTCGGTATTAGCACTGGTCGACGTTTTGATGGTAAACAAGTTTTTCCTAGAGTCAGCGCTGGATGATGGTTGATCTTTCAGTGACTCTGAGGCTTCTTGTTAGGTTTTCTTGTTGTGTTGCTGTAACCTCGTGTGGCAAGTTAGATGTTTCAAAGCCAGAGTCAAAGAGCCCAGAGTCCAAGTGCTTTTCCAGCGTGTTCTCGGGTACGTTTCTTCTGCTCCGGTGTGCTGCTGCTGTTGCCCGTCGGCACTCTCTCTCTTCAGCCCTTCTTTTGAGGTCTCTTTAGCTACTAGGAAGCCCCCAGTTATACCTGAGAGGCTGCTTAAAATTTTGCGCCAAAACTCGGGTGCACAATTGATTTTAGATGACTCCCTTTTGTGCGATTTTGGCAGGCTGATCAACTCTGATGTGATCACTTCGTGAGAATTTTGGTGGGCTGATTGAGCATTAGCATGATACAAGATGCCCAAAGGTGTTGATGGGGTTTTTGAATGGTGCTGTTGGAATGTAATCAGGTCTTGATACTGTCCATTGTGTGTTTTGCTGATGCCAGGGTTTTTCTGTATAGCCATTTTAAGAACTATTAAAATATGTATGTATCTGGGTCCCTGGAAAGTGGGCTTTTGTTAGACTGCTAATGTCTCCCTGGGGGCCTGCCTCCCAGGTGGGTTAGCAGCCCTATAAAGATCCCATTTCCCTGTGCAGACCCAGCACACAATTTAAAATGTCCAAACTCAATCCAATAGGCCCTAGTTTAGTCCAAAGGTGCCTAATAGTGATATATTTCTGTCCACATTTCCCCTCCAAAAGGTCCAACACAGTCACTTTTTAAATTCCAGACACATGTCCATTGAGTAGGGGGTCCCGGAATTTTGTGAATCCTACAGTGGGGAGTGGTGGGGAGGTTAGTACAGCATCTGGCAGCCATATGGGTGTACTGATGTAAGTTAAATAAATCTGGCCATTATGAAGCCATCCCAGGCCTCCTTGGTGGCAATTATGCGCTGCTGCTGGTGCCATCTCCACCTCAGGTTCCTCCTCCTCCTCGTGTTCCCCCTGTTCCTCCTTCTCCTCCTCATGTTCCACCTGCTCCTCCTCCTCTGAAGAGGCTGTGTGCTCTGCACCTTGCTCTTCCTGCAGCTTCAATCCTCGCTGCTGTGCTATGTTGTGCAGCACGCAGCAGACGATGGTTTTTTTTAAATGTATTTATGGAATGTGGGCGTCGCTGGCAAGACCAGCATTTATTGCCCATCCCTAATTTCCCTTGAGAAGGTGGTGGTGAGCAGCCTTCTTGAACCGCTGCAGTCCGTGTGGTGAAGGTATTCCCACAGTGCTGTTAGGTAGGGAGTTTCGGGATTTGGACACAGCAGCAATGAAGGACCGGCGATATACTTCTAAGTCAGGATGATTTGTGACTTGGAGGGGAACTTGGAGGTGATGGTGTTCCCATGCGCCTGCTGCCCTTGTCTGTAGTGTATGTGCCTTTAAGAGCCCCATGTGTACTGTAATGCCGGTAATGGCCACTCGGGCCATATAAGCCTGAGTATTGTGTTGTATCCGTTAGTTCCCCTCCAGTCTTTGTTTAGTAAACACCTATCAAACCAACTCCTGTCTTCAGTGTCTCTATCAACACACAGACACAACAGTGGTGACGAAGTGGAAACGGACTTACCTACAATTCGGCAGCACCTCAAGGACATCGATTCCTCTGGCGTCCAGAAGAATCAAGAAGTGAAAGAAGCTGTTGTTTCACCAGCTGGCCAAGCTGGTGGCAGGTGCTGCGGTAATCCTTCCTGGGCGTCAGGCTGGGGCTCCAGCGGCTGGCTCTACAGCTGGGCCAAGCAGTGAAAGCGGAGGCAAGCAGTAACAGACGGGGAGGGAGCACTCGGGAGACGGCCGGCGCTGCAAGCAGGTCGGCGTTCAGATCTAGAGAGAGAGTCTGGCGGGAACGAGTCTCCAACTGTAAATAAATAAATAAATAAAAAAGAACGGAAACCGCGGGAAACAGCGTTGTCATCGGCAGCAGCGGCGGGGAAGCATGGGAAGCGCCATATCTTTTCTGCAGAAAAGAAAGAAAAGCGTGGGAAGCGCCATATCTTTTCTAAGATGCCTAATTCTGGCAATATTGATGCTTTTGAGGACACTAAGAATATCCCAACACTGGACAAACAGGGGGCTATGGGGGGGAGGAGCTAAACACGATCAAAATCACTAAGGAAGTGGTACTCGGTAAAATAATGGGACTCAAGGCGGATAAATCACCTGGACCTGATGGCGTACATCCTAGGGTCTTGAGGGAAGTGGCGGTAGGGATTGTGGATGCATTAGTAATAATTTTCCAAAACTCCCTGGACTCAGCAAAGGTCCCGGCAGACTGGAAAACTGCTAATGTAACACCCTTATTTAAAAAGGGCAGTAGACAGAAGGCTGGAAACTATAGACCAGTTAGCCTAACATCTGTGGAAGGTAAAATTTTGGAGTCCATTATTAAGGAGACAGTAACAGGACATTTGGATAATCATAATTTAATAGGACAAAGTCAGCATGACAAATTTGCTGAAGTTCTTTGAGGAAGTAACATATAGGGTAGATAAAGGGGAACCAGTGGACGTAGTGTATTTAGACTTCCAAAAGGCATTTGACAAGGTGCCACACAAAAGATTATTGCTTAAGATAAAAAATCACAGGATTGGGGGTAATATTCTGGCATGGATAGAGGATTGGCTATCTAACAGAAGGCAGAGAGTTGGGATAAATGGTTCATTCTCAGACTGGCAATCAGTAACTAGTGGTGTTCCGCAGGGGTCAGTGCTGGGTCCCCAACTCTTTACAATCTATATTAACGATTTGGAGGAGGGGACCGAGTGTAACATATCAAAGTTTGCAGATGATACTAAGATGGGAGGGAAAGTAGTGAGTGAGGAGGACATAAAAAAGCTGCAAGGGGACATAGACAGGCTAAGTAAGTGGGCAGAGATTTGGCAGATGGAATACAATGCTGGAAAGTGTCAGGTTATGCACTTTGGCAGGAAAAATCGTAGAGCAAGTTATTATCTTAATGGCAAGAAACTGGAAAGTACTGAAGTGCAAAGGGATCTGGGGGTCCTGGTGCACAAAACTCAAAAGGTTAGTATGCAGGTGCAGCAAGTGATTAAGAAGGCCAATGGAAGGTTGGCTTTCATTGCTAGGGGGATAGAATATAAAAATAGGGAGGTATTGCTTCAGTTGTACAAGGTATTGGTGAGACCGCACCTGGAATACTGCATACAGTTTTGGTGTCCATACTTAAGAAAAGGCATACTTGCTCTCGAGCCAGTACAAAGAAGGTTCACTCGGTTAATCCCGGGGATGAGGGGATGGACATATGAGGAGAGATTGAGTAGATTGGGACTCTACTCATTGGAGTTCAGAAGAATGAGAGGCGATCTTATTGAAACATATAAGATTGTGAGGGGGTTGGATCGGGTGGATGCAGGGAGGATGTTCCCGATGATGGGTGAAACTAGAACTAGGGGGCATAGTCTTAGAATAAGGGGCTGCTCTTTCAAAACTGAGATGAGGAGGAACTACTTCACTCAGAGGGTGGTAGGTCCATGGAATATGCTGCCCCAAAAAGCTGTAGAAACTACATCATTACATAAATTTAAAACAGAAATAGACAGTTTCCTAGAAGTAAAGGGAATTAAGGGTTACGGGGAGCGGGCAGGAATTTGGACATGAGTCTAGGTTCGGATCGGACATGGCCCTGTGGGTAGCGGAGCGGGCCCAGGGGCCGTGTAGCCTGATCCTGCTCTTATTTCGTGTGTCTAATTCTGTTAGGTTCAGGAGATGGTTCTGTTATAGTAGATTGGTGGTTAGGATCAGATCAGCCATGATCTTATTGAATGGCGGAGCAGGCTCGAGGAGCCGATTGGCCTACTCCTGCTCCTATTTCTTATGTTCTTATGTTTATGTTCTTATGAACCGCACCTTAAAGGAAAAGCTGAGGAAGGAGACGAGGGATTCGCCCCAGAAATGGGCGGAGGCCTTGCCTCTAGTCCTCATGGGGATCCGGGCTAGCCAGTCAAAAAGTACGGGGTACTCCCCGCACAAATTAATGACTGGAAGAGTCATGCAAACCCCCACCCATGTACTAGCCCCGGTGCTCACTGAGGGGCAGCTCCAAGAGGTGAATCGGGACAAGTTTGCCAAGATTTTGCCCAGGAACCTTTTTGAGCGCCTGAAACAGATCTATGGGCAAGCGGCTGGGAACATGGGGAGGCAGCATCAGGGCAACCGATTGCTGCTTAAACCCCGAAAGACAATCGAGTGGGAAATTGGAGATCAGGTCATGGTGATAAACTATGCCCGAGTGGGGAGTCTAGAACCACTGTACATGGGGCCCTACAGCATTGTAGACAAAGCCAGCCCCATGGTATACGCAGTGAAGTTGCCCCGGCGCACTAAATGGTTTCACATCAACCAGTGCAAACTGTTTAAACCCGGCAAGAGCATCAGCAACCGAAGCCAAGTCTGAGGATAAAGAGCCTCAGCCTGAGGCGCGCGATGAGTCACAGACCACACAAGCTGGCTTTGTAGCCTGCTTGGAAGGAGAAAAGGTCCCGCCCACCTGGGGGGAGCCTTCTCCGATGGCCTGGGACTCGGACGAGGAGGGACCCGAACAACAAGGTCCCGCCCTCGATACAATTCTGGAAGAGGTGGAGTCGGAGGACGGAGATCCCGCCCTCGACTCGAGCGTGGGGGAAGTAGTAATTGCGGGCAGAGATCCTCCACCTGTAGGGACAGGTGAGGAGGAGCCATCTGCCACAGGCCCAATTCCCGAAGGGGCGGAGCCAGAGGGGAGGGAGCCGAAGCCCACAGTCGTGGAAGAGCCATGGGCTGTGAGAGCTGAAGTCCCACCCGAAGGTCCACTCGCCAAGGGAGCCTGCCCGAATCCCAAAGGGGTGGAGCCTGAGGGGAGGGAGCCGAAGCCTACAGTCGTGGAAGAGCCACGGGCTGTGAGAGCTGAAGTCCCACCCGAAGGTCCACTCGCTAAGGGAGCCACGCCCAAAGTGCCTTTTCGCAGGTCGACTCGAACGCCTCAGCCTGTAAAACCTTGGCCCGAGTCCCCCACTCCCAGTAGACGCCGACTTCAGAAATCCATGAAAAAGCACAGTCCCCGTTTAGCAGCAAAAGGCTGCGGGGAACCAGAACCACAGGTCACTGCAGCCCCGCCACAGGGAGCGGCGAGCTGCAGTCCAGAACCACAGGTCACTGCAGCCCCGCCACAGGGAGCGGCGAGCTGCAGTCCAGAACCACAGGTCACTGCAGCCCCGCCACAGGGAGTGGCAAGCTGCAGTCCAATCAGGGATTAGGCAAGCCGCCCGGGGACGGGCGGCGCTGTACATAAGTTTAGTTTAAGTTTAAGGTGTGTAAATATTAAAATGATTAGAGTTTAAGTAGTTTGAAATTTGCCCAGTATGTGTGTTGTTTTGGATCGAGGTCGAAAGACCCGATCATGCCGTCACCTAAGCCAGAATCTCTCGGGAGCCTGGCTGTATTGTTTGATTTATTGCAGGAACCAGAAGATGAGAGGGATCCTCGTTGCGTTCGTGCTGATCGGATGGAGCTGGGCCTATTGGGGCCGCACCAAGGACTCCACCGTCTATGGGTGCTCTGGAAATAGAGGCCCCATCGTGACTGACGGAGCCGGCTCACGGGACGCTGAAGAGACTGCTACCTACTTCCATGAAGGGAGATTGCCAGGCTGGCTGGGGTCGAACTCTTCTGAATACTCCAGCCAGACGGGGTTTGCATACAGAGAAATGTCTCTGATGTGCCCCAGGGTGCGGATCATTGCACCCAGGATCAGCGTCACCGTGGGCAAGAAGATTTGCCTTGTTTGCAACGGACATGTACCTTTGGACCGCTGTTGGTGGCTGCGCAAGTTGAGCAGCACCATGAAGAACTCCACTGTGGAGTGGGAGAGATTGGGTAATAACACCCATCGGACAATAACGGGAACACACGGGGTTTGAGTGTCTGTTGGGACAAATGGTGGGAACCAGGTGAGGGGATCTACATCTGTATGTGGGGTTCAGAACGCGCTTGCCCCACAGGCCTCTCCATCTTTTTCCAAAGACAGTTGCAGGATGCTGGTCAAGGAATGAGGTGGGACGTCAGCTCACGGGCGTGCGGAGTCCCATACTCACAGATCCCAGTAAACGCCACGGAGCTCATCACCCGACCCCGCAAGCCCCTGCCCACAGTTCCAGTAGCTAAAGCCCTCAAGGAAGGGTGCCCCACCACGACAAAGGGACCCGGGAACGGATTGGTATTGGTACCCACAGGTCAGGTACTGTACCAAGGGGTCCACTACGCGTGGCTTCGGTGATTTTAAACCTCACCAAGGTATGATTGCCAGCGTGGTGCCCCAAGGAACCGGAGCAATTATACCAGTCCTGTTAACAAACATGTTTAAACAGTTTTACGAATTCGACTTTGCCGATGTCGACAGAGTCGAATTGTACAACACACCACATGCTTCTCCCAGGACGGTGCTATTTACGTTTAATGTTAATGTTATTTGTACTGGACTCATGGGAGCTTGCAAGATCACATTTCGTTGTTCATGTACTTGTGCATTGTACAATGACAATAAAGTTGAATTATTATTATTATTATGAGGTCTTGGACAGAGTAGGGAGGCAAAGAAGGGGTGCAGTAAATGATATTTTCACAGCTTTTAATACAGGAACTTCCGTCATCAACACACTGGATGACGTGGAGCTGCAAAACCAGATCAATGGTTTAAAAACACAGCTAAGGAAGATACTGACTGATGAGAATAAGGTAGTGGGTTCTGAGTTACATGAGGACCAGGCCATGACACTACACTTAAATGAGATAACAGCTGAGCTTGCAGGTGCAGCAAGTGATCAAGAAGGCCAATGGAATGTTGGTTTTCATTGCTAGGGGGATAGAATATAAAAATAGGGAGGTATTGCTTCAGTTGTACAAGGTATTGGTGAGACCGCACCTGGAATACTGCATACAGTTTTGGTGTCCATACTTAAGAAAAGACATACTTGCTCTCGAGTCAGTACAAAGAAGGTTCACTCGGTTAATCCCGGGGATGAGGAGATGGACATATGAGGAGAGGTTGAGTAGATTGGGACTCTACTCATTGGAGTTCAGAAGAATGAGAGGCGATCTTATTGAAACGTATAAGATTGTGAAGGGGTTGGATCGGGTGGATGCGGGGAGGATGTTCCCGATGATGGGTGAAACTAGAACTAGGGGGCATAGTCTTAGAATAAGGGGCTGCTCTTTCAAAACTGAGATGAGGAGGAACTACTTCACTCAGAGGGTGGTAGGTCCATGGAATATGCTGCCCCAAAAAGCTGTAGAAGCTACATCATTACATTAATTTAAAACAGAAATAGACAGTTTCCTAGAAGTAAAGGGAATTAAGGGTTACAGGGAGCGGGCAGCAATTTGGACATGAGTCTAGGTTCGGATCGGACATGGCCCTGTGGGTAGCGGAGTGGGCCCAGGGGCCGTGTAGCCTGATCCTGCTCCTATTTCATGTGTCTAATTCTGTTAGATTCAGGAGATGGTTCTGTGATAGTAGATTGGCGGTTAGGATCAGATCAGCCATGATCTTATTGAATGGCGGAGCAGGCTCGAGGGGCCGATTGGCCTACTCCTGCTCCTATTTCTTATGTTCTTATGTTCTTATATATAAAAAAGTATGTCTCTCTGTCTGTCTGTCTGTCTCTCTGTCTGTCTGTCTCTCCGGCTATACAATCAAAAGTTATAGAGCGTACCTACCCGTGTTATTTCAAAAGAAAGCCCATCAGTAGAGGACTCTTGTAGGCGTATTTACTTTTTCGTCGGACAAAAATTGTGCCGACGGTATCCAAAAAATGTTCAAAATTCCACTCATTATCCGCTCATTAGCATCGAGTGACGTGAAGGTTGACCAATCGTACGGTCGAGCGACCCAACGGTCGACCAATCGGTGCATCACGGGGGCGGGTTCATTGCATGTGCGGGCGGGCCATCCTACAGTCGAGTGACAGGACGATTGTCCAATCCTACACTTCAGTGACCTGACGGTTGACCAATCGGTGCGTGTGTGGGTGGGCCTTATCATTCTGAACCGAGGTGAGTGGCCGCCATCTTGATTCCAAACTCTTCATTTCTTTTTCCCGCTTTCTGCGTGTTTCTTTTCAAATCTACATTTCCAGCAAAAAAAAAGTTGCTTTTAAAACACAAATTGTTTTTTAAAAAAGTTAATTCATTCGTAAATCTTTTCTCTAACCTCTATAATTTTCCTACCTTTCACCGTTTTTGCAGGCAGGCCTCGAAGCCTGGGCGTCTGTTGCCCAGCCACGCCCGAGCTATGCACCGGCCGTCCCGCTGGGTCCGATTCCGAACCAGCGGCCAGCCATCTTGGTAAAGGCTGGCTGGGCTCACTGCAAGCTGCTCGCGCTTCATTCGCGCTCGCGCTGCACGGCGCACGCGCACCTCCACACAGGGCCCACAGTGCGAGGGCAGAGGGAAGCGAGCAGGTTAGCGGGGGGGGGTGCTCGGGAGGGGAGGAGGAGGGGGAGGGGGAGGGGGGAGCGGAGAGGGTTACCCCGGCAACCGGTATCGGCCGTCTCAAGCCGCCTCAGGCCCGGCCTCAGGAGGGGGGTGCGGGGCTCGGGCTGACTGGGGCGCTGCGCTCGGCTGGGCCATGTCAGTGCGTGGGGCGGCACAGAGCTCAGCGGAGCCATTGCCGGCAGAGGGGAGAGGGTCTGCTGGCTCCCCCCTCCCTTTCTCCCCCCCACCTTTCCCCCTCCGCCCCTCCCCTCCCCCCTCCCTTCCCCTCCCACCCTCCCCTCCCCTACCCCCCTCCCACCCCCTCTCCTCCCCCCTCCCCTCCCCCCTCTCCTTCCCTCCCCTCCCCCTCCCTCCCCTTCCCCTCTCCCCTCCCCTCCCCCCTCCCCTCCGCCCCTCTCCTCCTCCCCTCCCCCCTCTCCTCCCCCTCTCCTCCTCCACTCTCCTCCTCCCCTCCCCCCTTTCCTCTCTCCTCCTCCCCCTCCCCCTCCTCCCCCTCCCCTTACTCCCCCCTCCTCCTCCCCTTCCTCCCCCTCCCCCTCCCACCTCCTCCCCCTCCCCTTCATCCCCCCTCCCCCCCCCTTCCTCCCCCTCCCCTTCCTCTCCCCCTCCCCTCCTCCCCCCTCCCCCTCCCCTTCCACCCCCCTCCCCTCCTCCCCCACTCCCCCTCCCCTTCATCCCCCCTCCCCCCCTCCCCTTCCTCCCCCCTCCCCCTCCCCTTCCTCCCTCCCCCTCCCCTTCCTCCCTCCCCCTCCCCTTCCCCTCCCCCTCCCCTCCCTCTCCTTCTCCCACCCTTACCCCCCCTTCCCCCCAGTCGGTCTCTCTCTTCCCCTCAGTCGCTCTCTCTCTTCCCCCCAGTCGCTCTCTCTCTTCCCCCCAGTCGCTCTCTCTTCCCCCCAGTCGCTCTCTCTCTTCCCCCCGTCGCTCTCTCTCTTCCCCCCAGTCGCTCTCTCTCTTCCCCCCAGCTGCTCTCTCTCTTCCCCCCAGTCACGCTCTCTCTCTTCCAACAACAACATGCCCTCAAAAAAGCCTCGGCATCGCCGGGCACTTCAGCTAGTTATATATATAAATGAGATTGTCTGTCTGTGTGTATGCGTGCGGTAAACTCAAAAGTTATAGAGCGTACCTACACATATGTTATATCAAATGAAAGCTTATGATTAGGGGAGTGTCATAGTCATGTTTATTTTTTGGTCAGACAAAAACTGTTCGGACAGTGTACAAGAAATGGACAAAATCCGCTCATTTCACCGCTGTTGCTATAGCTACAGACCTTGCAAAGCCACACCCGAGTGTTTAGAAGCTGTTGCTAAGCAACAGTGATTGTTGTCAGATAACTCTAGAGTGTACAGCAGTTTTGAGGGAATGGCAGCAGCTCGGTCACATGGGTGCCGGATAGCACAAAGTTTCCTGTATATGGATTTGTACTTTTTTCTTAACAACATGGGCTCAAAAAAACGTTGCAGACTTGGACGCAGCACTTCTGATGCACGCCAAGATAAGGCTTGGAGAGCTGCTGAAACTGATGAGCAGAGACAGGCCGAGAGACAGCGAGCGGGGGAGCGGCGGCAGCGGCGGGCCGGAGCGGGAGCTGAGCTGAGGTGAGTCGGGCCGGGCCTGAGGTGCTACGCCACGCACGGGGGCTCCGGGTCACCGCGGCCGGGCTCTGAGTCCAACCCCTTCCCCCTCTCTCTCGCTCCTTCCTCCTGTCTCTCTCTCCTTCCCCCTCCCTCACTCTCTCCTTCCCTCTCTCTCTCCTTCCCCCTCTCTCCCTCCTTCCCCCTCTCTCTCTCTCTCCTTCCCCCCTCTCTCTCTCTCCTTCCCCCCTCTCTCTCTCTCTCTCCTTCCCTCCCTCTCTCTCTCCCCTCTCTCTCTCTCTCCTTCCCTCTCTCTTTCCCTCTCTCTCTCCCCTTCCCTCTCTCTCTCCTCTCTCTCTCCCTCCCCTTCCCTCTCTCCTCTCTCTCTCTCCTTCCCTCTCTCTCTCTCCTTCCCCCTCTCTCTCTCTCCTTCCCCGCCTCTCTCTCCCTCTCCTTCCCCCCTCTCTCTCCTTCTCCCTGTCTCTCTCACTCTCTCCTTCCCCCCTCTCTCTCTCTCCTCCCCCTCTCTCTCTCTCCTCCCCCCTCTCTCTCTCTTCTTCCCCCCCTCTCTCTCTGCTTCCCCTATCTCTCTCTCTCATTAATGTCAATGATAACATTGCAAAATTATAATTCTGCTTGCTACCTCCAAATTCACATAGAAGGAAAACTGTAAAACCTGGAGTATATGGCTACTGGCGTTCCTCATTAACGAAAAACGAAGTTAAACAACCACCTCCTGGGTGTTTAGGAAGAGTTCTTCAATCCCAACAGTTTTATAAACATGGCAGAGGGTTCTTCAGTTCCCTCGGCAACGCCGGGTACTCCAGCTAGTTAAATATATTCAAGAAGGAATTGGATATATTTCTCAAGGCTAAAGGGATCAAGGGGTATGGGGAGATAGCAGGGACCGGGTACTGAATTTGGATGATCAGCCATGATCGCATTGAATGGCGGAGCAGGCTCGAGGGGCCGAATGGCCTACTCCTGCTCCTATCTTCTATGTTTCTATGCCTGCTTCAATGAGGTGCAACCCCTGCGGCTTTAGCAGAGGTAGAGGCAGGTTGCTCAATTTCCTGCTGTGACTGCTTAGACACTTTTGGCAGACGTCCTCTGGGTTTTGGAGCTTGTGAGGGCCCCGCCAAAGACTGCTCCTCCTGCAACTTCATCCTCTGTACAGTCGCACACATCGGGGCTGCAAAAGCTGTCAGAGCCTCGCGCAATTGTTGCTGCTCCTCCAAGATCACCCTCTATCTCGATGGCCCCCGAGGTTCAGCATTTGCCATGGCAGACTCGGCCATTGGGATCCGAGGCAGCATGTGGGGCTCTGACTGAGGGGGAGGCAATGGGGGAGTAGGAGCGCTTTCAGAAGAGTCCCCACTTCCATGTCCCCTGTCACCATCATTCCTCTCATGGGCCACCCGCACTTCCCTACTAGCATGGAGCTGGAGAGCACCTTGCTGCACATCAGTGGGGCGATGAAGGCCCAAGTCTATGTTAATGTTCCTCCTCGAGATTAGGTCAATGAGCGCCTTCCATCTGTTGTTCACAGCAAGCATGCTCTCGTTCGACTGGTGTAATTGCTGCTCCATGCAGGTAGCCATCATTTCCATGGAACAGCACATCATCGCCATCACCTGCGACATGATGGTGCTAATGTTGGAGATGCACTCCTCCATTCTCTGTACAATCATGCATATCGCGGCTGGAAAAGCTGCCAGAGCCTCATGCAATTGTGGCTGCCCCTCCAAGTTCACCTTCTTTCTCAATGGCCCCCGAAGTTCAGCATCTCCCTGCAGTTGAACAGACCTTGGAGCGTCCTGCGCCCTCCAGCGAGGAGTCTCCACTGCTGTCCCTGTCTCCACCATCTGATCTTACTCACTTGTGATGTGTGAGACACCAGGTGACAACACGACTCTATCTCTCACAGGACCCATCGAGGTGTGCGTATCTGCACTGGGGCTGAGGGTGCTTGGGTCTGCTGAGGGTGCACCCTCAGAGACTGGAGCTTCCTCTGAGGAGTCATCTTCCTACTCCAGCTGGACAGTGGGGGATGGGGGCACTTGATGGATCTGTGGGAGAGTAAAGAGATAAATTAGAAGTGTTATAAGAGTGGGCAACGTTACCAATATGCACATCATGACATTTCAATGGCTGCTGACATCAGTCACCATATGAGTGCCAGCTGTATGTCATATGGCTGTATGAGATTTAATTCTGTCGCCAGGTTGCTAGGAGGACTGTCTCCCACTGCCAGCAGCTCTGCAACCCTTGAGATTTCTAGGGAGTGGCGTGACATTGCCAAATGGTGTTACTTGCTTTGATTGCATTAGGATGAGGGTGAGTGTCAGTGGTGGTTAGTCAGATGGGGATGTGAGTAGGTTCATAGACAGAGAGGGATGGGTGCACCTTCAAGGTAGGTTGGTGTGAGGAGTGATGTGCAGGAGTAGGCTTGGGAAGGCAGAGTGATGGGGTTGGCGTGACAGGCACATCAGGATGTAGGTGAGTGTGGCATTGCACTCACCTTTCCTGACCTCATGAGATCATTGAATCATTTGCGGCACTGGATCCACGTCCTCCTCAGCACATCCCTGCTGCTGACCTCCTCTGCGATCTCTAGCCATGCCCTCTTTGTGTCTCTGGCTGGTCTTCTTCGACCATCCGCAGAGAAGAGGACCTCCCTGCGTGCTCTTACTCACTGGGCCAGCAATTACAGGGAGGTATCAGGGAATCTTGGCGCAGCCTTCTGTTTGTGTGTTTCCATGACCCACAGAATTCTCAATCTTATTCAGCAATTTGTAGCTCTTCAAAGCACCTTGAACACTCCTACAGCAACCTGCAAATGAGATGTATGCAAGGCAGATTTAAATATCTGCGCTGAAAACGAGACATTGGTGATGTCATCAGACCCGCATGACTCTTTCAATTGGTGCAATTGACTTAAACGCGCAGTGTAGAACATGATGTTGAAATCTTCGGGATGGCAACCCCCTACTTGGACCGCATGCACTCGACCCAACTCCAAGGTAAAGATTCTGGCCTGTGTGTTTCCACTTTACACACCAGCATTCTTTTTGGCTTCTCAGAGTGTCAATCCAATGTCATTTATTTTGAATTATGGGTTGGTCTGAGCTATGGACTTGCATCAATTAGGAATTGAGCTAACACTTCCATAACTACTTTCACATTGGTCCCTTGCAACTGACAGAGAGTAAACTTAGAGCTGACCACTGTGTTGGATTCAGAACTTCCAAATGTCTAAATTGAAGATAAACAAGCCAGTTTGGACCATCATATTACTTATATCTAATAGAGGTGAATGCTAGTTAATGAAGATTGCTAAGATGAAATATAAAGCTGTATGGCATAAATCAAGAAAGCCAAATTCATGGAAGACATTTGCCAGGCCTCATTTAGTTTGTTGGCTTAAAATGACAGGCAGTTGCAACCTTAATAAGCAGACCTTTATGGATACTTCTTAGGTCTGATTTTAAAAAAATGACTTGCATTTATATAGCACCTTTCACCACGTCCCAAAACACTTTACAGCCAATGTAGTACTTTTGAAGTGTAGTCACTGTTGTAATGTAGGAAATGTGGCAGCCAATTTACGCACAGCACGCTCCCTCAAAGAGCAATGTGATAATCACCAGATAATCGGTTTTAGTGATGCTGGTTGAGAAATAAATATTGGCCAGGACACAAAGGAACACTCCCCTGCCCTTCTTCAAAATAGTGGCCATGGGATCTCTTACATCCATCTAAGCGGGCAGACTTAATTTAACAGGGTTATTTTGGTGAAAGGGTGGAAACAGGCGCTACATGAATGCTGTGCTAATAAGACACACCTGTTTGAAAGTCTGGTTTCAGCAAGCAATTTTGGTCCTAATTACTGATTACCATCATTTGAACTTGCCTGGAGGTACTAAAACAGACACCTGCAGGTTTAGCACTCAAGCACTGATTAGACACAATTTTCATGGAGCAGTGTATATGGGCTCCACGCAGCCATTACCACTGAAGGTTTGGAGTGGCTGGCAGACACGCAGCGTGAGGTCTCAGGATGGGGTAGCAACTGAGTGAAAGGACACTAAAGTTCACGGACTCGGCACTTGAGCTCCTGGTGGAGGAGGGATGTCTTGTACCCACAGTGGGGAAGGAGTCCACCTCATCCTCCTGTCCCTCTCCTGCAGCAGCTGGTGCTGCTCTGTCTGGCTTCATGTCCTCCTCCCATTCCTCCTGCACACCAAGGGGGTCCCCTGACAAGAAACCATGATCAAGCACTCCCTTTCTCCTGGTGATTCCTATAAGGTGTCCAATAAGGTAGAGTAGCTCAGCACTCACGCTTTTTAGATGAAGTCCTCAGAGAATTTCCGAAATAAATGTTGATAGAATGTTGGCAAAGTCTTGACAAGGTGTCCCAGAAAGTCTCCCAAAGTGTTTTAAAAGTCCTCTTCAAATCTCCGACATCAAGTGAACAGTAAAAGGTGATATTGTAGGAATGGCTAGATTCCTAACTAAAGGACTGAGGTCGAGTCAGTCTATCAAACAAACGATGTTTAATACTATTCAACAGAGTTTAACACGAAAACACAGGGGAACTACATTATAGGTCTGTACTCTTTGCTGGCTCCACGAGGACTGGCTAGGGCGGCTCCCCAGCCTGACGTCATGATGTTTTCCCGCCGCTGGAGGATCACGTGATCAACGTGATGACGTCATCGCATTTGGTCTCATTCTTAAAGGGACCACGCTATGTACATGCAATGATATGAACAAAGATACAGATTCATTCTGTAGCTAATAATTTGTTAAAGATAATTATGTACATTAGATCAAAGTCCCCTGGTGGCTCTGCCACATGCGCCCCCCCCAGAATTGTCTTTAACAGTAAAAGTCAATCGACTCGGAGGTCTGACAAGCCTGTCAGAGCGACTCCTGTATTCTTGGAGGGGACGTTGTTGAACAGCGGGCGGGCTGGCGGATGGAAGCCTTCGGTCTGGCGTGGATGCAGCAGGAGGTCGACCACGTCGTGGTGGCTGTGCGGTCTCTACTGGCCGGTTGATGTCCAGATGTGCCGGTTTGAGACAGTCAATGGATATGTGGTCGGGTTTACCACCGACGTCTACAGAGAAACTCTTGTCGCCTGTCTCCAGTACGCGAAAAGGGCCTGTGTAAGGGGCCTTGAGTGGATCCCTATGGGCATCATGACGAATGAATACAAAGTCAGCATTCTTTAGCTCCGCTGGTACATGTGAAGATGGAAGGCCGTGATGCGAAGTTGGGATAGGCGCAAAAGCCTTGGCTGTTTCCCGGTGGCTGCTGAGTTGGTCGGCTGTGGACCACGCTCAGTAGGAAGCGGCAGGAAATCTCCTGGTACGCGGAGTGGCTGGCCGTACACGAGCTCCGCAGCGGACGATTGCAGGTCCTCTTTGGGTGCTGTGCGAAGACCCAACATGACCCACAGAAGCTTATCAACCCATCCGGCGCCTTGGAGGCTGGTCCTCAGTGATGCCTTTAACGGTCTGTGGAAACGTTCGCACAAACCGTTTGCTTGCGGGTGATAGGCCGTGGTGAGGTGAAGCTTGGTGCCGAGACACTGGGCCACAGCGTTCCAGAGCTCGGAAGAGAACTGTGGACCGCGGTCTGAAGAAATGTCCGCCGGAACACTGAAACGTGCGACCCACGAGGAGAGGAATGCTCTGGCGACATCAGCAGACATAGTAGACGCCAGAGGAACTGCCTCTGGCCATCTAGTAGTACGATCGACCATGGTGAGGATGTGTGTGAACCCCTGTGATGGTGGAAGCGGCCCGACGAGGTCCACGTTGACATGGTCGAATCGACCTTCTGGTACTGCGAACGTGGCCAATGGGGCCTTAACGTGACGTTGCACCTTAGACGTTTGACAGACGACGCAGGTGTTAGCCCAGTCGTGGATATCCTTACGCATTCCTCTCCAGACGAACTTAGCCGACATTAATTTTTGAGATGCCTTCACGCCAGGATGCGAAAGCCCATGTATGGCGTCAAAAACTTTGCGGCGCCTGGAACGATCGGGCGGGGATCTCCCATGGAGACATCGCAGAGTAACGAGGGGCCTGCAGCATGGAATTGCACATCAGCCGGTTGGAGGCTAGAGGTGTCGGTGCGATACGCCTGTGTTTCAGGGTCAGATGCCTGATCGATAGCCATGAGGACATAATCGATGGCCAGCTGGACCGCCCATACGGTCGCGCGAGAAAGGCAATCAGCTACCAAGTTGTCCTTGCCAGCTACGTGTTGGATGTCTGTCGTGAATTCCGAAATGAAAGTTAGCTGTCGCTGCTGTCGAGCTGACCACGGTTCGGCGGTCTTGGCCATGGCGAAGGTCAGTGGTTTGTGATCTACAAACGCAGTGAAGGGACATCCTTCTAACAAAAAACAGAAATGGCGGATAGCCAGGAACAGCGCCAGCAACTCCCGGTCGAAAGTGCTGTATTTGCGTTCATTGCGCCGGAGTTGGCAGCTGAAAAACGCCAGTGGTTGCCACATCCCGTTGACCCACTGTTCCTGTACAGCACCTATGGCATAGTTGGAAGCGTCGGTGGTAAGGGTGATGGTGGCACCTGGCAGAGGGTGCGCCAACATAGTTGCATTGGCTGAGCCAAGGATCGTGAGCATCTGGCTCATTAACTCAGATGGCTTGGAATCGCCAAGCCCGGGCAAAGCGAGTAGCTGGCGGGCATGCTCCGCCTTCATGAGCCCGAAGACCTGTATTAACCGTGCTTTAAGAGTATTATACTTGCTGTCAACCGGGGGTTTTTCGAGCAGGCTGATGATCCGTGAGGCCGTGGAGCTGTCGAGTGCGGAGACCATGTAAAGGTAACGGGTCTGATCCGCGACGATGTTTCGGAGTTCGAATTGTGCTTCTGCTTGTACGAAACAGGAGGCCGCCTGTTGTTCCCAAAACTGTGGGAGCTTCAAAGCCACGGAGTTCGCTTCCATGTTTCGTTGTGCTTCTCTTCTTCCGTGAAAATTGTTCACGAAAATTCGGCGTCACCACTGTAGGAATGGCTAGATTCCTAACTGAAGGACTGAGGTCGAGTCAGTCTATCAAACAAACGATGTTTAATACTATTCAACAGAGTTTAACACGAAAACACAGGAGAACTACATTACAGGTCTGTACTCTTTGCTGGCTCCACGAGGACTGGCTAGGGCGGCTCCCCAGCCTGACGTCATCACGTCATCACGTTTTCCCGCCGCTGGAGGATCACGTGATCAACGTGACGACGTCATCGTGTTTGGTCTCATTCTTAAAGGGACCGCGCTATGTACATCCAATGATATGAACAAAGATACAGATTCATTCTGTAGCTAATCATTTGTTAAAGATAATTATGTACATTAGATCAGAGTCCCCTGGTGGCTCCGCCACAATACACCTTTAAGTAGCGCTCGAAATCCTCAGGAATGACTCGTTTGCTCCCAATCAGCTGGTCGCTGTTAGGAGACGGTGTTGGGTCAAGTGCTATCCATCAAAATGACGTGCAGCCTCATTAATGAGCGCTAGCAGGCAATTTAAGTGGCAATCAGCCCCTTAACGTTCCTCCGGGTGGCTGTACTGCAAGCTTCAACTCCTTTAACAAGATGGTGTTTTGCGCTAAACATGGGCTAAACCAGTGTTTCAGCTCAAGACCACATCTTGGCCACCTCGGAGGCTCTTTAGTGCCTGGAGGAGCCGTCAAAAATCTCCCCCAACGTTTTATCTGAAAGACGTTAGAATGAACAGTGTAGCACTCCCTCTGTACTGCACTGAAGTGTCAGGCTGAATTTTGTGCTCCAGTTTTGTGCCCCAATTGTATATTACGGAAAGATTTCCAGTGCAGAACTTCATGGAGGTAATTTTGACTTTGGGTGATAATGCAAAATGGGTGATATTGATTCAGCCCCATTGACTTTTCATTGAAGACAATGGGAATGAAAATTAGGAAAGATTTACAATGGGTAGCTGAATCAAATATCGCCCATTTTACTATATCACAATTTTGAGGTTCTGTTTTGTCACTAGTAAACCCCACACAGTGGCTTTGATATTTACTCAGGGCCGTGAAGAGAGCAAGGACAAGGATTTCCAGATGGAAAACTCGGAAGTACGGCTTTCCTGGACATCCTGCTGAAATTAACCACAGGACATCTTTTAAATTTTGAACAGGTTACCCATGCGGAGAATCAGGTATCGCAGGAGTGGCGGGGGGATTCAGAAATCGGGGGAGAGTAGGAGATCGTGGAGTTATGGGGGAGTTGGAGATTGGTGGGGAGTCGGAGATTGCGGGGGTGGGGCAGGCATCCAATTGCAGGGTGTGTAAAGAGGTTAGCTTGTTGGGCCTGGAGGAAACACTCCTGCTCCTCCAGCCTCCTTTTACCTGCCTGGTTTCCCTAGCCTAGGGTGGGGGGGGTAATTTAAACCCCCAAAAAACAGGTGGGTTTGGGTCAGGTGGGAGGTTAAAGTGTTAAAAAGCTGAATCTCGACTCCAACCTGCCCACTTCTGGTTTTAATGGAGGTGGGATGGGGGCGGGCAACTAACTCCCTCCGAGGAAGCGGGTTGGCAAATTAAATATGAAGCTGCGTGCCTCATATTGATCCACAATTTCAAATTTAACTCTTGCCGACCGAGTTTCCCAGGCCTCAGGAAACCCGCCGGCATAAGGGGTGGTTGGGGGGGGGGGGCGGCGGACGAGGACTGCTACATCCAGGAGGTAAGTGCCTTTCCGCTTAGCTGCTGGATCCAGCATATCTGCCTCGCCAACCCCCCGATCGAACACTCCTCCTCCCACCCCGATCTCCTCCCGAGGCCTCTGATCTCACCCCCGAAGCCTCCAATCTCATACCACACTCCCCCCGCACCCCCCCTCCTATTTCACACATACCCTCCCCCCCTCAGGGCCTGAGGGAAACCCATTTATCCCAACATCAATTCAGCCCCCTTGCTCCCTTCCTGCCTCGAGTAAAAATCCAGCCTCTGGTCTCCATGGGTTAAAAATATAAGTCCTGTTAAAATGGTGGCATGCAGCCTCCTTAAAAGCTTTTACTGACCAACCCACCTCCTGAGAGCGGATTGGCCTCCTGCCCACTGACCTGCCTTCGTTAAAACAGGAAGTGGATGAGTTGGAGGTGGATTGGGTTTGAGATTTTAAAAATTCCTACCCATCCCCAACTGGCCAGTCCTTGGGGGTTAAAATTCCCCCTACAGGTGCAGTCAACTCTTGGATTCACCCCATCACCTATTATTATATTTTGCCGCTTTCTTCTTCTGGATCCCCATCGCTACCTGTTAATCAATCTTCTCCATAGCTACCATGACCGCTGGTCACCTCACTTAATTGTACTGTTTCCTGCACCTCTCATGAAATGAGCAGAATCTAGGCCAAATTTATTCCATTAAAATTGAGGTTGTTTATTTATATATTGATTTTCTTCTGCCCCTTGTTATGTTAGCATAAAAATTCCAAAATAAAGTTGTAAAAATGCACTTCAGATATCTGGACTATTCAGGAGATATACAACTGCAAGGTTGTCAGGACCCCTCACCAGCTCAGGTCTATCTCACACAAAATATTTAAGTGTCCATTGTAGCCAACTATACCAATCAGCTTTATTAATGGGTGGCACGCCCTGGTACTTTTATCTAAATTTCTAATTCAGCCCAAAATTCCCTGATTGTAGCCATGTTGGTCACAGCCTCATTTAGTTGATAGAGTGAGGGTAGTAGTAGGTAATGGTTATGGACGGAAGATGCAAACAGAAAAATGACCTGACAGACTGTGAAATAATTTGAAATTTATTACTAAGAAATATGATGGCAAGGAGCTATTCTAGCCATAAATCATAAATAATATCAAACAGTTGACCAAAGTAAACAACTGACCAAGCAACACTATTTAAATGTACAATGCACCATTGTTTGATCCTTACAACATTTTCCATAACATGCACTGCACATGAGTCTAAAAAGTAATTCTCAAACTGATGCGATATAATCTGGTCTCTTTCTCTGTATCTCTACTTTCTGTCCCTCTGGGTGTATTCAAGGTCTTGTGATAAACATGGTGATAATAAGTAAAATATAGATAGCAATGGGAGAGATAATAGGTTATTATGGTAACCACCCATTTTTACCTTTACCTGCTGATCCCAACAAGTAGATGCCACATCTGGTCTAACTTAATTACCATTGCTTTTGCTATTATCTTAAAAAAATACTCCTGCGTCTATTGTAGTAACATTAATTCCTGTCTTAAGATATAATAGCCATCTTTAATCTATTTGATATATTAACCTTATAATCTGACAAATAAAATTGCTAGTGAGATGATGAAAGGATAACATATTTAGAGCTAAGTAAATTCAACCAAAATTGATAGCGAGTTTGGCCATTGCGCTAGATAATGGTAGGCCCAGGTGTCTAACTCTATACTTTAGTTGAACTGGGCATTATGATGAACCAATTGTAACCATTAAGTTTAGTTTTTCCAGTAGCTTTCCCTAATCCTTCATTGCAGCTACAGTTGAGAGCTGTCAATGGACTTAAACACACTATAAAATCATAGAATTTTACAGCCAGAAGGAAGTAATTTGGCCCTTTATACATGTACTGGCTCTCTGAAATAACTGTCCACTTAATCCCATATTCATGCTTTTTCCCCATACCCTTTTAATGCTTTCTTTTTCAAATATTTATCTACTTCTCTTTTAAATGCTATTATGGATTCTGCTTCCACCACTTTTTTCAGATAGGGCATCCCATACCCTAACAACCCCTGGTGTAAAAAAAATCTCCTAACCTCTCTCTTTATTTTTTTGGTGATAATCTAAAATTTATACCCTCCAGTTACTGACTCACTAATCATTGGACAGACTTTTTTCCTAATTTACCTTATCAAAACCCTCATAATTTTGATCCATCTACCAAATCTCTTCTTAATCTTCTATTCTGCAATGAAAGAACCACAGTTTCGCTTGTCTCTCCTCATAACGAAGGTCTCTCATCCCTGGTATCACATTAGCAAATCTCTTCTGCACCCCGTCCATGGTCTTAACATCTTTGCTAAAACAAAGCGCCCAAAACGGAACACCATATTCGAACTGTGGTCTAACCAATGTTTCATCTTTGCTTTTGTATTCTATACTTCTATTTATAATATTTAGGATCCCAAATGCTTTTTCTACAGTCTTTTAAAGATATAATTTGTATACCTGAAACCCTAAGGCCGGAATTTTGCTGGTCCTCAGAGTGCAGGATTGGAGGCGGGACCGCTGTCAAAATCACAAAGATTGACAGCGGGTAGGAAACCCACTGTCAACCCACCTCCAATCAATCTTCCCAAGTGTCGGGTCGCCAATTTGCGCATGGACCCGACACCTAGCGGCAGGAAGAGGATTATAGCCACTTAACTGCCTGTTAACAGGTACTTGATAGTTGTTAACAGGCTCTTTTTCAATTTTGCCGCTTCTGCCTCAGGCTTCCCAACATCCGGACACCACGCCAGGTAAGTGTGGCATGTTGTGAGTCTGCTGTAATGTTTCTGCATTGATGACAGCTGTAGAAGTGGTGTGAAGGATCCAATGGTGCACTGGTGAGTTTCAGAGGTAAGAAAATGTTGGGAAAATCATTTTTAATGCATTTACACATTTCTTCAGGTAACAAGTTTTGAAATCCATGTCCAGTGCCACCTCATTGGGAGAACCTCTCTCACCAGTGACAGATCGCTTCTGTAACCTCACCTGCAGCTGTCATCTGTTCTAGCCTTACGAGGGAGTCACTGGAGAGCCTGGGTGCAAGAGCTCACCTTTGTACATTGATTGTCAGTACTAACAATAACCAGCCCCAGGACAGTGACAGGGTAACACAAAGAATTCGACCCAACACAATCGTCGCTAAGCAAAAGGAAAAATATCTGACATATTGGGCAGAAACAACAAAAACCCAAAGCAAACTCAATTGCTACTTGGCCCTAAACAGACAATACAACATAGCTGATTACCTGACCATGGTAAAGGATAACAAACTGAGAAGAACCTTGACAAGGTACAGACTTAGCGAACATAGCCTAGCGATCGAAAAAGGCAGACACAGGCAGACCAGGCTGCCAAGAGAAGACAGGATATGCTCTCACTGCAATCAGGGAGTAGTGGAGACAGAGATGCACTTCCTCACAGCCTGTGGAAAATATCAGGACATCAGGGAGAATTTCTATCAAAAATTCTCAAAAATATGCCCTGAATTCAGAAATCTGAATGACAACCAAAAACTCCGATTCCTACTGGGAGAGGAGAGAAGCTGTGTAACACTGGCGGCACACTATGTTACAGCTTGCCATGAACAGAGGGACAACCAGTAAACTAAGAAATTAATATATATAAACAATGCGAATGTATATTTATACACTCAGGGATATACCTGTTTATACAATGTATGAATAGAACTGCGTTTATGTGCTCAACCATAAATGTATTTTGATGCTTTGGCAACATAAGATGTAACTTATCATGCCAATAAAGCGATTTGAATTGTGAATTGTGAATTGTTTGCAGCACCTCAATGCTGTCAAACACTGAGAAATAAGCTGTCAAAACAAAATTGTGTGTGGTCCCTTTAAGAAAACCGGCAGATGATGCGTCATCAAATGACGTCATCTGAGCGGCTTGCTCTTAATTGGCCGGCAAGCCCGCATGGCGGGCTTAACAAGGTCAATCGATGTAAAATCATGTCCATGGGCCGGATGCAGTTGGGGGCGGGACTAGAACCCGAAAACCAGCTGACTTGCTCCCAAGCCGCATCCAATGACAAAATCGTGGCCTACGTCTCTCTACTCTTCTAATCCTTTTAAAGTTTTACCATTTAGTTTATACGTCCTTTCCTTATTCATCCTCCCAAAATATATTACCTCGCATTTCTCGGCATTAAATTTCACCTGACTTCTATCTGCCAAATCTAGTAATCTGGCTACGCCCTCCAGGAGTCACTTACAGTCCGTTACACAGTTAACCACATTGCCTATTTTGGTGTCAACTGTACATTTTGATGTGTGCCTCATTTAACCAAGTCAAGATAATTTATTGAAGACTGACTGCTGTGAGACACCAACGTTTAAATCCCTCTAGTCCAAAAAGCATTCATTAAGCCATTGCTATCCATGCCACTGCACTCCTTTTAATACCATGCAATCTTTGGGAAGGTGAGCAGTCTACTATCGCACCACATGCAGATCTACATCTTACAATGTTTCAATTGCACGCACCAACAACATTCCAAACCATAAGTTTGGCGTGATTAACTCTGTTGAGATTGGTACATCCTCCTGCCCTAAGCCTCCACTTGTACCCTACTGACTCTGGTCTACTGTAGGTCCCTCCTCACTCTGCTCTATCTTCAGCTACCTTGCCACTCACTCTGGAATTAATTTCCAAAATATCTTAGCTTTGCCACATCTCCCTCCACCTTCAAAACACTCCTTAAAAATTGCATCTCTGACTGAACCTTTGGTGATCATCCTTAACTATTCTCCCTATTCCTACTTGGGACCAATCCCCACTATGCAAAGTGCCTTGGGACATTTTCAATATGTTAAAGATGCTGGGACTGGTCTCCAGCCATATCTCCAGTGTGAGATCAGTGGCACCCTCCCTGCCCCCACCCCCCCCGCCCCCACCCCACCCCCTGGAAAACCGTAGAGATTAGTTGCATCAGGTTTATGATGTTTCCAAGAGTTCCTGATATCCCTTGTAAGAGAGGAACAACTTACCAGGGAAATAGTGGAAAGTGGTAGAACCAGGGCCAGGGACTCCTTACATCAGAATTCTTACTCACTGGGCTGTTGTGAGATGCTGGGGTCAATTTTCATTGACCCGTGGAGTCAGGATTGGAGGCGTGCAGGGGGGTTAAAGTCCCGAACTCGGGGGTCCCGACATCATCCCACCCCCAACCCACCTCCATGTATGTTTCAAAGGAGGTGGGTACCCCACCCGCACTGGGAGCCGCCTACCCGAGGTGGGAAGGGATTACTGCCAATTAACTGCCTGTTAACAGCTAGTTAATAGGCAGTTTTTAGCCTAATCCCTATTTTAAAGCTTGAAGTGTGGGATTCCCGACGGCTCCGAACCACGCCAAGTTAGAGGAGTCGGGCCGTCGGGTTGAAGGACTTGGAGGGGTCGAGATGTCGGTGTTCAGGTGAGTGATGAGTGCATGAGTGCAAAGGTAAGTGTGTTTGGTGTGTCTAAAGTGTGTAAAGAAGTTTAAATTACCTGTACTTACCTTTTCAGCCTTCCTTCCTCTAGGTTTCGGGAGTCCATCATCTAACCGGCACAGAAAGCAGAATGGCTGCGAACTGTCAAAAGTGACAGCCTGCAGCTTTCCGTGCCGCTGAGATTTCTAACTGAGTCTGTGTAGAAGGACTCAGGTTAGAAGTAAGACTGTCAGTGTTTGACAGCTTCAAACAGCTGTGAAACACTGATATTTCATCTGTCAAAACATCTTGACAGATGAAATTTCAGTCTGTGACGTCACCTGTTGCCGGGTGGCCCTTAATTAGCCTGCTGAGCCCGCTGGGCGGGCTCAACAAGGTCAATCAAGTTAAAATTGTGTGGATTGGCTGCATCTCGATGGAGGCGGGACTACAACCCCAAAAGTTGTAGTCCCGCCTCCTTTCCGACTTCTGAATGAAAATCACCCCCGCTGTGTCTGTGGAGGATGGTACACTCAGTGCGGTGAGGTGTAACAATCGCCACATGTGTGGATGTAGGCTCTATCAGTGGGGTCCAGGCCAGGGAAGAAACATTAGTGAGCAGATGCCAGAGATTCCAGTCACATGGGACAAGGGATACTAGAAATGCATCCAAAAATAGCGCTTGCACCTACCTGTCCTATGATAATGCAGTGCTGTTCCCCCAAGCCTGCAAATTCTGGCACGGTCAGTGTTGTGGGACACTGGTGGATATAATCTCAGTGTAACTGGTGGGAATGTTTGCTGAAGAATTTTGCCCTTTCTATATAACACAGGAGTAGGCCATTTAGCTCCTCGAGCCTGTTCCGCCATTCAATGAGATCATGGCTGATCTGTGACCGAACTCCTTATACCCCGCTTTGGCCCATGTCCCTTAATACTTTTGGTTAACAAAAATCTATCAATCTCAGATTTAAAACTAACAATTGATCGAGCATCAATTGCAGTTTGCGGAAGAGAGTTCCAAACCTCTACTACCCTTTGTATATATGTTTCCTACTTTCACTCCTGAAAGGTTTGGCACTAATTTTTAGACTATGCCCCCTAGTCCGAGACTCCCCAACAAGCGGAAATAGTTTCTCTCTAACTACCCTATCTGCAGTGTTCCTGTAAGGTGCGTAGCCGCATGGTGCTACAGGGAACCGGCGCAGCCGGCTTCCCAGCATTTCAATGTAAAAACCGTGCAGGGCCAAAAAGAATTACAGGGAACATAGCCTATCTGTTCCGTTTAAAATCTTGAAAACTTTGCTCAAATCACCCCTTAACCTCCTAAATTCCAGAGAATACAACCTTAATTTGTGTAATCTCTCCTCATAATTTAACCCTTGGAGTCCAGGTATCATTCTGGTATACCTACGCTGCACTCCCTCCAAGGCCAATATATCCTTCCTAAGGTGTGGTGCCCCGAATTGCTCACAGTACTCCAGGAGTAGCCTAACCAGGGCTTTGTATGGATGCAGCATAACTTCGACCCCCTTGTATTCTAGTCCTCTAGATATAAAGGCTAGCATTCCATTAGCCTTTTTGATTATTTTCTGTACCTGTTCATGACATTTAAAAGATCTATGTATCTGGATTCCCAAGTCTCTTTGGACATCCACTGTTTTTAGCTTTTCACCATTTAGAAAGTACCCTGTTCTATCCTTTTTAGGTCCAAAGTGGATGACCTCACATTTGCCTACATTGAAATCCATTTGCCGCTGTTTTGCCTATTCACTTAATCTATCACTATCCCTTTGTAATATTATGCTTTCATCTACACTGCCGACAATGCCGCCTATCTTTGTGACATCGGCAAATTTGGATATGTGGCTTTCTATGCCATCATCTAAGTCATTAATAAATACAGTGAATAGTTGAGGCCCCAACACAGATTGCTGTGGGATACCACTAGTCACATCCTGCCAATTAGAGCATCTGCCCATTATCCCTACTTTCTGTTTCCTGCCGCTCAGTCAATTTCCTAACCAGGTCAGTAATTTGCCCTCAATTCCATGGGCTTCAACCTTAGTTAACAATCTCTTATGTGGGACTTTATCAAATGCCTTCTGGAAGTCCATATAAATAACATCCATAGACATTCCCCAGTCCACTACTTTAGTCACCTCTTCAAAATATTCATTCAGGTTTGTCAGGCATGACCTACCTTTCACAAATTCATACCGACTCTCAGGTCAGCTGAAAATTTTTGAGGTTTCAGTCACCCTAACCTTAATTATAGACCCTAGTAATTTCCCGACAACAAATGTTAGGCTAACTGGTCTGTAACTCCGTGGTTTCCCTCTCTCACCATTCTTAAACAGCGGAGTGACATGTGCAATTTTTCAATCTAAAGGGACAGTTCCTGAATCAAGAGAACTTTGGAAGATTATAGTTAGGGCATCTGCAATGTGCTCACCTACTTTGTTTAAACCCTGGGATGGAAACCATCTGGTCCTGGAAATTTGGCACTCTTTAATGCCATTATTTTTTTCATTACTGCTATTTTGCTTACTTTAATTTTATTGAGTCCCTGTCCCTGATTCAATATTAGTTTCCTTGGGATTTCTGGCATGCTATCCTCTTCTTCTACTGTAAATACTGATGCAAAGTAATTATTCAACATGTCTGACATTTCCTTATTATCATTGACAATATTTCAGTTTTCAAGGGGCCAACATTGCTCCTGACCACCCTCTTTTTCCTAATTGTAAAAATTCTTTTATCCCTTGCAAGTTTCTTTTCATACTCCCTTTTTGTAGCTCTTACTATCTGTTTTGTCACCCTTTGCTGTTCTTTGTATCTTTCCCATTCACCAGGATCTGTGCTTTTTTTTACATTTTTGTATGCTTTTTCTTTTAGTTTTATGCTGTCTCTTATCTCTTTAGTTGTCCATGGATTTTTTTTTGGCAAACAGAGCTCTTGCCCCTCAGGGGTATAAACTGGTTCTGTATCACTTCAAATTATTTTTTGAACACCTCCCACTGATCTTCAGTCATTTTAACCATGAACAGATTTGCCCAGTTGACTTATGGCAGTCTCTGTCTCATCCCGTTGAAGTCGGCCTTACCTAAATCTAGAATCTTAGTAGCTGTTTCGTGTTTCTCCCTTTCAAACACTACGTTGAACTTGATCATGTTATGATCGCTATTATATAAATGTTCATGCACCGTTAGGCTGTTAACTAAATCTGGCTCATTACTATTTACTAAATCTAATATGGCATGCCATATAAGTTATTGTTATTGTTGTTTTATATTTTGTCAACTTAGGGTGAATTTTAATTCCCGCGAGCAGCCGGCACAACACAGGAGGCCCAGTCCTTTTTAACAGTCGAGCCTCATTTAAGTAGAGCTGGCAAGGTGCCTGCCCCAAAGGGAAGTTGAGAGGCAGCTTACCGAGTTTGGGCAGGTAGACCGGAGACCATCCGGATGGCAGCAAGGTAAGTCGTTGGCGGGATGGGGACTCGGGAGGGCACAGGGAGAGAGGAAGGAGGAAAATCATGGGCAGAAGCAGCACAACCTTTCTTTGTGAGGCCCGGTGGTGCACTCCTATTCCTACTAGCTCCACAAAAATAGGTTTTGAACTTATCATTTGGAACCTCCACTGCATGTCCAGCTGCTTCTAATGAGTGGAACTACCACCGCAAACGCTCTACTCATTAAAATGGCTTTGGGGTTCTATATAAGCGGTAGAACCCTGATTTACATCAACTCATAAGGCTTACACCTGAGTGGGGTGATCGCCTCAGCTGCCCAGCTTTAAAATAGCCGTGGGGCGGAAAAAGATTGGACTGTTTTGATTTTAACTCCCATTTCACCCAGTTTCTGCCAGGAGGAGGGAGTTAAAACCCCCCCTCTTGTTTACTAGTTAATATTTAGATCTATTCAAATGTTACATGCATTGGGCGGGGGGTTGGGGAATTTTCCTGATATTTGCTGCTGCTAAGGTTTTTTCTTCAAACTAATGTAAATGAAGAGCAGTGGAGAAATTTAGTAAGTTTGATTTCTATTAGGGTAAAATTAATTTAAACTGCGATGGTTTGGAAGTTGCATAGGTCCTGTCAATTAGAAACATCGAAACATAGAGAAATAGGAGCAGGAATAGGCCATTTGGCTCTTCGAGCCTGCTCTGCCATTCAATATGATCATGGCTGATCCTCTATCTCAATTCCATATTCCCGCTCTCTCCCCATACCCCTTGATGCCTTTTGTGTCTAGAAATCTATCTATCTCCTTCTTAAATATATTCAGTGACTTGGCCTCCACAGCCTTCTGTGGTAGAGAATTCCACAGGTTTACCACCCTCTGAGTGAAGAAATTTCTCCTCATCTCAGTCCTAAAGTCCTACCTCATATCCTGAGACTGTGACCCCTCGTTCGAGACCCCCCAGCCAGCGGAAACATCCTCCCAGCATCCAGTCTGTCGAGCCCTGTCAGAATTTTATGTTTCAATGAGATCCCCTCTCATTCTTCTAAACTCTATTGAATACAGGCCTAGTCGACCCAATCTCTCCTCATACGACAGTCCTGCCATCCCAGGAATCAGTCTGGTGAACCTTCGCTGCACTCCCTCTATGGCAAGTATATCCTTGTTGGGATTGAGAGAAATAAAGGGGAGTTATTATCAATACTTTTCAAAAGAAAGGTACATTATCTTTGCATTCCACCTTTCACCTTGTTACGCTCACCTCCCTGTCTCCATGGCTCAGTTGGTAGCACCCTGACCTGAGTCAGAAGGTTGTGGGTTCAAAGTCCCACTCCAGAGAATTGGGCACAAAAAATCTAGGCTGACATTCCAGTGCAGTACTTGAGGGAGTGCTGCACTGTCGGAGGTGCTGTCTTTCAGATGACTCTGCTCTCTCAGGTGAATGTAAAAGATCCCATGACACTATTTCGAAGAAGAGCAGTGGAGTTACTCCCGGTGTGTGGCCAATGTTTATCCCTCAACCAACATCACTTGAAAAAACCAGATTATCGGGTCATTATTACATTGCTGTTTGTGGGAGCTAGCTGTGTGCAAATTGGCTGCTGCATTTGCTACATTACAACAGTGACTACACTTCAAAAAGTACTGCATGGGCTGTGAAGTGCTTTGGGATGTCTGGTGGTCATGAAAGATGCTATATAAATGTAAGTTTTTCTTTCATTCTGTCTAGTATCAGTGTGTCCCATCTACAGCTCATCAACAGTAGACATGTTTCAATGTAAAAAAAACATGCTGCCTGCATATTTTGAAAATGGTGAATGTTGAAAACCTTTGTAGACAGTTGTTAGTTTTCAGGCAGCTATTTTCTATTACTGGCCAATTTGTCCTTTGTGTGATGTTCCACATCACCAAATTTCTTAGTTATGTTTGGTAAATGGTGCTGCATTCAGGTTATCAGTCACTTGGAAGTAATCAAGTTTTGGGGGTTTCTGGACAGTTACCAGTGAGTTTATTAATTTTCTTTCTAACATCATCAGGCATTTTTAATGGCATCTTGAATTATGTTTTAACAACTAGAAAATGAAGCTACATTAGGTGCACGACAAAGGCTGTGCAAAGAGGAACATTCCATCATAGAGTCGATGAGGAGAAACCAGCTGCTTTTCTCTAGCTGTTGTATCTTCAGCTAGTCGTGAAGCAGCATTGGTAGTAATGAAGGTCTCTTCTTTAGACCGTTCTGCACTCTCAGCTACAGAATGACAAATGAAGGAAAACACTGCGAGAGAATGGGCATCAGAAAGAAATGACAACACTTATTCAACAAAACGTCATGAGCTTCAAACTCCTTGGACGGTGGTTACAGTGGAGTTCGCAGGATCGGTGGCAAAACATCTAATTAGCAAGGAGCAGTTGAGCACAAGTGCCACTTCAGGTGCATTTCTGGCACCCCATGCGACTGGAAACTCCAGCAGCCACAGTAGTGTATGTGCCTTTAAGGGGAGAACTACTTTTTACAGCTCCTGTATACTGTAGTACCGGCAGTGACCACACCTGTATATAAACCCTGAGTAGGGATCTGTACTGTTTAGTTTTAGAACAACCCTCATCCAGTAAACACCTGTTGATTGTTCCTCTGCAGTCTCTGTCGATTATTTGAAGGACACACTACCTAAAGATTCACGGATTCAACATTGGCGACGAGGTGATTCGAACCTACCTGCAACTCTGCAGAAGAAGGCCGATTCCATCAGTGCGGGTGTCGACCATCCTGAGAGGACTTGAGCAGGCAGAGGAGGCTGTGGAGAGCTGGGCTTGGTTCTCCAACCGCGACGATCCAGCGCAGCAGGCTGGCAGCAGGTATGGCACAGACCCTTCCTGGACAGCGGCGGCGGGAGCCGACCGACGGCACAGAAAAAGGCCGAGCAGCGTCGACGGGTAAGAGAGAGGGTAAAGCGCACAGGGTGCAGCCAGGGTTGAAGACCGAGCGGCGTCAACGAGAGAGGGTGAAGCGCGCAGGGCGCAGCCGGGGTTGAAGACCGAGTGGCGTCAACGAGAGAAGCGCGCAGGAAAACGCGCAGAGCGCGGCCGGTGTTCAAGGGCTGAGCAGCGTCCGCGGGGGAAGAAAAGAAAGCGCGGGAGATGCCATTTGGGCCGCAGCGGAGAAGAAAGGGAAGCGCGGGAGATGCCATTTTGAGCCAGCGGAGAAGAAGGGAGAGCGCGGGAGACGCCATTTTGAGCCAGCGGAGAAGAAGGGAGAGCGCGGGAGACGCCATTTTTAGCCAGTCTAACCACACCCAGGGATGCAGAAGAGTGGCAGGGTCACAGCGTTCGACAATGAAGTCGAAGATTGGGCGACATATGTAGAACGCATAGAGGTGTACTGCAAAGCGAATGAAGTGCTAGATGCCAGGAAAGCACTGGTATTGTTGAATTCCATGGGTGCAAAAACATACGGCTTACTGCAAAACCTAGTCACCCCAGAGAAGCCAGTGGAAAAGGATTTTGAAAGCATGTGGCAATCCTACAGGACCACTTAAACCCCACACCGCTGCTGATAGCAGAAAGATTTAAGTTTCACAAAAGGAACCAGCATAAAGACGAAAGTAATGCTGAGTATTTAACGGAACTGCGCAAGCTATCGAAACACTGCCAGTTTGGAACGGGACTAGCAGATACTTTAAGGGACAAGTTTGTGTGTGGGCTTCAAAGTGAAGGAACCCAGAAACGGCTTCTATCAGAAAAGGATCTAACGCTGGACAAGGCTTTCAACATGGCAGTATCACACGAAGCAGCCACACAGGGCGCTGCAGAGATACAACGGAGACCGCAAGAATATGGCACAAATGAAATGTCATATGGAGCAGTGAAGTGTTATCGCTGCGGCAGAACAACACACGACCATAAGGATTGTTGGTTCAAGGACCAAGTGTGCAGACAGTGTGGAAAAGTAGGACACATAATAAGAGTCTGCAGGTCGGGAAAGAAAACCAGCAGCAAGAAACCTCCACAGGAGAAGTAGAAAAAGGTACATAAGGTGACGGAGAGTAGTTCAGACGAACAGAAAAGTGATACAGACTCCGGAAGCAAGGAGCTGGGTTGTCTGAAACTACATAATGTAACCAAAATGGAGGATCACCAAACTATCTGGGTCACGCTCAAGATAGACGGAGTCCAAGTGAAAATGGAATTGGACACAGGATCAGCCCTAACAGTCATAAACCAAAGGGACTACAAGCAGTTATTCTCACATATACCCTTGAGAGATACAGAGATTATCTTGAAGACGTACACGGGGCAAAAAGTCTACCCCAAAGGAAAAATAAGGGTGAACGTGATATACAACGGCAAGGAAACACCAAAAATGGACTTATATGTATTGCCAGATGGAGGACCACCACTACTAGGACGTGAATGGATCCGGAAGATACAGTTAGATTGGCATGCCATACAAGCACTGACGGTAGATGCCAAAAAGGATGACGACGTCACACCTGGACGACTGTCAAAAATGCTAACTGACGCACAAGAAGTGTTCCAGGAGGGACTCGGAACACTAAAAGGCATAACAGCGACGATCAAAATAGAGGAAAATGCAAGCCCAAAGTTTTTTAAGGCCAGACGATCCGCCCAGCCGTCGAAGCAGAGCTGGAAGGTTTGGAACGTTCTGGAGTACTGTCCAAAGTGGACTGGAGCGAGTGGGCTACACCCATCATTCCTGTAATGAAGAGGTCGTTGAGTAATACGCCTGGGGAACCAAAGAAGATTCGCATCTGTGGGGACTTTAAGGTGACAGTGAACCCAGTCCTTCACACGGTACAATATCCGCTTCCGAGGATTGAAGATATTTTCGCCTCGCTATCTGGAGGAAAACGTTTCACTAAGATTGATCTGGCCGGGGCGTACCTGCAAATGGAAGTAGAAGAAGCCTCGAAACAGTACCTCACGATCAACACTCACAAAGGTCTCTATCAATACAACCGGCTGGTGTTCGGGGTAGCATCAGCTCCGGCTGTTTGGCAAAGGGCAATGGATCCAGTCCTGCAAGGGATTCCAGGGACCCAGTGTTATTTGGACGACATCCTGGTCACGGGTGAAAATGACAGTGATCACCTCGCCAACCTGGAGCAGGTGCTCACTAGATTGAAGGAATATGGACTCCGAGCTAATCACCACAAATGCGAGTTTTTCCAGAAGCAGATCTCGTATTGTGGCCACGTTATTGATGAAGAGGGGTTACATAAGTCCCCTGAAAAGATTGAGGCAGTAGTCAAGGCTCCAGCACCGGAAAATGTGTCACAACTGAGGTCGTTCCTCGGGCTGGTGAACTACTACCATAAGTTCTTGCCGAACTTGTCTACAGTACTACACCCACTGAACACCCTACTGCAAACGGGGGTACCTTGGAAGTGGAATGACGAATGTAAATGAGCTTTCCAGAAGTGCAAAGAATTGATCACATCAAAAGAGGTGTTGGCTCATTTCAACCCAGCACTACCAATTCGGTTGGCGTGTGATGCATCACCCTATGCTATTGGAGTGGTGCTGTCGCACAAATTCCCGGACGGCTTGGAGAGGCCAGTAGCCTTTGCGTCTCGGTCACTAAGCTCAGCCGAGCGTAACTACGCCCAGATTGACAGGGAGGCCCTCAGCCTAGTGTGGGGATTGAAAAAGTTCAACCACTATCTGCACGGGCAGAAGTTCACCTTGCTGACTGACCACCAACCACTTGTCTCCATCTTTAATCCAACGAAGGGCGTTCCGGTGATGACTGCGCAACGGCTACAAAGATGGTCCCTTTTTCTAGGGGCGAACCAATATGAAATAAAGTATAAGGGCACGAAACAGCATGGAAACGCTGATGGGCTATCACGCCTGCCACTGCCTCATGCGGAGGAAGCACCAGCAGTGGACCCTGTCGAAATATTTTATTCGACTATAATTGAACGCTTGCCAGTAACTAACGCGGATATAGAGAAGGAGACCCGAAATGACCCGACACTGTCTCGGGTATATGATTTGACGGTGAAGGGATGGCCAACACATGGCGACTCACTGTTGCCCGCATTCTCATCCAGAAGAGAACAGCTGTCAGTATGGCAGGGGACCTTGATGTGTGGATCCCGAGTGGTAATTCCACCCAAGTTAAGGGAGAGAGTGCTCAATGAGCTTCCCGAAGGCCATCTGGGAGGGGTGAAAATGAAAAGCCTTGCTAGGGCTTATGTGTGATGGCCGGGGATCGATCAGCAAATCGAGGACCTGAAAAGAGCTGCTCAGGATGCCAGAAGGTCCAAAATGCACCGCCACATGCCCCTCTACACCCATGGGAGTGGCCCTCTTCTCCATGGCAATAGGTGCATATTGATTTTGCTGGTCTATTCATGGACTCAATGTTCTTAATAGCCGTGGATGCGCACTCGAAATGGCCTGAGGTGATTAAAATGTCCTCCACCACCACGGAGAAAACAATTGCAGTCCTACGGGCCATATTTGCCAGGAATGGCTTGCCAGAGCAGATTTGCTCTGATAACGGACCACAGTTTGTGTCCGAAGAGTTTCGGAAATTTATGAAAAGGAATGGGGTAAGGCATTACACATCCGCCCTGTATCATCCAGCCACAAATGGATTGGCTGAGAGGTTCGTACAAACCTTTAAAAAGGCCGTAAGGGCCATGTGCGATGACGACATTCCACTGCAGCATAAGGTGGACAATTTCCTGTTAGCCTACAGAAATGCGACATATGCAGTTACCAACCAGACCCCGGCCATGATGTTCTTTAACCGAAGGCTGAGATCTCGTCTGGATTTGCTCAGACCAAATGTACGAAGAAATGTTGAGAATAAGCAATTCCAGCACATCAATGAGAAGCCGACAAGGAGCTTCAATGTAGGGCAATCAGTCTTGGCCTGCGACTACCGAACAGAGAAATGGCAACCAGGAACTATATGCACACGGCAGGGGCCACTAATGTACACAGTGAATGTTGGGGAGAACATTGTGAGACGCCATGTCGACCAGATCCTAGCGTCACAGGAACGAGTCAACCCCATGTCTCTCGTACCTGGTAATGAACCCGACATACAGGTAGCATCTACCCCAGAAACAGTAGTATCGGAAGCTGATGAACCTGTGATGAAATATTCCATTCACCACTGCCTGTGACTGAGATCGGTTTCAGTGTCATTTCCCTTCCCCCAGACCTCATTGTATTGTGTACTGGAATGTGCTGTGTGTAGGGCTCCGCCCATACCTGGCCCCGTTTGTAAGCTAGCTTCAGTCTGGCCTCAGTCTCCAGAAGGAAGACATCTCTCTCTTTTACGTGTTACTTTCTAAGTTAATAAAAGCCTTGTTTTTGTTCAGCTAACTTCGAGTCTCGGAATTATTGAGGCACATCAATTTTATTAACTTATTTTTCAACACTATGGATCAACTCCTGAAACCCGAACGTTTGGATTTGGATCAACATGCTCCGGACGCATCAGCACGCTTCGGACACTGGTTTGAGTGTATGGAATTCTTCCTGGACAATTCCGCAGCCGTCAAAGACGCTACGGACGCTGCGAGGATGAGACTCGGAATTCTGCGGAATTGGGTAAGCCACCGGGTTTACCCCCTCATCCAAGACGCCGAGACGTACCTGGCCGCCTGCGACATCTTAAAGGCGCATTACCAGCAGCCTACGAATGAGGTGTATGCTAGGCACCTGCTCGCTACCCGCGCACAGCGACCTGGGGAATCGGTGGAGGAGTTCCTAAGCACCCTGAAAATGCTTGGCAAAGACTGCAAGTGCCGAGATGTAAAAGCCGCAGTGTACACTGACGAGTTTGTTCGCGATGCCTTCATCACAGGCCTCAGCTCCACTTACATCCGGCAAAGACTGCTGGAAAAAACGGGGTTGGACCTGAAACAGGCTGCGGACACCGCGCGATCCCTGGATCTGGCCCAGAGAAACTCGGACGCCTACTCTTCAGCCCGCGCCGTCCACGCCGCCACGTGTGCACCGAGGGCGCCGCCATCTTGGAAGGCATCTTCCCCGCCCGACAGCCCGACACCGGCTGGGCCCCGCTCTCCCCCCAGAAGCCCTACGACAGCCGCGACGCGTCAGGGACCCAACTGCTACTTCTGCGGGCAGCCAAAGCACACCAGAAACCTGTGCCCGGCGAAAGGCACCACCTGCTTTAAGTGCGGTAAGAAGGGGCACTTCGGGAAGGTGTGCAGAGGGAACCCCGCCGGAAAACCAACCGCCGGAAAACCCACCACCGCCGCGTGTGCGCCGTGGGAGCGGCCATCTTGGATGCCATCTTGCCCGACCTCGTGGGGTCCGCCATCTTGTGAGCAGACAGCGTGGACGCCATCTTGTATCGATCAGGGCCCTACAGTGGCATCGGTCACAGTGGACCAGACCAGGCCGCACCCGCTATCCAGATCAATGGTGGACATCGAGGTAAACGGGTGCCGGGTTAAATGCTTAATTGACAGTGGAAGCACGGAGAGCTTTATCCACCCAGAACTGGCACAACAACTCTCCCTAAAGGTGGTCCCTACTCAGGGTACCATCTCTATGGCTGACAAAACCCAGACATCGACCATTCTGGGTTACTGCACGGTACAATTGTGCGTTAACGGAACTGTATATGATAATTTTAAAGTATTAATCATGAAGAACCTATGTGCGAGCGTGATCTTGGGCCTGGATTTCCAGTGCAACCACCAAAGCATCACGCTCAAGTACGGTGGGTCCCAGCCGCCCCTCACAGTGTGCGGTCTGGCTACCCTGAAGGTAAAGCCGCCTTCGCTATTCGCGAACCTTACCCCTAACTGCCGGCCAATAGTGACCAAAAGCAGGAGGTACAGCTGGGAGGACAGGCGGTTTATCGCGACCGAAGTAGACAGGCTCCTGAAAGAGCGCATTATTGAACGCAGCAACAGCCCGTGGCGTGCCCAAGTGGTAGTGGTAAGGGGTAGCGAGAAGAAACGGATGGTGATCAACTGTAGTCAAACGATCAACAGGTACACCCTACTAGACGCCTACCCGCTACCCCGCATATCAGAAATGGTGAACCAAATCGCCCAATACCGGGTGTTCTCCACCATCGACCTCAAGTCAGCGTACCACCAGCTCCCTATCAGACCAGAGGACCGCCCGTACACCGCCTTCGAGGCGAACGGACGCCTCTACCAATTCCTCAGAGTCCCCTTTGGGGTGACGAATGGGGTCTCGGTCTTCCAGAGGGAGATGGACCGCATGGTCGATGACCACCACTTGCAGGCAACCTTCCCCTACCTCGACAACGTCACCATCTGCGGTCACAACCAGCAGGATCACGACTCGAACCTCGAGAGGTTCCTGAAAACCGCACAAAAACTCAACCTCACCTACAATGAGGACAAGTGTGTTTACAACACCATGTGCCTCTGCATACTAGGCAGCGTGGTGGAGAATGGGGAAATCGGACCAGACCCCGACCGATTGCGCCCCCTACGGGAGCTGCCCCTGCCCAACACTCCCAAAGCCCTGAAAAGGTGCCTGGGGTTATTTTCTTATTATTCCCAATGGGTCCCCAACTACTCCGACAAAGCCCGCCCCCTCTTGAAAGCATCCTCTTTCCCGCTCTCTGCTGAGGCCCACGCCGCCTTCAAAAGCATTAAGCAGGATATTGAGCGGGCCACGCTACAGGCAGTGGACGAGAACACTCCATTTCAAGTGGAAAGTGATGCGTCTGACTTCGCCTTGGCGGCCACCCTCAACCAGGCGGGGCGGCCCGTAGCTTTCTTCTCGAGGACCCTCCAAGGGCCCGAGATCAGACACTCCTCCGTGGAAAAGGAGGCCCAAGCCATCGTGGAGGCAGTGCGCCACTGGCGCCACTACCTAGCCGGCAAACGCTTCACCCTACTTACCGACCAGCGGTCGGTAGCGTTTATGTTCAATAATAAACAGAGGGGGAAGATTAAAAATGATAAGATTCTTAGGTGGCGGATCGAGCTCTCCACCTTCGAGTACGACATCATTTACCGGCCAGGGGCCCTTAACGAATCCCCTGACGCCCTCTCACGAGGGATGTGTGCCAGCGCCACCGGGGATCGGCTACAGACCCTCCACAACGACCTCTGCCACCCAGGGGTCACGCGGCTGTTCCACTTCATAAAGTCCCGTAACTTACCCTACTTGATTGAGGAAGTTCGGTCCCTGACCAGGAACTGCCGCACTTGCGCTGAGTGCAAGCCTCGGTTCTACCGCCCAGATAGAGCCTACTTAATCAAAGCTACACGGCCCTTTGAGCGGCTCAGCTTAGATTTCAAGGGCCCCCTCCCGTCCGTCGACCGCAATGTTTACTTCCTGAACATTGTGGACGAATACTCCCGGTTCCCATTCGCCTTCCCCTGCCCAGACATGACCAGCGTCACGGTCATTAAATGCCTCAACAGCCTGTTCTGCCTGTTCGGTATGCCGAGCTACATCCATACGGATAGGGGGGCGTCCTTCATGAGTGAAGAGCTACGCCAGTACATGCTGTCCAAGGGGATCGCCACGAGCCGTACCACCAGCTACAACCCCCGGGGTAACAGCCAAGTGGAGCGAGAGAACGGGACAGTATGGAAAGCAGTCACTCTAGCTCTAAGGACCAAGGGCCTCCCTATCTCCCGCTGGCAGGAAGTCCTCTCGGATGTGCTCCATTCGATACGGTCGCTATTGTGTACGGCCACTAATACCACGCCTCATGAACGAATGTTTGTCTTTCCCGGAAATCCACCTCAGGCGTATCCATGCCGTCATGGCTCTCCACCCCAGGTCCGGTACTCGTGCGAAGGCATGTGAGGGGCCACAAGACGGACCCTCTCGTGGAGCCAGTACACCTACTCCACGCCAACCCCCAATACGCATATGTCCGGCACGCCAACGGAAGGGAGGACACCGTGTCCATAAAAGACGTCGCCCCAGCCGGCATCGACAACAACCACGGCAATAGCGGCAACGACGATCACAGCAACTCTTACCCACCCACTACTCTTTCATCACCCCCGGAAGAACACCGACCAACGGCACCCCCACCAACTACCCCTCCAACAACCCTGGCGGCACCCCCGGCAGAGGCCCAGGAGGCTACCGGGGACACCCAGCCGACACCCGCGGCACCGCAACAGCCACGTCGGTCGCAGAGGACTATCAAACCCCCGAACAGACTAAATCTATAGAAGGGGTGAATGTGATGAAATATTCCATTCACCACTGCCTGTGACTGAGATCGGTTTCAGTGTCATTTCCCTTCCCCCAGACCTCATTGTATTGTGTACTGGAATGTGCTGTATTGTATACTGGAATGTGCTGGAATGTGCTGTGTGTAGGGCTCCGCCCATACCTGGCCCCGTTTGTAAGCTAGCTTCAGTCTGGCCTCAGTCTCCAGAAGGAAGACATCTCTCTCTTTTACGTGTTACTTTCTAAGTTAATAAAAGCCTTGTTTTTGTTCTGCTAACTTCGAGTCTCGGAATTATTGAGGCACATCAGAACCAACCGATGACAGGGGGCCAGAATCGCCTCCGCACCAAGAGCAAGACACTCAGGAAAGGCGCTATCCAGAAAGGATCAGGAAGCCGCCCCAAGACTGAATTCATAAATGGACTATTTTCAGTTAATGTTGCATGTTAAAAGTGTTTATTGTTAAATGAATGTTATGGTACTGTTAATCTAAAAGGGGAGGAATTGTAGTGTATGTGCCTTTAAGGGGAGAACTACTTTTAACAGCTCCTGTATACTGTAGTACCGGCAGTGACCACACCTGTATATAACCCTGAGTAGGGATCTGTACTGTTTAGTTTTAGAGCAACCCTCATCCAGTAAACACCTGTTGATTGTTCCTCTGCAGTCTCTGTCGATTATTTGAAGGACACACTATCTAAAGATTCACGGATTCAACAGCCACCTGCTCTGGGGGATAGGTCTCTCAAGGCCCCACCCCCCCTTACCAGCCCCCCACCCACCCCAAACTCCAAAATGTTCTCTGACCCTCTGGACCGATCAGGAAAAATAATTTACAGTTGACTTGTTTTTTTGGGGGTCTTAGCTGCTTCCTTGGCCTAGACACAACCCTTATCTACCCAGTTGAATGCCAGTATGCTTCACCTTTACTGGGTGCACTAGTCTCTGTAGACACATCGGCCCTGTTGTTAACTTGGAGGCACATTGTGAGCGGGGGTTGGGTGGGGGGTTCGATATCACGTGTTAAACCGGAAGTATGTTCAGCATGTCTGTCAGTGGCATTTTAACGCAGCCATATCATTATCATTTTACTTCCAAGTTTGCCACTGATTGCATGGTAGTGGGCATGATGAGGACACACATGAGGCAACCCCAACTCCAGTATTTAAATGGCTAATCCAAAAATGGAATTTGGAGGAGTTTGGAGTTGGAACCAAGAGAAGACAGGATGTGACAATGGATTCAGGATGCTCAAAGGCTGCACCCCACTCCAATGATGCCTCCCTTGGTTTGCTGCTAGGGGCTGAGAGGAACCGGAGAGAGATACGTTTCCTCAGTAATGGATGGAAGAAACCTGCTGCTGCCACAAGGAAGGCGTGGCTGGAGGTGGCCGAGGAGGTCAGCAACAGGAACATTGTGCCACGCTCCTGGATTCAGGGCAGGAAGCACTTTAATGACCTAATCAGGTCAAGAAAGGTAAGTACAGTTGGACATTTACCTACATCCTGCTGTACACATCAACTCACCCCCTCACTTTGCCTTGTCAAGCCTGTTCCATCACATCACTCCTCGCACCCACTTACCTTGCAATCATTTTTCTATGACTCACCTTCATCCTTATGCAATTTCCTGCCTCTCCCGGGTAGTCACCCTCACCAAATGTACAGCATTCATCGGGTGAACAAATGCCATTATAGCCAATCATAGGTCTGTTCTTTCCCCCGTTGAAGGAGAACAAAGCACAGACCACTAGGAGGAGGGAAAAAACTGGAGGTGATCCTCCACAGACTCCCTAGACGTGAATCCAGGATGGTTTGTTGCCTCCCTGGTGCCAGGGTCAAGGATGTCACTGGGCGGCTGCAGGGCATTCTGAAGGGGGAGGGTGAACAGCCAGAGGTCGTGGTCCACATTGGTACCAACGACATAGGTAAAAAGAGGGATGAGGTCCTGCAGCAAGAATTTAGGGAGCTAGGTGGTAGATTAAAGAGCAGGACCTCAAAGGTTGTAATCTCTGGATTACTCCCGGTGCCACGTGCTAGTGAGTATAGGAATAGGAAGATAGAACAGATGAATGTGTGGCTAAAGGGATGGTGCAGGAGGGAGGGCTTTAGTTTCCTGGATCACTGGGTCTGCTTCTGGGAAAGGTGGGACTTGTACAAGTCGAACGGTTTACACCTGAACCAGAGGGGGACCAATATCCTTGCGGGGAGGTTTGCTAGCACTGCTGGGGGGGGGTTTAAACTAACTTGGCAGGGGGATGGGATACAGAGTGGAGCTATAGTAGGGGGTGATTTACAGCCAAATACGGAGGAAAAAACAAGTCAGCTGGGAAGGCAGAGCAAATATGTGAAGGCAAAAGGGAATATGGCAAGGCTGGAAGGCATTTATTTTAATGCAAGGAGTCTTGCAAACAAGGTGGATGAACTGAAGTTGTTGTTGAACACATGGGAGTACGATATTGTTGCTATCACGGAGACATGGTTGAGGGAGGATCAGGACTGGCAGCTCAATATTCCGGGGTATAGAATCTTCAGGCGAGACAGAGGGGGGTGTAAAAGGGGAGGGGGTGTTGCAATATTAATTAAGGAGTCAATTACTGCTGTAAGGAGGGATGATATATTAGCGGGTTCCTCTAATGAGGCCATATGGGTAGAACTTAAAAACAAAAAGGGGGCAAGCACTTTGCTGGGAGTGTACTATAGGCCCCCAAACAGTCAGGGGGAGATAGAGGAACAGATATGTAGGCAAATCTCAGAGAAGTGCGAAAATAATAGGGTAATAATAGTGGGGGATTTCAACTTCCCCAATATTAATTGGGATAGTCAGAGTGTGAAAGGCTTAGAGGGTGCAGAATTCTTAAAGTGCATCCAGGAGAGCTTTTTGAGCCAACATGTAGAAAGTCCTACAAGAGAGGGGGCGGTACTGGACCTAATTCTAGGGAATGTAGCCGGGCAAGTGGTGGAAGTGTCAGTAGGAGAGCATTTTGGCGACAGTGACCATAATTCGGTGAGATTTAAGGTGGTCATGGAAAAAGACAAAGACGGCCCGGAAATAAGGGTTCTAAATTGGGGGAAGGCCGATTTTAATATGATAAGGCAGGATCTGGCCAAAGTGGACTGGGAGCAGCTACTTATAGGAAAATCCACATCAAAACAGTGGGAGACTTTCAGAAGGGAAATAGAGAGAGTACAACGCCAACATGTTCCTGTAAAGGTCAAGGGTGGGACCAACAAGTAAAGGGAACCTTGGATGACAAGAGATATACAAAAATGCATTAGGAAAAAAAGGGGGGCTTTTGGGAGTTACAAAAGACTAAAGACGGAGGAAGTCCTAGAGGAGTATAAAAAGTGCAGGGGCGTACTTAAAAAAGAAATTAGGAGGGCGAGGAGGGGCCATGAAATAACACTGGCGAGCAAAATAAAGGAAAATCCTAAGATGTTTTATAAGTATATTAAGGGCAAGAGGATAACCAGAGAAAGGGTAGGGCCCATTAGGGACCAAAGTGGCAATCTGTGTGTAGAGCCAGATGATGTAGGCGGGGTTTTAAATGAATTTTTTACATCTGTGTTCACTATGGAGAAAGACGATGTAGACATAGAAATCGGGCAAGGGGACTGTGACATACTTGAACATATTAGCATCGAGAGGGAGGAGGTACTAGCGGTTTTAGCAGGCCAAAAAGTGGATAAATCCCCAGGCCCGGACGAGATGTATCCCAGGCTGTTCTATGAGGCAAATGAGGAGATTGCAGGGGCTCTGACACAAATTTTCAGAACCTCTCTGGCCACAGGGGATGTACCAGAGGACTGGAGAACAGCTAACGTAGTACCATTATACAAGAAGGGTAGCAGGGATAAACCAGGGAATTACAGGCCAGTGAGCCTAACATCTGTGGTAGGGAAATTATTGGAAAAAATTCTGAGGGACAAAATTAGTCTCCACTTGGAGAGGCAAGGATTAATCGGGGATAGTCAGCATGGCTTTGTCAAGGGTAAATCATGTCTGACCAATCTGATTGAATTTTTCGAGGGGGTGACTAGGTGTGAGGATGAGGGAAATGCTGTGGATGTGGTTTACATGGACTTCAGCAAAGCTTTTGACAAAGTCCCGCATAGGAGACTGGTCAAGAAGGTAAGAGCCCATGGGATCCAGGGTGCCTTGGCGCGTTGGATCCTAAACTGGCTGAGTGGCAGGAGGCAGAGGGTGATGGTCGAAGGTTGCTTTTGTGACTGGAAGCCTGTGTCCAGTGGGGAACCTCAGGGATCGGTGCTGGGTCCCTTGCTGTTTGTGATCTACATAAATGATTTGGATGAGAATGTAAAAGGTATGATCAGTAAGTTCGCGGATGACACGAAAATTGGTGGGGTGGTAAATTGCGAGGAGGAAAGCCTCAGGCTACAGGACGATATAAATGGGTTGGTCAGATGGGCGGAAAAGTGGCAAATGGAATTTAACCCTGAAAAGTGCGAGGTGATGCATTTTGGACGGACAAATAAGGCAAGGGAATACACAATGAGTGGTAGGACCCTAGGAAGTACAGAGGGTCAGAGGGACCTTGGTGTACATGTACATAGATCCCTGAAGGCAGCGGAACAGGTAGATAAGGTGGTTAAAAAGGCATATGGGATACTTGCCTTCTTTAGCCGAGGCATAGAATATAAGAGCAGGGAGGTTATGATGGAGTTGTACAAAACACTGGTGAGGCCACAGCTGGAGTACTGTGTGCAGTTCTGGTCGCCTCGCTATAGGAAGGATGTGATTGCTTTGGAGAGGGTGCAGAGAAGATTCACCAGGATGTTACCTGGGATGGAGCGCCTCAGCTATGAAGAAAGACTAAACAGGCTGGGGTTGTTTTCCTTGGAGCAAAGAAGGCTGAGGGGGGACCTGATTGAGGTGTACAAAATGATGAGGGGCATAGATAGGGTAGATAAAGAGGAACTTTTCCCCTTAGTAGGGGGGTCAATAACAAGGGGGCATAGATTCAGGGTAAGGGGCAGGAGATTTAGAGGGGATTTGAGGAGGAACTTTTTCACCCAGAGGGTGGTTGGAATCTGGAACTCACTGCCTGAAAGGGTGGTAGAGGCAGGAACCCTCACAACATTCAAGAAGCATTTGGATGAGCACTTGAAATGCCACTGCATACAAGGCTATGGACCAAATGCTGGAAAATGGGATTAGACTGGACAGGGATTGATGGACGGCGCAGACACGATGGGCCGAAGGGCCTCTTTCTGTGCTGTATAACTCTATGACTCTATGACTCTATAACTGCAGAGGAGGAAGGGCTGGAGATCAGTGGCGTTTCGGCATTCCTGGCCATTGAAGGTGGAGAGATTGGGACCTCCCAGCTACTCGGTGACACAATTAAATATAAGTGACCCAAATGTCATATAACAATCAGTCATGTTGACTTGATTTCAATAGCGAGTGAAATATGATCATCTTCACAATGATACGTTGCAACATACTTACCTTGCCAGTACTAATTCGTATATTCTCACTCCACCAGGGCCTTCATGTGTGCAGCAGAAATCCATGGACCTCGCAGACGATGAATCCTCAGAGGAGCTGATTCTTTCTGAGGGTGCACCATCACAGGACTCATGCTTACCATGCACCAGCTCAGATACTCAAACTTCGGTGGTTCCAGTTAGACAGATAGTTGGGTTTTCACCTGGTGACTGACAGTTCACAAGTGAGCAAGAGCAGATGGTGGTGGCAAGGACAGCAGTGGAGAGTCCATGTCGGAAAGGACCGCCCTCCAAGCTCTGTTCAGCTGGACACAGATGCTGTAACCTGGGGGCCGTCAATGAAAAGGAGAATCATTGAGGAGCAGCAGAAGTTGCGATGCACTGACAGGTCTTCCAAGCAAATTGACCATGACTGCAGAGAGAATGAAGGAATCCACCTCAAACATGAGTGAGATGATGTCGTAGGGCATTGTGACGATGTCTTCTTGAATGGATAGAGCGGCCAGCTCCGTGGAACATCAAATGTGGCAATCAAATGAGTCCATGCAAGCCTTGACTACAGCCGTGCAGAGTCTGGATGCGAACATGTCTACGGCCTTAAATAGGATGACAGATAGATACTTAGCCTTGACCTTACAGTGCCGCACTGATCTGCACCAAAGTGCTCTCCAGCAGTGTGGTAGCAATGAGGTGCGGCTGGCCCATGAGAGGGATAATGGCAAAAAGGGACATGGCAGTGGAAACTACACTCAAAGTGCTTCCACTTCTCATTCATTGTCCCCCTCCACCCCAAGCCAGTACCCTACATGCTGCCTCATCTCCTGATGGCCAAGTCTGCCCCTTCACAGGTGCAGATGGAGCAGTCTTTGGTGGGGCCCTCACGGGCACCAAAATCCAGAGGTCATTGGCCAATAGCATCTCTGCAGTTAGAGCAGGAATATGAGCAGCCTGCCTTACCTCTGCTCAAGCCACAGGGGTTGCACCACTAAGGAGTAGTATGAAAAGGAAGAGTAGTTGCACAAGTGTATGTACACGGGTGAATGAGAAAATGTTACCTTGTGAAGTTTCAGTTTTTTAGTAGAATCACGTAAATTTTATTATTAGTTTGCAGCACTTTTCCGTCTTGCCCATTCTTGATTGCTGGGTGGCAAGTCATCTTTTAACTTGCTTGATTATGAATGTGAAGACATGAAATGACGGGGACAATGGGGGGATGTGCAAGCTGTGGTTGGTTGTTTGCAGGGCTACTTTGTGCCAGTGGCATTGAGGAATGGTGGGGAGAGTGGCTGTTGCATGTGGTTGTGAGATGGTTCCACTGGTGGAACCTAAGTGAATCTCACAATAATCAGGGCATCCCAGGCATTTCAGACTGCACCAGACAGCTGGTGCTGCATTGCCTCATCATCTTCCTCCTCATTGTCTACCAACTCCACCTCATCGGAATCATCCGCAGACGATCTGTGCTCTGCGCCTTGTTCCTCCAGCAGGTCCAAACTTCACGACTGCACAATGTTGTATAGAATGCAGCATCCCATGATCATTCTGGACACCCTTGCTGGTGTGTACTGAAGGGCACCTCCCGATCTGTCTAGGTACCTGAAGTACATCTTCAGCATGCTGATGGCTTGTTTAATCAGACATCTGGTGGTCATATAGTATTCATTGTACCACTGTTGGGTTTCATTGGTCGGGTTTCTGATGGGTGGCATCAGCCAAGTTTAAAGTGGGTATCCCTTATCTCCTAGCAGCCACCCCTTAAGTGTGCTTGCAGGTGCGAAGAGGTCTGGGAGCTTGAACTGCCGCATAAGAAAAGCATCATGGCAGTTCATTGGTTATCTTGCGCACACCTGCAGAAATATATTTTTCTGGTTGCACACCAACTGCACTTTGATGGAGTGGAAGCCCTTGCGGTTCATGAATACTCGTGGTTGATCTGAGGGTGCGTGGATTGCCATTTGTGTGCAGTCGATGACTCCCTGCACCTGTGGGAAGCCAGCCAGAGATTCAAAGCTGAGAGCCCACTCATTGTGACTGGTGTAATGCATGCGAAGTTCACATAATTGCTAGCCTTCACAAACAAGCCATCATCACCTGTCTTATGCATTCGTGGGCCGCCGACTGGGAGATCCTGGATATGCCTCCGGCAGTGCCCTGGAAGGATCCAGAAGCAAAAAAGTACCAGGTCCAGCAGGCAGCAGGTGGTCTTCTACCAACACCTGATGCAACAACCTGAGCCTCCTGACATGTTCTGACATGTCAAGGAAACTCAGCCTCTGTCTCTACACCCTGTGTCACGAGTACTGCCTTCTGGGAGCTGCACCCCTCTGCTGCTCCTCTCTCTGATGTCCAGCTGCATATCTCTCAACAGCAAGCTGCTGCTGCTGCTGGTGTTGGTGCTGTTGCTGGTCATATTGCTCCTCATCCGAGGTTCAATCTAAGGCAGCCAAAGCGCCATCCATCTTGATCTGATTCAAAAATCTTCCAAAGTGTAGAAAGTAAACACTCAGCAAAAGTATTGTGAACAAACCCTTTTCCATTGGCAGGTAAGAATGTAGCTGAGTGCTGAGTATTTATTGCAGTATTTCCATGAGTTCTGATTAGCACCTTCAATTGCCATTGTGTTCTCACCTTGCTTTCAATGGCGAGTTTCAGGAAGCCCAGGAAACCCATGGACGCGATGTTAAACTTAAAACAGCGTAGAAATATTGCTCTAATTGAGTGATTGCTGTTGTGTATGTACCTTTAAGAGAGAACTGTTTTACAGCTCCTGTATACTGTAGTACCGGCAGTGACCACACCTGTATATAAAGCCAGAGCAGGCTTCTGTACTTCAGTCTTGAGACTACTCTACTCTTGTAAACACCTGTTGATTAAGTTACAGCCTCCGTGTAGTTCTTGGGGAAACATCCTATTTAAAGAATCACGGATCTAACAGTGGCGACGAGGTTGATTCGAATCTGCCTGCAACTCTGCATTTCCCGTCAAGGAGTCGCTCCGGGAGGACGGTGGAAGAAAGTCGAGGCCAGAAGCACGGGCGTCGACCACGAGCAACCACCCAGTCATCCGGCAGCAAGTGAATATCGCAGGAGTGGCTGTTGAGAGCCACGACGATCCAGCAACAGACTGGCAACAGGTGCAATGCACACCTTTCCCAGACAGCGACGGCGGGAGCCGACCGATGGCGTAGAAAAGCCAAGCAACGTCGACGGGGTAAGAGAGAGGGTGAAGCGCACAGGGCGCGGCCGGGGATTTAAGAACCGAGCGGCGTCGAGGAAAAACAAGCAGAGAGAGAGAGAGGGTAAAGCAGCAGCCGGGTTCAGGACTGAGCGACGGCAATGGGAAAGGCGTACAGGAGAACGCGCAGAGCACAGCCAGGGCTCAAGGGTTGAACCGCGTCCGCGGGGAGAAGGGAGAGCGCGGGAGACGCCATTGAGCCGCGGAGAAGAAGGGACAGCGCGGGAGACGCCATTTTTTTTTGAAGCCGCAGCGGAGAAGAAGGGCAAGCGCGGGAAGGAAGGAAAGCGCGGGAGATGCCATTTTGTTCCACCGGAGAAGGAGGGAGAGCATGGGAGACGCTGTTTAGACAGTTAAATTACACCCAGGGATGGCAAAGAATGGCAGTATCACGGCGTTCGACAATGAAGTCAAAGATTGGGCGACATATGTGGAATGCATTGAGGTGTACTGCAGGGCGAATGAAGTGCCAGATGCTAGGAAAGCACTGGTTTTGTTAAATTCCATGGGTGCAAAAACTTATGGCTTACTGCGATACCTGATAACCCCAGAGAAGCCCGTGGAGAAGAATTTCGAAAGCATAGTAGAAATCCTACAGGACCACTTAAGCCCCACACCGCTGCTGATAGCAGAAAGATTTAAGTTCCACAAAAGGAACCAGCATAAAGACGAAAGTAATGCTGAGTACTTAACGGAACTGCGCAAGCTATCGAAACACTGCCAGTTTGGAGCGGGACTATCAGATACGTTAAGGGACAAGTTTGTGTGTGGGCTTCAAAGTGAAGGAACCCAGAAACGGCTTTTATCAGAAAGGATCTTACGCTGGACAAGGCTTTCAGCATGGCAGTATCACATGAAGCAGCCGCACGGGGAGCTGCAGAGATACAACGGCGACCGCAAGAATATGGCACCAATGAAATGTCATATGGAGCAGGGAAGTGTTATCGCTGTGGCAGAACAACACACGATCAGAAGGATTGTTGGTTCAAGGACCAAGTGTGCAGACAGTGTGGAAAAACAGGACACATAGCAAGAGTCTGCAGGTCAGGGAAGAAAACCAACAGCAAGAAATCTCCACAGGAGAAGTACAAAAAGGTAAATAAGGTGATGGACAGTATTTCAGATGAACAGGGAAATGATACAGACTCCGGAAGCAAGGAGCTGGGTTGTCTGAAACTACATAAGGTAACCAAAATGGAGGATCACCAGACTATCTGGGTCACATCAAGATAGACGGAGTCCAAGTGAAAATGGAATTGGACACTGGATCAGCCCTAACAGTCATAAACCAAAGGGACTACAAGCGGCTATTTCCACATATACCCTTGAAAGCTACAGAGATTGTCTTGAAGATGTACACGGGGCAAAAAGTCTACCCCAAAGGAAAAATAAGGGTGAAAGTGATCTACAAAGGCCAGGAAATACCTAAAATGGATCTATATGTATTGCCAGATGGAGGACCACCACTACTAGGACGTGAATGGATCCGGAAGATACAATTAGATTGGCATTCCATACAGGCACTGAAGGTTGAGGCCAAAAAGGATGACGACGCCACACCTGGACGACTGTCAAAAATGCTAACTGACGCACAAGAAGTGTTCCAGGAGGGACTCGGAACACTAAAAGGCATAACAGCAATGATTAAAATAGAGGAAAATGCAAGTCCAAAGTTTTTTAAGGCCACACCGGTTCGATCCGACCAGCCGTGGAAGCAGAGCTGGAAGGGTTGGAATGTTCAGGAGTATGTCCAAAGTAGACTGGAGCGAGTGGGCTACACCCATCATCCCTGTAATGAAGAGGTCATTGAGTAATACACCTGGGGAACCAAAGAAGGTCCGCATCTGTGGGGATTTTAAGGTGACAGTGAACCCAATCCTTCACACGGTACAATATCCGCTTCCACGGATTGAGGATATTTTCGCCTCACTATCTGGAGGTAAACGCTTCACCAAAATTGATCTGGCCCAGGCGTACTTGCAAATGTAGGTAGAAGAAGCCTCGAAACAATACCTCACGATCAATACTCATAAAGGTCTCTATCAATACAACCGACTGGTGTTCGGGGTAGCATTGGCTCCGGCTGTTTGGCAAAGGGCAATGGATCAAGTCCTGCAAGGGATTCCAGGGACCCAGTGTTATTTGGACGACATCCTGGTCACGGGCGAAAATGACAATGATCACCTCGCCAACCTGGAGAAGGTGCTCACTAGATTAAAGCAATATGGGCTACGAGCTAATCGCCACAAGTGCGAGTTTTTCCAGAAGCAGATCTCGTATTGTGGCCACATTATTGATGAAGAAGGGTTACATAAGTCTCCTGAAAAGATTGAGGCAGTAGTCAAGGCTCCAGCACCGGAAAATGTGTCACAACTGAGGTCATTCCTCGGGCTGGTAAACTACTACCATAAGTTCTTACCAAATTTGTCTACAGTAGTACACCCACTGAATACCCTACTGCAAACGGGGGTGCCATGGAAGTGGAATGACGAATGTAAACGAGCTTTCCAGAAGTGCAAAGAATTGATCACATCAAAAGAGGTGTTGGCCCATTTCAACCCAGCACTACCAATTCGGTTGGCATGTGATGCATCACCCTATGGCATTGGAGCGGTGCTGTCGCACAAATTCCCAGACAGGTTGGAGAGGCCAGTAGCCTTTGCGTCTCGGTCACTAACCTCAGCCGAGCGCAACTACGCCCAGATCGACAGGGAGGCCCTCAGCCTAGTATGGGGAGTAAAAAAATTCAACCACTATCTGCATGGGCAGAAGTTCACCTTGCTGACTGACCACCAACCACTTGTCTCCCTCTTTAATCCAAAGAAGGGCGTTTCGGTGATGACTGCACAACGGTTGCAAAGATGGTCCCTTTTTCTAGGGGCGAACCAATATGAAATAGAATATAAAGGCACGAAACAGCATGGAAACGCTGATGGGCTATCACGCTTACCAGTGCCTACTGTGGAGGAAGCACCAGCAGTGGACCCTATCGAGATATTTTATTCGTCAATAATTGAACGATTGCCAGTAACTAACGCGGATATAGAGAACGAGACCCGCAATGATCCGACACTGTCTCGGGTATATGATTTGACGGTGAGGGGATGGCCAACACATGGCGACTCACTGTTGCCAGCATTCTCATCCAGAAGAGAACAGCTATCAGTATGCCAGGGGACAGTGATGTGTGGATCCCGAGTGGTAATTCCACCCAAGTTAAGGGAGAGAGTGCTAAATGAGCTTCACGAAGGTCATCTGGGAGGGGTAAAAATGAAAAGCCTTGCTAGGGCTTATGTGTGGTGGCCGGGGATTGATCAACAAATCGAGGACCAAACCAAGAGCTGCTCAGGATGCCAGAAGGTTCAAAATGCACCACCACATGCCCCTCTACATCCATGGGAGTGGCCCTCCTCTCCATGGCAACGGGTGCATATTGATTTTGCTGGTCCATTCATGGACTCAATGTTCTTAATAGCAGTGGATGCGCACTTGAAATGGCCTGAGGTGATAAAAATGTCCTCAACCACTACAGAGAAAACGATTGCAGTCCTACGGACCATATTTGCCAGGAACGGCTTGCCAGAGCAGATTTGCTCTGATAATGGACCACAGTTTATGTCCGAAGAGTTTCGGAAATTTATGAGAAGGAATGGGGTAATGCATTACACATCCGCCCCGTATCATCCAGCCACAAATGGATTGGCTAAGAGGTTCATACAAACCTTTAAAAAGGCGATAAAGGCCATGGGCGATGATGATATTCCACTACAGCATAAGGTGGACAATTTCCTGTTAGCCTACAGAAATGCGACACATGCAGTTACCAACCAGACCCCGGCCATGATGTTCTTTAACCGAAGGTTGAGATCTCGTCTGGATTTGCTCAGACCAAATGTGCGAAGAAATGTTGAGGATAAACAATTCCAGCACATCAATGAGAAGCCAACAAGGAGCTTCAATGTAGGACAACCAGTCTTGGCCCGTGACTACCGAACAGAGAAATGGCAACCAGGAACGATATGCACACGGTAGGGGCCATTAATGTACACAGTGGATGTCGGGGAGAACATTGTGAGACGCCACGTCGACCAGATCTTAGCATCACAGGAACGAGTCAACCCCATGTCTCGCGTACCTGGGGATGAACCCGACATACCGGTAGCATCTACCTCAGAAACAGTAGCAGTGGAAACTGATGAACTAACCGATGAAAGGGGGCCAGAGTCGCCTCCGCATCAAGAACAAGAACCTCAGGGAAGGCGCTATCCAGAAAGGATCAGGAAGCTGCCCCAAGACTGAATTTATAAATGGACTATTTTCAGTTAATGTTGCATGTTAAAAATGTTAATTGTTAAATGAATGTTATGGTACTGTTAATCAAAAGGGGAGGAATTGTTGTGTATGTACCTTTAAGAGAGAACTGTTTTACAGCTCCTGTATACTGTAGTACCGGCAGTGACCACACCTGTATATAAAGCCGGAGCAGGCTTCTGTACTTCAGTCTTGAGACTACTCTACTCTAGTGAACACCTGTTGATTGTTAAGTTACAGCCTCCGTGTAGTTCTTGGGGAAACATCCTATTTAAAGAATCACGGATCTAACAATTGCCACATGTTAATAGGCAACCCGCCTCTCCCGAGGGGGTTGTGGGCAATCAGCCTAACGCGCTTGAGTTAAATGTGGAAGTCGACGGTTTGGAGCTGGCTTCCCAACACGCTCGCATTTTTGCATCATTTAGCACCCCACATGTACTCAAACCTGTGCGCTTCTCCAGGTTAAAATTACCCCCATCCTGTCTTAACTGTGCCACTTGGAATGGGAACTATTGGCATAGGGAGGACCCGCTCTGAATCTGTGCCCCTGATGAGATACTGCTCCTTACAAGGCAAGTCAGAAACTCTTAGAAATGGTGGATACTTGGAATATTCCAGGAGGATTCTGCTGCTTTCCTGCTGAAGTTACAGTGGGAAAGTGACAGAACCTCTGAGTTCTTAGCTTTGATTGACATAATATTTCTGGTGTGAAAGGATATTAGTTGTATGAATTGCCCCGCTCTCTTTTTCAATTCCACACAACATTCATTGGATGGTAGATGTCCACTATATTTATTTAACAGCTTAAATCAGAAATGAAGTGACAGTGTGGCTAATATGAAAAAATAATTTAAATGTCTACCTACCACAAGTACTAAATCAATTCCATAATATGACTAAAGATTGAATAGTATCATTTTTATTATGATACACAGAATACTGTTACTGTGATCTTACATCTTGTAATGGATTGCATTTATAAACTAAGTAGATTTTTTTAAATGAAAGCATTTTACCCCACAAATTATGTTCTTAACATGTAAATGATGAAGTATAATTAAAAGATATTCATCAAAATGATTCTAACTAAAAATAAATTTTCTTTAGAAATGGTGTTCTATTCTACAATATTTTCAAGCCATAGTGGAAGGTCAGAAGAAAGCACAACTGGGAACAGAAGCGATAAATAATTTGTGCTGTGAAGTGATGTGTTGCCAAGAACAAAATGCATCATGTTTTTTTACAGTGACAATTTATATTTTGCATATAAATAAAACATTAAGCGTGCTGCAAATACTGTAATTCCCAGTGAAGGAGAGTAAGGTTAGATTACCTTCCATAAGAATGGTCTTCCTTATCCTTTGAAAGATGTTCTACCTTCATGTACATATAAGATATTATTGACCTCTCATTAGCAAATTATGTGGGGATAATGTCTCTTTAAAACAAATTACCTTGTATAGTCAGGTGATCTCCACCCCTCCTCCTCTTTATTCTGAATTGTACATGTAGATCTTTCCCCGGGGAGGCAGCATTGAGACCCAAGTAACATTTAAGGGGAGGCTTGATGCATACATGAGCGAGAATGGCGCATAGGGATATGGGTGCATGGTGGGTAGAGGTAATTAGAGCGGGAGGAGGCTCATGTGGGGTATAAACAGCAACAAAGATCAGTTGGGCCGAATGTCTGCTATCTGTGCTGTAGATTCGATGGCCCTGATCTTATCTGAGAGACACGCTGGGAGTGGAGGAGTCCGATATCACGTGGGAAACCCGGAAGTATGTTAAGCACGTCTGTCAGTGGCTTTTTATGCAGCCACCTCATTATCATTTTATTTCCAGGTTTCCCATCCAATCAGCGGCAGCAGGCGTGATGAGGACCCGCATGACGCAATCTGAACTCCAGTATTTAAAGGGGCAATGCAAAGATGCAGTTTGGAGGTGTTGGAGTTCAGGAGAAGAAAGGAGGAAGGAGGAATGGAAGCGAGATGTGCAAAGGCTGCGCACAGTTTCAATGACACCTCCCTGGATTTGCTGCTGGGGCTGTGAGGAGCTGGAGGGAGATACTCTTCCCCAGCAATGGGAGGAAGAAACCTGCGGCTGAAACCAAGAAAGTGTGGTTGGAGGTGGCCAAGGAGGTCAGCCACAGGAGTGTGGTGCCAGGCTTCTGGATGCAGTGCAGGGAGTGCTTTAATGACATAAGCAAGTCAGGAAAGGTGAGTACAGTGGCACATTCACCTACATCCTGCTGTGTGCATCACCCCACCCCTTCACTCTGCTTTCTTAAACTACTCCATCACATCACTCCTCATACCCACTTGATAGGATGACAGTTAACCTAGCCTTGGCCTTGCGGCACCCCACTAATCTCATAATCATAATCATCATAATCAACATTATTGTCATTGTTAGTGCACAAGTGCAGTACAACGAAATGTAGGCTTGCGGCTCCCGAGAGTGTACATTTAGATTAAGACATTTAAACATTCAACATACATTTGGCTTGTAATACATTAACATAAACATAACCAAAATAAAGTGCATTGGCAGATGTGCAGGCTTTAGAGTTTATTTGTGGAGTTCAGTAGGATGACAGCCCTAGGAAAGAAGCTGTTCCTAAATCTGGTCGTACGGGTGCGAATGCATCTGTAGCGTCTCCCAGATGGCAGGAGGGCGAACAGACTGTGGCTGGGGTGGGTAGGGTCTTTGATGTTGGACCGTGACCTCCGTAAACAGCGTTTCTGGTATATGTGCTCTATGGTCGGTAGCCGGGTGCCGGTAATGCGTTGGGCAGTTTTGACTACCCGCTGCAGGGCTTTCCGGTCATAGTAGCTACAGCTGCCATACCATACTGTGATACAGTTCGTCAGGATGCTCTCTATTGTGCAGCGGTAAAAGTTAGAGAGGATCAGGGGTAACAGGTCACATCCCTTCAGCCTCCTTAGGAAATATAGGCGCTGCTGGGCCTTCTTCACCAGAGAGGAGGTATTGAGGGACCAGGAGAGGTCTTCCGTGATGTGGACTCCGAGGAACTTAAAGCTGTCCACCCTTTCCACCTCCGCCCCATTGATGTGGATGGGGGTGTGACTTCCGCCTTTAGACTGCAGTAAAGTGCTCTCCAGCACTGTGGTAGCAGTGAAGTGCGGCTCGGCCATGAGAGGAATGATGGCGAAAGGAGATATGGGAGTAGGGACATCACTCAAAGCGCTTCTACTTCTTACCCATTGCACCCCACCCCCTCCACCCCCCCCCATGTTAGTACCCAAAATGCTGCCTCATGTCCCGATGGCCAAGTCTGCCCCTGCACAGGTGCAGGTGGAGCAGTCTTTGGCGGGGCTCTCAGGCTCCAAAACCCAGAGGCTGTCGGCCAAGAGCATCTCAACAGTACTGCTCAAGCCACAGTTGTTGCACCACATAGGAGCGCTAGGTAAAGGAAGATTAAAGGTTTGTAGTTGCACATGGCTGTCTTAGATATTGTTACATTGTTAAATTTCTGTTCTATATTTGAAGTACATAAATATTCTTATGCACCACATTCCCGTCTTGCCTATTCTTGGTTACAGGCTGGCAAGTGGCCTTTTAAGTTGTTTGATGTTAAATGGGAGGCATGAATTGACGGCGACCAATGTGGGGTATGTGCAAGAGGTGGTTGGTTGTTTGCAGGACTGCTTTGTGTTAGTGGCATTGGGGGCAGGAGCAGAAAAGTGGCTGTTGCATGTGGTTTTGAGATGGTTCCACTGGTGGAACCTTAGTGAACCTCACAATAATCAGGGCATCCCTGGCATCCCGGGCAGCATTGTGCATAGCTGGTGGTGCATTGCCCACATCACCTTTCACCTCCTCATATAACTCCTCTTCCTCCTCCTTGTCGTTCTCCTCCTCCTCCTATTCTTCCTCCTCCTCCTTGGAATCCTCTGAATAGGATCTGAGCTCTGGGCCTTGGTCCTACTGCAGGTATAAGCCTCGTGGCTGTGTAATGTTGTGCAGAGCGCAGCACACCATGACCATTCTGGAGATGCTAGCTGGTGTGTACTGAAGGGTGCCTCCAGATCTGTCCAGGCACCTGAAGCGCATCTTCAGCATGCCAATGGCTTGTTCGATGACACATCTGGTGTTAATATGGCATTCATTGTAGCACTCCTGGGCCTCATTTCTCGTGTTTCTGAGAGGTATCATCAGCCATGTTTTAAGTGGGTATCCCTTGTCTCCCAGCAGCCACCTGGTAACACTACTTCAAGGTGCGAAGACGTCAGGGAGGTTGGACTGCCGCAGGATGAAAATATCGTAGCAGCTGCCTAAGAATCTTGTGCACACCTGCATAAAGTTCTTTTTGTGGGTGCACACGTTGATGGAGTGGATGCCAATGCGGTTGACGAATACTCCTGGGTGATCTATGGGTGCCTGAATTACCACAAGTGTGCATTCGATGACACCTTGCACTTGTGCGAAGCCAGCAGGAGCCACAAACACAAGCGCCCACTCATTCTGACTGGCATCATCACAAGCAAAGTTGACATAATTGGCAGCTCTGGCAAACAAGCCATCAGTCACCTGTTTTATCCATTTTTGGGCTGCCGACAGGGAGATCCTGCAAATGTCTCCAGCAGTGCCCCCTGGAAGGATCAGGAGACAAAAATGTTGAGAGCAGTGGTGACTTTGACAGCTGATCAATGCATGGCCACCAGGTCAAGCTGTCAGCGGGACTTCTTCCAGCAGGCTGCATATGTCTGCCACCACCTGACGTGAAACCTGAGCCTCCTGAGACATTGCTATTCCGACACATTGAGGAAGCTGATGTAGACCCTATGTGCTGGGTATGGCCTCCTACGAGCTGCACCTCTCTGCTGCTCCCCTTTCTGCTGCTTCCCTCTCTCCTGTGCAGCTACAGGTCTGCGACCAGCTGGCTGCTGCTGCTGCTGCTCACCTTGGTCCTCATCTGAGGTGCAATCTAAGGCAGCATAAGTGGCACCCATCCTGATCTGATAGATCTGACCTCCAAAGTGTAGATCAAACTTTCAAAGTGCAGAACGTCAATTCTCAGCAAATTACTGTGAACACCTTTTCCCACTAGCAGGTAAGAAAGTAGCTGTGAGTACCATGTATACAGTGCCATATTTCCCTGAGATTGATTGACCCTCTCAATTGCTGCTGTGTTCACACCTTGCTTTCACTGGTGAGTTTCAGGAAGCCCAGGAAACCTGTGGCTCACATGGTAAACTCAAATATCTGTGTCAATATAGTGCTAATTGACCGATTAACATCTGTTAATCAATGTGATATCAAGAAATGGCTGAGCGCACTGCAGCATTTGACCGAGTCTGGCATCAAGGAGCCCCAGTAAAACTGAAGTCAATGGAAATCAGGGGGAAAACGCTCCAATCGCTGGAGTCATATCTAGCACAAAGGAAGATGGTTGTCGTGGTTGAAGGTCAGTTATCACAGCCCCAGGACATTGCTGCAGGAGTTCCTCAGGGCAGTGTCCTAGGCCCAACCATCTTCAGCTGCTTCATCAACGACCTTCCCTCCAACATAAGGTCAGAAATGGGGATGTTCACTGATCACTGCACAGTGATCAGCGCCATTCACAACTCCACAGATAATGAAGCAGTTCATGCCCGCATGCAACAAGACCTGGATGATGTTCAGGCTTGGGCTGATAAGTGGCAACATTTGCGCCACAGAAGTGCCAGGCAATTACTTTCTCCAACAAGTGAGAGTCTAACCACCACCGCCCCTTGACATTCAATGGCATTACCATCACCGAATCCCCCACCATCAATATCCTGGGAGTCACCATTGACCAGAAATTTAACTGGACCAGCCACATAAATACTGTGGCAACAAGAGCAGGTCAGAGGCTAGGTATTCTGTGGCGAGTGTCTCACCTCCTGAATCCCCAAAGTCTTTCCACCATCTACAAGGCACAAGTAAGGAGTGTGATGGAATACTCTCCACTTGCCTGGATGAGTGCAGCTACAACAACACTCAAGAAGCTCGACACCATCCAGGACAAAGCAGCCCGCTTGATTGGCACCCCATCCACCACTTTAAACATTCACTCCCCCCACCACCGGCATACCGTGGCTGCAGTGTGTACCATCTACAAGATGCACTGCAGCAACTCGCCAAGGCTTCTTCGGCAGCACCTCCCAAACCCGCGAGCTCTTCCACCTAGAAGGACAAGGGCAGCAGGCGCATGGGAACACCACCACCTCCAATTTCCCCTCCAAGTCACATACCATCCTGATTTAGAAGTACAGGAAACTTTCTTTTATCCGGCACAGACAGGACCGATGTGGTGCTGGTTCATCAAAAATTCTGGATAACCGAACGCTATAGTAAAAGATACAGAGCTGAGAGCTCCGTATAAAGCAACAAACCCTGTTGCTTAGCAACAGGTTCAAAACAATGGCCACAAGTTGCAAGCATCTCTGTAGCTTAGCAACAGCTGCAGCCACACCCTTGCACAGCAACACATGGAGCAAAGCAAGTAATAAAAGTTACCTGAACCTACTCCTGAATTTTGCCGGTTAACCGACATTTCCGATTATTTAAGGGCCGGTTAATCGAAAGTTTCCTGTATATTGTCGGTCCTTCATCATCGCTGGGTCAAAATCCTGGAACTCCCTACCTAACAGCACTGTGGGAGTACCATCAGAACACGGACTGCAGTGGTTCAAGAAGGCGGCTCACCACCACCTTCTCAAGGGCAAATAGGGATGCGCAATAAATACTGGCATTGCCAGCGACGCCCTGATCCCATAAACGAATTTAAAAAAAACCGCCTCTCCCGAGGGGGTTGCGCACACACAGCCTAACACGCTGGAGTGAAAACTGGAAGTCAGACGGTTGGATCCGGCTTTAACCGCACCCCCCACCCCCTGCACACTCTCCCAAACTCACACGTTCCTCCATATTAAAATTCCCCCTTATTTTAATTCTATATAACAGCCCAAGCACTAAAATATAATAATGTAATGAAACGGCTAAATAACTCCAAACCAGTTATACTAGAAAGAGAACTAAGGGACAGTCTGGAAGTTAAATTACCTACCTTTTGATCCTTATTCTTCAACTGGAAGTCCATCATCCACTGAGACATGATGACCTGGGGCACTTTTCTTTTTAATCCTTCAGCGATCAACAACCTGCATTTAAATAGCACTTTTAAGGTAGTAAAAGATTCCAAAATAATCAGACAAAAATTAACTCCAATCCAAAGAAGGCGATATTAGGATGGGTGAGTAAAAGCTTGGTCAAAAAGGTAGGTTTTAAGGAGGAGAGAGAGATGGAGAGGCAGAGAGGTTTAGGGAGGGAATACCAGAGCTTTGAGCCTCGGTGGCAGAAGGTGTGACCACCAATGATGAGCCAAAGGAAGTGGGGCTAGCACAAGAGGTCAGAGTTGGAGGAATGCAGAGTTATTGGGCGGGGGTGAGGCCATGGAGGGATTTGAACACAAGGATGAGAATAATAAAATCAAGGTATTGCCAGACCGGGAGTCAAGGTAGGTCAGCGAGTACAGGGGTGATTGGTGAAGGGAATTGGTGTGAGTTAGGATATGGGCAGCGGAGTTTTGGATAAGCTCAAGTTTATGGAGGGTGGAAGATAGGAGGCCGGCCAAAAGAGCATTGGAATAGTCGAGTCTAGAGGTAACAAAGGCATGGATGAGGGTTTCAGCAGCAGATGGGCTGAGGCAGATGTGGAGATTCCAATGCAGCCAATGCTGAACTTTTCCTTTGTTTGGTGTACTGAAGGAGGGAGCAACAAGTCTCAAAACAGAGCGAGGGCAAGAGAAACCTTGAGGAATCAATGCAAGGGAAGCTCACGGAATGTTTGCATGCTGGTTCAAGAACTAGTTACAGCATGAGTAAAATGAGCTTAACCTGCCAGGGAGTAACAGAAAGTAATTCATCCCACCATCAAAAACTTTGCTAAATTTTGCTTACTGATGGATTTCCCTAGTCTTGTTCTTGAAAAGAAATAAACAAGTCGAGATTAATGGAAATATTTTGCCCAATCTACATAAAATAGTCTCTTATGAATATGACCTAATTGCTGGTTTCTTCGGAAGAAGAAATCTGAGGTGATGGATTAATCTTCAGCACCATGATTTCCTAAAATAAGTGAAACACAGGATCAATGTTGGTGAAAATAAGGAAGGAAGTCTTGAGGAGTGTGATACCCACATACACTGCAGGAGAAGGTGAATCGACCACTTTTGCATTGAGTTCAATTAATCTCCATACTAAGGCAAGGACTAGTAATGCAAATATCTTGAGTAAAATAATTTAATTCACTGGAAACTAAAGGTTCAAAAGTTTTAATATTTATTTTCTCAAAAGGAAATTCCAGTCTTACAATGGTAGAACCAAAGGATGAAAGGATCTACTGTAATTTCAGAGGACCTGTGACACTATGGATTGTTCCTTCACTGCTGTCCTACCAGAGGTGGATGATAAGCACAACTAAGTGGAATGAGAACTCTCAACAAGCACGGAGAGAAATATCTTGATCCAATAACATCTGAAAATAGATAAATAAAGTTGTAAACAGATCACACACCAGTGACTGTGATCACTTGCGATATAACACTTCCAAAGAGGCTTATGGGTTCTGAGAATGAAAGGGTGACACTTTGTGTGTTGTGAAGTTGGGATGTTACTTATGCTAGTATAGCATAGACACTAATTTAAACCCTCTGAGGAATTTTCAAAATAGCAGCCAATCAGATTTGGGGAAAGATGAGAAACATAGAAACATAGATACATAGAAGATAGGAGCAGGAGTAGGCCATTCGGCCCTTCGAGCCTGCTCCGCCATTCAATGAGATCATGGATGATCATCCAAATTCAGTACCCTGTCCCTGCCTTCTCCCCATATCCCTTGATCCCTTTAGCCGTAAGAAATATATCCAACTCCTTTTTGAATATATTTAATGAACTGGCCTCCACCGCCCTCTGTGGCAGAGAATTCCACAGGTTCACCACTCTCTGGGTGAAGAAATTCCTCCTCATTTCAGTCCTAAATGGCTTACCCCTTATCCTTAGACTGTGACCCCTGGTTCTGGACTCCCCGGCCATCAGAAACATCCTTCCTGCATCTAGTCTGTCCAGGCCTGACAGAATTTTATAGGTTTCGATGAGATCCCCTCTCAATCTTCTAAACTCCAGTGAGTATAAGCCCAATCGACACAATCTCTCCTCATACGTCATTCCTGCCATCCCAAGTATCAGCCTGGTGAATCTTCGCTGCACTCCTTCCATGGCAAGAACGTCCTTCCTCAGGTAAGGCGACCAAAACTGCACACAATACTCAAGGTGCGGTCTCACCAAGGCCCTGTACAACTGTAGCAAGACATCCTTGTTCCTGTACTCGAACCCTCTTGCTACGAAGGCCAACATACCATTTGCCTTCTTAATCGCCTGCTGCACCTGCATGCTTACCTTCAGCGACTGGTGCACAAGAACACCCAGGTCTCTTTGCACTTCCCATTCTCCCAATCTATTGCCATTCAAATAATAATCTGCCTTCCTGTTTTTGCCACCAAAGTGGATAACCTCACATTTATCCACATTATAGTGCATTTGCCATGTTTCTGCCCAATCACCCAACCTGTCCAAATCGTACTGGAGTTTCACGACATCCTCCTCACAGCATACCCTCCCACCCAGCTTTGTGTCGTCTGCAAATTTGGAGATATTACATCCAATTCCCTCATCCAGATCATTAATATATATTGTGAACAGCTGGGGTCCTAGGACCGATCCTTGCGGTACCCCACTAGTCACTGCCTGCCACTTGGAAAACGACCCATTTATTCCAACTCTTTGCTTTCTGTCCGCCAACCAGTTCTCTATCCAAGTCAATACCTTGCCCCCAATCCCATGTGCCTTAATTTTGCATGTTAATCTCTTATGTGGGACCTTATCGAAAGCCTTCTGAAAGTCCAAATACTCCACATCCACTGGTTCTCCCTTATTTATTTTACCAGTTACATCCTCAAAAAATTCCAGTAGATTAGTCAAGCATGATTTACCTTTTGTAAATCCATGTTGACTTTGTCCGATCCTGTCACTGCTTTCCAAGTGCTCTGCTATTACATCTTTTAAAATGGACTCTAGCATTTTCCCCACTACCGATGTCAGGCTTACCAGTCTATAATTCCCCGTTTTTTCTCTGCCACCTTTTTTGAATAGTGGGGTAACATTAGCTACCCTCTAATCCATGGGTACTGTTCCAGAGTCTATTGAGTTCTGGAAGATGACCAGCAATATATCTACTATTTCTAGGGCCACTTCCTTAAGTACCCTGGGATGTAGATTATCAGGCCCAGGGGATTTATCGGCCTTCAGTCCCATTAATTTTTCTAATACAATTTCCCTACAAATACTGATTTCTTTCAATTCCACCCTTTCATCAGACCCTATGTTCCCTGGCATCTCTGGGAGGTTATTTGTGTCCTCCTTTGTGAAGACAGAACCAAAATATGTATTTAGTTGGTCTGCCATTTCTTTGTTCCCCAATATAAATTCCCCTGATTCTGACTGCAAGGGACATACGCTTGACTTCACCAATCTTTTTCTCTTCACATATCTATAAAAGCTTTTACAGTCAGTTTTTATGTTCCCTATAAGCTTACTCTCATATTCTATTTTCCCTTTCTTAATTAATCCCTTTGTCCTCCTTTGTTGAATCCTAAACTGCTCCCAATCCTCAGGATTATTGCTTTTTCTGGCCAATTTATATGTCCTCTCCTTGGATCTTATGCTATCCCTAATTTCCCTTGTTAGCCACGGTTGAGTCACCATTTTTGTTTTATTTTTATGCCAAACTGGGATGAACAAATTCTGTAGCTCATCCATTTGAATGTTTGCCATTGCCTATCCACCATCAACCCTTTGAGTGCCATTCCCCAATCAATCCTACCCAACTCACTCCTCAGACCATCGTAATTTCCTTTATTTAAATTGAGGACCCTAGTCTCTGAGTCAACTACTTCATTCTCCATCTTAATGAAGAATTCGATCATATTATGATCGCTCTGACCCAAGGGGCCTCGTACAACAAGATTGCTAATTAATCCTTTCTCGTTAGATAATACCCAGTCTAAGATGACCTGATCTCTGGTTGGTTCCTCGACATATTAGTCCAGGAAACCATCCCGTAAACACTCCAAGAATTCCTCCTCCACAGTATTGTTACTAATTTGGTTGGCCCAATCTATATGTAGATTAAAGTCACCCATGATGACTGCTGTGCCCTTATTGCACGCTTCTTTAATTTCCCTTTTAATGCCATTCCCAACCTCCGCCTTACTGTTTGGAGGTCTATATACCACTCCCACTAATGTTTTTTTCCCCTTAGTATTTCTCAATTCTACCCATACAGATTCCACATCGTCAGAGCTAATATCCTTCATTACAATTGTGTTAATCCCTTCTTTAACCAGTAATGCTACCCCACCTCCCTTTCCTTTTTGCCTATCTTTCCTGAATATCAAATACCCCTGGATGTTGAGTTCCCAGTCTTGGCCATCCTTGAGCCACGTTTCTGTAATCCCAACCAAATCGTATTCGTTTACCTCTATTTGCGCAGCCAATTCATCCACCTGATTACAAATGCTCCTCGCATTAAGACACAAAGCCTTCAGGCTTGTTTTTTTAATGCTCTTAGACCTATTAGAATTATTATTTACTGTGGCCACGTTTGATTTAAACCGTTGATTTCTCTGACTGCCACTTTTGTTTTTCTCCTTCCTATTTTTTGCTTTAATCCTTGTTTCCCTTTCCTCTGTCTCCCTGCTCAGGTTCCCAACCCCCTGCCATTTTAGTTTAAACCCTCCCCCACAGCACTAGCAAACACTCCCCCTAGGACATCGGTTCCAGCCCTGCCCAGGTGCAAACCGTCCGGTTTGAACTGGTCCCAACTCCCCCAGAACCGGTTCCAATGTCCCAAGAACTTGAATCCCTCCCCCTGGCACCATTCCTCTAGCCACGTATTCATCTGAAGTATCCTTCTATTTCTACTCTGACTCGCACGTGGCACTGGTAGCAATCCTGAGATTACTACCTTTGAGGTCCTGTTTTTTAATTTATCTCCTAACTCCCTATATTCCGCTTTTAGGACCTCATCCTGCTTTTTACCTATTTCGTTGGTGCCTATATGCACCACGACAACTGGCTGTTCACCCTCCCCTTCCAAGATGTTCTGCAGCTGCTCGGAGACATCCTTGACCCTTGCACCAGGGAGGCAACACACCATCCTGGAGTCTCGTTTGCGGCCGCAGAAACGCCTATCTGTTCCCCTTACAATAGAATCCCCTATTACTATAGCTCTACCCCTCTTTTTCCTCCCATTCTGTGCAGCAGAGCTACCCCTGGTGCCAGGAAGTTGGCTGCTGCTGCCTTCCTCTGATAAGCCATCCCCCCCAACAGTACCCAAAGTGGTGTATCTGTTGGAGAGGTGGATGGCCACAGGGGACCCCTGCACTACCTGCCTGCGCCTAGTACTCCGCCTGTTGGTCACCCGTTCCCTTTCTGCCTGTCCAACCTCTACCTGCGGTGTGTCCAACTCCGTAAACGTGCTATTCACGATATCCTGAGCATCGTGAACGCTCCAGTATGCATCCAATCGCAGCTCCAGTGCCGCAATGCGGTCTGTCAGTAGCTGCAGCTGGATGCACTTCTTGCACACGTAGTTGCCAGGGACACAGGAAGTGTCCCTGAGTTCCCACATATCGCAGGAGGAGCATATCACATGGCCCGGCTGTCCTGCCATGACTTACCCTTTAATTAATTGAATTTAAATTAAATCAATCAATCCCACTAATTACACTACAGTTAACTGGTTTACCAACAGTCCCCGCTACACCAGAGACCTTAGAAACTATAAACCACAGAGTTAAAGTTTAAAAAAAGAGAGAAATACTCACCAACCAATCACTTACCTGCTTCCTGGTGACATCACACTTTGATTACTTTTTACCTCTCTCCCCAGCTGTTGAATTGGTCGGGCCTCGCTGCTCGCTGCCGGTTTTATGCTCCACCTCGCCTCACTGCTCACACCCAGGTCCGATGCTCTGGTCGGGCCTCGCTGCTCGCTGCCGGTTTTATGCTCCGCCTCGCCTCACTGCTCACACCCAGGTCCGATGCTCTGGTCGGGCCTCGCTGCTCGCTGCCGGTTTTATGCTCCACCTCGCCTCACTGCTCACACCCAGGTCCGATGCTCTGGTCGGGCCTCGCTGCTCGCTGCCGGTTTTATGCTCCGCCTCGCCTCACTGCTCACACCCAGGTCCGATGCTCTGGTCGGGCCTCGCTGCTCGCTGCCGGTTTTATGCTCCGCCTCGCCTCACTGCTCACACCCAGGTCCGATGCTCTGGTCGGGCCTCGCTGCTCGCTGCCGGTTTTATGCTCCGCCTCGTCTCACTGCTCACACCCAGGTCCGATGCTCTGGTCGGGCCTCGCTGCTCGCTGCCGGTTTTATGCTCCGCCTCGCCTCACTGCTCACACCCAGGTCCGATGCTCTGGTCGGGCCTCGCTGCTCGCTGCCGGTTTTATGCTCCGCCTCGCCTCACTGCTCACACCCAGGTCTGATGCTCTGGTCGGGCCTCACTGCTCGCTGCCGGTTTTATGCTCCGCCTCGCCTCACTGCTCACACCCAGGTCTGATGCTCTGGTCGGGCCTCGCTGCTCGCTGCCGGTTTTATGCTCCGCCTCGCCTCACTGCTCACACCCAGGTCCGATGCTCTGGTCGGGCCTCACTGCTCGCTGCCGGTTTTATGCTCCACCTCGCCTCACTGCTCACACCCAGGTCCGATGCTCACATAACCTAATGGGAAGTAGTAAACTTCCTCTTGTACTTTAATTCGGTTAAGTTTAAATAATTTATTATCAAAATATATGGGGTAGATTTTAACTCCCCTCCTCAATACCTGGCAGAAAGCAAACTTCAGAGAATAAGGAGAGCCAGTTGATAAATCAACACTGGTATAAATCAACCTGCCACCTTATTTTCCCTGATTTATTTGATCATTATAATTGCAGCATAATCAAGACCAAGTACTAGTGACCTTGTCTGTGCCATTACTGAAAATTCAACTTTCTAATTGCTTGAGGTGCAGAGCTCTGCAGAATTTGATACATTTTTTAAAATTAAAAAAAAGATGGGGGGGTAATTTTGACTTTGTGCAATCCTCAGCAGTGATGGAAGGTGTCATCAACAGTGCTGTCAAGTGGCACTTACTCACCAATAACCTGCTCACTGATGCCCAGTTTGGTTTCTGCCAAGACCACTCAGCCCACGACCTCATTACAGCCTTGGTCCAAACATGGACAAAGGAGCTGAATTCCAGAGGTGAGGTGAGAGTGACTGCCCTTGACATCAAGGCAGCATTTGACCAAGTCTGGCATCAATGAGCACTTGTAAAACTGAAGTCAATGGGAATCAGGGGGAAAATGCTCCACTGGCTGGAGTCATACCTAGCACAAAGGAAGATGGTTGTTGTGGTTGAAGGTCAATCATCACAGCCCCAGGACATCGTGGCAGGAGTTCTTCATGGCAGTGTTCTAGGCCCAACCATCGTCAGCTGCTTCATCAATGATCTTCCCTCCAACATAAGGTCAGAAATAGGGATGTTCGCTGATGACTGCACAGTGTTCAGCGCCATTCACAACTCCTCAGATAATAAAGCAGTCCATGCCCGCATGCAGCAAGACCTGGACGATGTTCAGGCTTGGGCTGATAAGTGGCAAGTAACATTTGCGCCACAGAAGTACCAGGCAATGACTATCTCCAACAAGCGAAAATCTAACCAACTCCCCTTGACATTCAACGGTATTACTATCGCCGAATCCCCCACCATCAGCATCCTGGGGATCACCATTGACCAGAAACTTAACTGGACCAGCCACATAAATACTGTAGCAACAAGAGCAGGTCAGAGGCTAGGTATTCTGTGGTGAGTGTCTCACCTCCTGACTCCCCAAAGCCTTTCCACCATCTACAAGGCACAAGTAAGGAGTGTGATAGAATACTCTCCACTTGCCTGGATGAGTGCAGCCCCAACAACACTCAAGAAGCTCGACACCATCCAGGACAAAGCAGCCCCCTTGATTTGCACCCCATCCACCACTATTCACTCCCTCCACCACCAGCGTACCGTGGCTGCAGTGTGTACCATCTACAAGATGCACTGCAGCAACTCGCCAAGGCTTCTTCGGCAGCACCTCCCAAACCCGTGAGCTCTTCCACCTAGAAGGACAAGGGCAGCAGGCGCATGGGAACACCACCACCTCCAAGTTCCCCTCCGAGTCACACACCATCCTGACTTAGCAGTATATCGCCGATCCTTCATTGTCGCTGGGCCAAAATCCTGGAACTCCCTCCCGAACAGCACATGGACTGCAGCAGTTCAAGAAGGCGGCTCACCACCAACTTCTTGAGGGCAATTAGGGATGGGCAATAAATGCTGGCCTTGTCAGCGATGCCCACATCCCATAAACAAATTTTTAAAAATGCAACTAACAACTGCAGAGGAGGAGGCGCTGGAGATCAGTGGAGTTTCAGCATCACTGGCTGTCGGAGATGGAGAGATGGGGAGCTCCCAGGAACCTGGTGACACAATTAAATAAAAGCCACCCACGTGTCATATGCCACTCAGTCATGGTGACTTCTTTTCAACAGCGAGTGAAATATGATCATCTTCATATTGATAACTTGCAACGTATTATTACCTTGCCAGGACTTATTCATGTCTTTTATCTAGGGCCTTCACATGTGCAGCAGAAGTCGGTGGAGTTCGCTGATGAAGATTCTTCAGAGGGGCTGAATCCTTCTGAGGGTGCACTATCACAGGAGTCATGCAGACCATGTACCAGCTCAGATACTCACACTTCAGTGGGACCAGTAAGGCAGATAGTTAGGTTTTCACCTGGCGACTCACACTTCACAAGTGAGCAAGAGCAGATAGTGGTGACAGGGACAGCAATGGAGAGTCTGTGTCAGAGGGTGCAGCCCTCTCCAAGCTCTGCTCAGCTGGACGCAGATGCTGTACCCCAGGGGCCGCCGATGAAAAGGAGAATCATTGAGCAGCAGCAGGTAATGTGTGATGCAGTGACCTGCCTTCAAAGTAGACTCACCATGATTGCAGAGAATGGAGGAGTCCACCTCAAACATCAGAGGGTTGATAATGCAGGCCAATGAGATGATGTGTCCTTCCATGGATAGAGTGGCCAGCACCGTGGAACATCAAATGCTCCAATCAAATGAGTCTATGCAGGCCTTAAACACCATTGTGCAGACTCTGGATGCCAACATGTCTGCCACCTTAAATAGACTGACCGATAGATACCTTAGCCTTGGCCTGACAGAGCCATACTGATCTGCACCAAATTGTTCTCCAGCACAATTGTAGCAGTGAAGTGTGGCTGGGCCATGAGAGGGATGATAGCGAAAAGAGACATGGAAGTAGGGATTCCACTCAAAGCGCTTCCACTTATCACCCATTGCCGCACCCCCCCACCCCCTCCACCTCACCCAAGTCAGTACCCAACATGCTGCCTCATTTCCTGATGACCAAGTCTGCCTCTGCACATGTCCAGTTGGAGCAGTCTTTGGCAGGGCTCTCATGGGCTCCAAATCCCAGAGGATTTTGGCCAAGAGCAACTCAACAATCGGAGCAGGGATCTGAGCAGCCTGCCTCTGCCTCTGCTGAAGCCACAGGGATTTCACCATGTTGGAGTATCAGGAAAAGAAAGAGTGGTTGCACTAGGGTATGCACATGGGTGTCTTCGAAAATGTTGTATTGATAAGCTTCTGTTGTTTATTTACCTCACATAAATGTTAATCCTTTTCACTACTTACCCGGCATGTCCATTCATGGGTTCTGGGTGGTAAGTGCTGGGTGGGAAGTGGACTTTTAACTTGTATGATGATGAATGTGCGGAGATTAATTGATGGGGATCAATGGAGGATGTTGAAGGGGTGGTTGGTTAGTTGCAAGACTGCTTTGTGTCAGTGGCATTGGTTGGGGGGTAGCAGGAAGAGTGGCGTTTGCATTTCCTTGTGACTTGGGTCTACTGGTGCAACCTAAGTGAACCTTACATAAATAACAGCATCCCTGGTGTGCCAGGCAGCAATGTGAGCATCTGATGCTGCATTCCCTCATCAACTTCCTCCTCCTCTTCTTCCTCCTCCCCCTCCGAATCGTCAGAGGAAGATCTGAGCTGTTCGCCTTGTTCCTCCTGCCAGTCCAAACCTCGTGGCTGTGTAATGTTGTGCAGAGCGCAGCAAACCACAACCATTCTGGAGACTCTGGCTGATGTGTACTGAAGGGCGCCTCATGATCTGTCTAGGCACTTGAATTGCATCTTTAGCATGCAGATAGCCTGTTCAATCACAGGATGGATAATGGCATTCATGTAGGGTTGTTGGCTTCAGTGGTCAAGTTTAGAAACATAGAAGATAGAAGCAGGAGTAGGCCATTCGGCCCCTCGAGCCTGTTCCACCATTTAATGAGATCATGGCTGATCATCCAAATTCAGTACCCTGTCCCTGCTTTCTCCCCATATCCCTTGATCCCTTTAGCCTTAAGAAATATATCTAACTCCTTCTTTAATACATTTAATGAATTGGTGTCAACTGCCTTCTGTGGTAGAGAATTCCACAGGTTCACCACTCTCTGGGTGAAAAAGTTCCTCCTCATCTCTGTTCTAAATGGCTTACCCCTTATCTTTAGACTGTGACCCCTGGTTCTGGACTTCCCCGCCATCAGGAACATCCCTCCTGCATCTAGTCTGTCTAGTCCTGTTAGAATTTTTTAAGTTTCAATGAGATCCCCTCTCATTCTTCTAAAATCTAGCGAATATAAGCCTAATCGACCCATTCTCTCCTCATATTTCATTCCTGCCATCCCAGGTATCAGTCTGGTGAATCTTCACTGTACTCTCTCCATGGCAAGAACATCCTTCCTCAGATAAGGTGACCAAAACTGCACACAATACTCAAGGTGTGGTCTCACCAAGGCCCTGTACAACTGCAGCAAGACATCCTTGCTCCTGTACTCGAATCCTCTCGTTATGAAGGCAAACATACCATTTGCCTTCTTAACTGCCTGCTGCACCTGCATGCTTACCTTCAGCAACTGGTGCACAAAGACAGCCAGGTCTCGTTGTACTTCCCCTTTTCCCAATCTATTGCCATTCAGATAATAATCTGTCCTCTGATTTTTGCCACTGAAGTGGATAACCTCGCATTTATCCACATTATACTGAATTTGCCATGCATCTGCCCAATCACCCAGCCTGTCCAAATCATACTGGAGTTTCTCTTCTCACAGCACACACGCCCACCCAGCTTTGTGTCCTCTGCAAACTTGGAGATATTGCATCCAGTTTCCTTGCCTAGATCATTTATATATATTGTGAATAGCTGGGGTCCTAGCACGGATCCCTGCGGTACCCCACTAGTCACTGCCTGCCACTCGGAAAAAGACCCGTTTATTCCAACTCTTTGCTTCCTGTCTGCCAACCAGTTCTCTATTCAAGACAGTACCTTACCCCCAATCCCATGTGCTTTAAATTTGCACACTAATCTCTTATGCGGGACCTTATTGAAGCCTTCTGAAAGTCCAAATACACCACATCCACTGGTTCTCCCTTATCTATTCTACCAGTTACAACCTCAAAAAATTCCAGTAGGTTAGTCAAGCATGATTTACCTTTTGTAAATCCATGTTGACTTTGTCCGATCCTGTCACTGTTTTCCAAGTGCTCTGCTATTACATCTTTTATAATGGACTCTAGCATTTTCCCCACTACCGATGTCAGACTTACCGGTCTCTAATTCCCGGTGGGGTTACATTAGCTATCCTCCAACCCATGGGAACTGTTCCAGAGTCTATCGAATTTTGGAAGATGACCAGCAATGCATCTACTATTTCTAGGGCCACTTCCTTAAGTTCTCTAGGATGTAGATGATCAGGCCCTGGGGATTTATTGGCCTTCAATTCCATCAATTTCCCTAACACCATTTCCCTTCAAATACTGATTTCATTCAATTCCTCTCTCTCATTAGACCCTATGTTTCCCGACATCTCCGGGAGGTTATTTGTGTCCTCCTTTGTGAAGACAGAACCAAAGTATGTATTTAATTGGTATGCCATTTCTTTGTTCCCCATTATAAATTCCCCTGATTCTGACTGCAAGGGGCCTACGCTTGACTTCACCAATCTTTTTCTCTTCACATATCTTTGGAAGCTTTTAAAGTCAGTTTTAGTGTTCCCTGCAAGCTTACTCTCATAATCTATTTTCCCCCTCTTAATTAATCCCTTTGTCCTCCTTTGCTGAACCCAAAACTGCTCCCAATCCTCAGGTTTGCTGCTTTTCCTGGCCAAATTATATGTCCTCTCCATGGATCTTATGCCATCCTTAATTTCCCTTGATAGCCACAGTTGAGTCACCATTTTTGTTTTATTTTTATGGCAAATAGGGATGAACAAATTCTGTAGTTCATCCATGCAATCTTTAAATGCTTGCCATTGCCTATCCACCGTCAACCCTTAAGTGCCAAACAATGGAAGCAACATGCAATAGACAGAGCAAAGCGATCTCACAACCATCGGATCAAATCAAAACTCTGCAGTCCTGCCACATCCAGTCGTGAGAGGTGGTGGACAATTAAACAGTTAACAGGAGGAGGAGGCTCCAAAAATATCCCCATCCTCAATGATGGTGGAGCCCAGCACGTGAGTGCAAAAGACAAGGCTGAAGCATTTGCAACTATCTTCAGCCAGAAGTGCCGAGTGGATGATCCATCTCGGCCTCCTCCTGAGGTCCCCAGCATCACAGATGCCAGTCTTCAGCCCATTCAATTCACTCCACGTGATGTCAAGAAATGGGTGAAGACACTGGATACTGCAAAGGCTATGGGCCCTGACAACATTCCGGCAATAGTACTGAAGACTTGTGCTCCAGAACTAGCTGCGCTCCTAGCCAAGCTGTTCCAGTACAGCTACAACACTGGCATCTACCTGGCAATGTGGAAAATTGCCCAAGTATGTCCTGTCTACAAAAAGCAGGACAAATCCGACCCGGCCAATTACCGTCCCATCAGTCTACTCTCAATCATCAGCAAAGTGATGGAAGGTGTCATCGACAGTGCTATCAAGCGGCACTTACTCAGCAATAACCTGCTAACTGACGCCCAGTTTGGGTTCCACCAGGGCCACTCAGCTCCTGACCTCATTACAGCCTTGGTCCAAACATGGACAAAAGAGCTGAACTCAAGAGGTGAGGTGAGAGTGACTGCCCTTGACATCAAGGCAGCATTTGATCGAGTGTGGCATCAAGGAGCCCTAGCAAAACTGAAGTCAATGGGGATCAAGGGGAAAACTCTCCATTGGTTGGAATCATACCTAGCACAATGGAAGTTGGCTGTGGTTGTTGGAGGTCATTCATCTCAATCACATGACATCACTGCAGGAGTTCCTCAGGGCAGTGTCCTAGGCCCAACCATCTTCAGCTGTTTCATCAATGACCTTCCCTCCATCATAAGGTCAGAAGTGGGGATGTTCGCTGATGATTGCACACGGTTCAGCACCATTCGAGACTCGTCAGATACTGACGCAGTCCGTGTCCATATGCAGCAAGACGTGGACAACATTCAGACTTGGGCTGACAAGTGGCAAGTAACATTTGCACCACACAAGTGCCAGGCAATGACCATCTCCAACAAGCGAGGCTCTAACCATCTCCCCTTGACATTCAATGGCATTACCATCGCTGAATCCCCCACTATCAACATCCTGGGGGTTACCATTGATCAGAAACTGAACGGGACCAGCCATATAAATACTGTGGCTACAAGAGCAGGCCAGAGGCTGGGAATTCTGCGGCGAGTGTCTCACCTCCTGACTCCCCAAAGCCTTTCCACCATCTATAAGGCACAAGTCAGGAGTGTGATGGAATACTCTCCACTTGCCTGGATGACTGCAGCTCCAACAACACTCAAGAAGCTCAACACCATTCAGGAAAAAGCAGCCCGCTTGACTGGCACTCCATCCACCACCTTCAACATTCACTCCCTCCACCACCGGCGCACTGTGGCTGCAGTGTGTACCATCTACAAAATGCACTGCAGCAACTCGCCAAAGCTCCTTCAACAGCACCTTCCAAACCCGTGATCTCTACCACTTAGAAGGACAAGGGCAGCAGACGCATGGGAACATCACCACCTACAAGTTCCCCTCCAAGCCACACACCATTCTGACTTGGACCTGTATCGCCGTTCCTTCACTGTCGCTGGGCCAAAATCCTGGAACTCCCTTCCTAACAGCATTGTGGGTCTACCTACACCATATGGACTGCAGCGGTTCAAGAAGGCGGCTCACCACCGTCTTCTCAAGGGCAATTAGGGATGGGCACTAAATGCAGGCCTAGCCAGCCAGTGACGCCCACATCCCATCAATGAATTAAAAAACAAAAAACCTTTAAGTAACGTTCCACAATCCATCCTAGCCAACTCGTGCCTCATACCATCATAGTCCTTTATTTAAATTCAGGACCCTAGTCTCTGAGTCAACTACTTCACTCTCCATGTTAACGAAGAATTCTATCATATTATGATCACTCCTCCCCAAGTGGCCTCCCACAACAAGATTGCTAAATTAATCCTTTCTCATTACATAATACCCAGTCTAAGATGGCCTGATCTCTAGTTGGTTCCTTGACATATTGGTCCAGGAAACCATCCCGTATACACTCTAGGAATTCCTCCTCCACAGTATTGTTACTAATTTGGTTAGCCCAATCTATATGTAGATTAAAGTCACCCATGATACTGCTGTGCCCTTATTGCACGCGTCTCTAATTTCCAGTTTAATGCCATCCCCAACCTCAGCATTACTGTTTGGGGGTCTGTATACAACTCCCACTGAAGTTTTCTGCCCCTTGGTATTTCTCAGCACTGCCCATACAGATTCCACATCATCAGAGCTAATATCCCTCCTTACTATTGTGTTAATCTCCTCTTTAACCAGCAATGCTACCCCACCTCCTTTTCCTTTTTTCCTGTCCTTCCTGAATATTGAATACCTCTGGATGTTGAATTCTCAGTCTTGGTTACCCTGGAGCCATGTATCTGTAATCCCAATTATATCATATCCGTTTACATCTATTTGTGCAGCTAATTCATCCACCTTATTATGAATGCTCCTCATATTAAGACACAAAGCCTTCAGGCTTGATTTTTTAACACTCTGGGCCCGATTTTCTGGATCGTGCAGGAAATTTTCGGATTCCCCGAATGTCGGGTTCCGACCTGAAAAAAAATGGGTCAGCCAGCTGCACGCAATTTTCCCTCAAGTGGCCAATTAAGTTCCAGCATGTGGGAGCCTTTGCTAATTGACTATTTTCAGTCAGAAAGCCCCACAGTATGATGTCATCATTCGTGGTGCTTTCAAGGTCCACAGCAAGCATTGCTTCCTCTGTTGGCTTCCAACCGAACCATACAGGATGGCAGAGGAGCCTGCAGCAGCTGTGGCCAGTGCCAGACCCCGAGCTGCCTCCAAATTCGATGAAGATTCACTGCAGGCATTATTGGATGGGATTAGGGCCCACAGGGAGGTCCTCTTCCCTAGATCAGGCCGGAAGAGGCCTTCCACGGAGACCAAGGCTGCATGGATGCAGGTGTCAGCAGATGTCAACTCGCTGGGAGTCACAAGAAGAACCTGGATACAGTGTCGGAAATGATTCCATGACCTTCACCGTACAGGCAAAGTAAGAATGAAGTTTCCAACACCCTCAGCCTGATCCCCATTGCCTTTCCCCACCAGCACTCAGCTTTAGCACTCTCTTCCTCCACATCCCACTTCACAGTCACATCCATGCACCCTTACCCATTTCATCTCTATGCTCACATTCACATAACTATTCCACCATGCAGCCCTCACACTCCCTCTCACTCTGATGCTTTGAACACAGCTGACAATACACAGGGAGGGCCCTTGGTCTTGCAGCCTCACACCATCTTTGTCTCCCTCTAAGTATCTATGCTATGCAATCTCTACACTCACTCCTTCCTTCTCACTCAAACTCCACTTGTCTCCCTCATTGCAGGAAAAGAGAACTCACAACACATGTGGCCGTGGAAGTTGGGGAAGGAGAGATGGGGGCAGTCCCGCAAGCTGGTGACAGAATAGTTCGCCATCTCTCTCATTGACATAGCATGAGTCACTGTTATGATTCTGAAGCTACATCAATTGGACTTATGAACATCTGCCAACTCCAATGTGCATGTAACCTTGGCATCACATCTCTAACTCCTTCCTCTACTCCCCCACAGGACCATCAAGAGCCCCCGTCCCCACTGTGGAGGAGGAAGAGGCTGTGCAGCCAGACTTCTCAGAGGAAGCTCCAACCTCTGAGGGCGCAGCGTCAGCAGAAGTAAGCGCACCCAGCACCAGCGCAGACACTCACACCTCGGGGGGACCTTCAGGACATAGAGTAGTGTTGTCACCTGGTGTTTCACAGCTCACAAGTGAGCCTCAGCAGATTCTGGAGACAGGGACAGCAGTGGAGAGTCCTCGTCAGAGGGCGCAGGACACTGCCAGCTCAGCTCATGTCGACCCTCTGCCTCTGGGTCCATCCGCAAGAGAAGAGGTGATGGATCTCCATGCACAGATGCAGGAGTCTCTGGCAGGTTTTGTCTCCAGGGTCGCTGCGAGTGTGGAGCGAACGGAGGAGTCCATAGCGACCATGAGCAGAGCCTTTGTGGAGTCATTAGTGCATGAACGCATCACCATGGAAAGGTTGGCAACCTCCATGGAGGAGATAAGTCGCCAGGGTATGGAAAACATGGTGAGTGATCATAAGAGAATGACATCTCTGGAGGAGCGATGGCCATTTATTGAACAGAGAAACCAAACCTTCATGGAAGTCCTTCTGAGTAGGACTGCCAGTGCAGATACAGGTCCCCATGGCCCCCTAATGCGCAGAAAGGTGCTCTCAAGCCACTTCCAAGCGCTGGCCCCTTCTGGCCTGTGCAGTTTCAGGTGAGTGAGCAGCAGCCTGGTGCTCCTGTTGCTGATCCTGCTGTTCCTGGTTCTGCTGCTGCCATCTCTGCTGCTGGAGATCCTCTAATGGCAAGAAGGGAAGGAAAAAAAGGCGTCCCATGCTTCTGGTAGGTGCCTCCGCTGAGGAAGCGCTGAGTGAGGGTGGCGAGAGGGGCTTCCCAGGAGCTCACACTGGAGAAGTGTGTGAGGCTCCAACCTGCCACAGCTGTGCCTAAGCCTTGAACAAGTAGCCCCAAGCCTGCAACAACAAGGTCCTTCAACATACAAATGCTCTCCGATTAAATCTCAGCTTTCCCGAATGACCTGCAGCTGAGAGCAAGCAAGTCGGGATGCTTCACGCCAAGTTTCATCAGCGGGGTTCCCCGCAGGTGTGTTTAGCGTGGGAAACCCTTGAAAATAGCAAGGGCCCCTTAAAATGGCATTAAACATGCCAATAATTGCTGATTAGGGTCCCGACAGCCAGTCCCGCCAGCGGCAGGCGGGACTGATTCGGGTCGGAGAGAAACGGCGGTCCGAAAGTTGGACGGGGCGGGGAATCAGGCGGGTGGGGTCGCGAACCCCTGTTTTTGCGATTTTCCCCGCCCACACGCCTGAAAACCTGCCCGGCGGCTGGGAGAAAATTGGGGCCTCTTAGTCCTTTTAGAATTATTATTTACTGTGGCCCAGTTTGATTTACACCCTTGATTTCTCTGCCTTCCACTTTTGCTTTTCTCCTTCCTGTCTTTTGTTTCTATCCTTGCTTCCTTTTCATCTGACTCCCTGCACAGCTTCCCAACCCCCTGCCATTTTAGTTTAAACTCTCCCCAACAGCACTAGCAAACACTCCCCCTAGGACATCGGTTCCCGTCCCGCCCAGGTGTAAACTGTCCGGTTTGTACTGGTCCCACCTCCCCCAGAACCGGTTCCAATGTCCCAGGAATTTGAATCCCTCCCCCATGCACCATTCCTCTAGCCACGTATTCACCTGAAATATCCTTCTATTTCTACTCTGACTAGCACGTGGCACTGGTAGCAATCCTGAGATTACTACCTTTGAGGTCCTATTGTTTAATTTACCTCCTAACTCCCTATATTCAGCTTTTAGGACCTCGTCCCATTTTTTACCTATATCGTTGGTACCTATATGCACCACGACAACTGGCTGTTCACCCTCCCCATCCAGAATGCCCTGTAGCCGCCCCGAAACATCCTTGACCCTTGCACCAGGGAGGCAACATACCATCCTGGAGTCTTGTTTGCGGCCGCAGAAATGCCTATCCCCCTTACAATATAATCCCCTATCACTATAGCTCTCCCGCTCTTTTTCCTCCCATGCTGTGCAGCAGGACCACCCATGGTGCCAGGAAGTTGGCTGCTGCTGCCTTCCCCCAATAAGCCATCTCCCTCAACAATATCCGAAGTGGTATGATAGCAAAATACTGCAGATGCTGGAAATCCGAAATAACAACAGAAGACGCTGGAAAAACTCAGCAGGCCAGGCAACATCCATGGAGAGAGAAACAGAGTCAACGTTTCAGGTCGAAACCCTTCTACAGAACTGAGAAAAAAAGGCAGGAATGAAATAGATTAAAAGGCAGTTTGGGGGCTGGGAAATGGGGGAGGGGATGAAAGAAGAGACATTAAGAGATATTCAAGGCGAGATGAGATGGTAATAGGACAGATTAAGAAACAAACAATGGCTCTAGATGAAGTGTGAAATGCGCTGGCAGAGTGAAAGACAGCTGCCATGTGGGAGAGAGAAAAAAAAGGAAAAGGCACAAACCAAAAGTGTGGATAAAAAATATGAAAATATAATAGGGGCTGAGGTTATGATCTAAAATGACTGAACTCGATATTGAGTCCAGAAGGTTGTGAAGTGCCTAATCAGAAGATGAGGTGCTGTTCCTCGAGTTTACATTGAGCTTCCGTGGAACAATACAAGAGGCCGCAGACGGTGAGGTCCGAGTGGGAATGGAGCGGTGAATTAAAATGACAGGCGACCGGAAGCTCAGGGTCACCCTTACGGACTTAACGGAGGTGTTCCACAAAGTGGTCACCCAATCTGCGTTTGGTCTCCCCAATGTAGAGGAGACCACATCGTGAGCAGCGAATACAGTATACTAAATTGCATGAAGTACAAGTAAATCGCTGTTTCACCTGGAAGGGGTGTTTGGGGCCCTGGACAGTGGGAAGGGGGGAGGTATAAGGGCAGGTGTTGCATCTCCTGCGCTTGCACGGGAAGGTGCCGGGCAAAGGGGAAGGGGTGCTGGGGGCGACAGAGGAGTGGACTAGGGTTTCTCGGAGGGAGCGGTCCCTACGGAATGCTGAAAGGGGAGGGAAGGGGAAGATGCATTTGGTGGTGGAATCACGTAGGAGGTGGCGGAAATGGCGGAGGATGATCCATTGAATGTGGAGGCTGGTGGGGTGAAAGGTGAGGACAAGGGGAACCCTATCGTGTTTCCGGGAGGGGCAGGGGTGAAGGCACAAGTGCGGGAGATAGAACGGACACGGTCGAGGGCCGCGTCAACCACGGTAGAGGGGAATCCTCGGTTGAGGAAAAAGGAAGACATGTCAGAAGCACTGTTGTGGAAGGTGGCATCGTCGGAGCAGATGCGGCGGAGACGGAGATACTGGGAGAATGGAATAGTCCTTACAGGAGGCAGTGTGGGAGGAAGTGTAGTCCAGGTAGCTGTGGGAGTCAGTGGGCTTGTAGTGAATGTTGGTCAATAACCTATCCCCAGAGATGGAGACGGAGAAGTTGAGGAAGGGAAGGGAAGAATCAGAGATGGACCATGTGAAGGTGAGGGAAGGGTAGAAATTGGAGGCAAAGTGAATGAAATTGTCTAGTTCAGGGCGAGAGCAGGAAACGGCACTGATACAGTCATCAATGTACCGGAAAAAGAGGTGAGGGAGGGGACCCGAGTAGGATTGGAACAAAGAGTGTTCCATATATCCCACAAAAAGGCAGGCATAGCTAGGACCCATGCGGGAACCCATAGCAACACCTTTAATTTGGAGGAAATGAGTGGAGTCAAAGGAGAAGTTGTTCAATGTGAGAACAAGTTCAGCCAGGCGGAGGAGGGTGGTGGTGGATGGGGACTGGTTGGGCCTCTGTTCAAGGAAGAAGCGGAGCCAAAGTGGTACATCTGTTTGAAAGGGGGATGGCCACAGGGGACCCCTGCACTACCTGCCTGCGCCTACTACTCTGCCTAGTGGTCACCTATTTCCTTCCTGCCTGTGCAGCCTTTACCTGCGGTGTGACCAACTCCCTAAACATGCTATCCACCATGTCCTCAGCTTCGCGAATGCTCCAGTATGTATCCATTCGCAGCTCCAGCACCGCAATGCGGTCTGTCAGTAGCTGCAGCTGGATACACTTCCCGCACACATGGTCATCAGGGACACAGGAAGTGTCCCTGATTTCCCACATAGTGCAGAATCAAATCAACACCACTAATTACACTACAATTAAATGATATACTCAAGGGCCCTTGTTTACTAGCACTCCCCGCTACACAACAGAGACCCTAGAAACTATAAACCACAAAAATTAAGAGAGGTGTCACCAGCTAAGTGGGTATCCCTTATTTCTTAGCACACACCCCTTAAGTCTTCTTGCAGGTCCGAAGACAGCAGGACGAAAGCATCATGGCAACTTACCGGGAACCTTGCGCACACCTGCATAAACATCTTTTTGTGGTTGCACACCAGCTGCACATTGATGGAGTGGAAGCCCTCGTGGTTCACAAATACACTTGGTTGTTCTGGGTGTGCCCAGATTGCCACATGTGTGCAGTCGATGACACCCTGCGCCTGTGGGAAGCCAGCCAGGGCCGCAAACCCGAGTGCCCGCTCATTCTGACTAGCATCATCACAGGCCAAGTTCACATAATTGCCGGCCCTGGCAAACAAACCATCAGTGTTATGCATTTGTGATTTGTGGGCCGCTTCCTGGGAAATCCTGGACATGGCTGTGGCAGATCCCTGGAAGGATTTGGAGGTAACAATTTTGAGGGCGATGGTGATTTTGATAGTCACTGGTAAAGCGTGGCCACCAGGTCCAGCAGGGAGCAGGTCTTCTTTCAGGAGGTTGCAGATGTTTGCCACCACCTAACATGATAACCTGAGCCTCCTGAGACACTGCTGTTCAAACATGTCAAAGAAACTCAGTTTCTGCCTGTACACCCTGTTCTGCAATTTGTGCCTCCTGTGAGCTGCATCTCTTTGCTGCTCCCCTTTCTGCTGGTTCCCCTCTCTGCTGCCCCCCCCCCCCGCCTCTCTCCTGGTGCCCTCTGTGACAATCAGGCTGCTGGTGCTGCTGCTGCTCGGCATGTTGCTCCTCATCTGAGGTCCAATCTAAGGCAGCATAAGCGGCATCCATTCTGATGTGATAGAACAAACCTCCAAAGTGTAAAAATCAACTCTCAGCAAAAGTACTATGAGCAAACCCTTTCCCATTAGCAGGTAAGAGAGCAGCTGTGAGTTCTGAGTATTTATTGCCATATTTTCCTGAGAACAATTCGACCCCTCAATTGCCATTGTGTTCTCGCCCTGCATTCACTGCCGAGTTTCAGGAAGCCTGGGAAACCGATGGACTCGATGTTAAACTCAAAAGTCTGTGTGAATATCGCTCTAATGGAGCAAATAACATGTGTTAATTGACAACTCGCCTCTACTGAGGGGGTTGTGCACACGCAGCCTAATACGCTGGCGTGAAGTGCGGAAGTTGGCGCGTTGGAGCCTGCTTCCCGACGCACTGTCAATTTCCCTGGTTCTGACCCCACATCCGCACCCAAACACACGTGCTCCACCACGTTAAAATTCACCGCATTATTTCAGTATCAGCTTGTTTATTTGGTAGTACTCACCTCTGAGTTAGAAAGTTTTAGGTACACGCACAACTTTAGGAACGAAGCAACTAAACTTCATTGCAGTACTGCATTGTCCTTCAGATGAGATGTTCATTTGTTCTATGGAGGAGGTTACTAACTACACTTTTTGTGACTGCGACAAGATGTATTATCCCTCCTTGTCCTCCTCAACCTCTCTGCAGAATTTGATACCGTTCGAACTTTCCATCCTCCTCCAGTATCTATCCTCCATAGCTCACCTCAGCAGAACTAGCCTCAGTTGGTTTCTTTCTTACTTATCACAATGTAGCTAGCGCATCTCTCACAATGGCTTCTCTTCCTGTCCCCACACCAACTCCTTCAGAGTATTTTAATGTTCAATCCTTGGCTCCCTACTTTCACATTTATAGGTCACCCCCTGGACTCATCATCAATAGGCATGAGGTCAGTTTCCAGATGTAGGCTGACAACATCCAGCGCCATCTCTCCTCCACCAGCCACAACTTTTCATCCATGTCTGTGCTATGTGGTTGTTCCTCGCTGGCCTCCTTATCTTCACTCTTCACAAACTCCAACTCGTCAACAACTCTGTCACCCATATCCTGCATAATCTTTAAATTAGAGCTCGGCCACTTAGGAGTCAAAACAGGAAGCACTTTTTCATGCAATGGGTAGTGGAAATTTGGAACTCTCTCCCCAAAAAGTTGTGATTCTTGTTCAATTGAAATTTTCAAACTGAAATCAGTAGATTTTTATTAGGTAAAGTTATCAAGGGATATGGAGCAAAGGTAGGTAAATGGAGTTGATGTACAAATCAGCCATGATTTAATTGAATGGTGGAATAGATGCGAGGGCCTGAATGGCCTACTCCTGCTCCTTCCGTATCCCTGTCCCACACGCCAAGACCCTCTGCTTACGGACCTCCACTGGCTCTTATTTACAATGCACTGAATTTAGAATTCTCATCCTTGTTTATAAATTCCTCCATGGCCTTTCCTCATTCTATCTGCGTCCTCCTTCAAACTTATATCTCTGTGTGTACCTTTCAGCTCTCCCACTCTGACTTCCTATGCATCTCATCCTCTCTCTGCTCCACCATCAGCGGCAGAGCTTTCAGACACCTTGGCACTAATCTCCATCACCCCCTTCCTAAACACCTCCATCTTGCTACTTCTCTCTTTATATAATAGCCTCCTCTTTTCAACCATGGTTTTTGACCCTTGTCCAAAAACAAATTAAATTCTCATTCATCCAATTGCTGTTTATGGGGTCTTTCAGTGTGCAAAACTAGCTGCCGAATTGCTTGCAAAGAACAATTGCTCCACTACAAAGTAATTGAGTGTATTTAAAGTGCTATTGAATGTTTCTGAGAGACATGAGATATTCAAAAAATGAAAATCTTTCACCATGGTGTTAATCCTCTAAGTACCACCGGACAGCACACCATTACCCACCAGACAACATGGGCAGACAACTTAATTATAAGAACAAAACTTATTTGTTTAATGAGTCCACGCTACCAGCAAGACTCCCCAACCGGCAGCACTGACTTGTAAAATTACCGTCAGAAAATTGTGTAAATGCAAATTGTTGTTGTTATTGTAAAGGTCCTATGACATTGTCTGAAGAAGAGCAGTATCTAAATCAACAGTCTTTCCTCATCCAACACCACCAACACCAAATTAACTGGTTGTTTGTCTCATTGTTGTTTGTGGAACCTTCCTTTGACCAAATTGGCAGCCATGCTCGCCTACATATGCTGCCCTCCTTAAGAGGATTGTCTTACTTAACCAGGATAACTCCACTGCATTCTGTCCCACGGTCCAGGGCAGAACCTTCTCTCCCTGCAATCTTCTGTCTTTCACAGAATGTTGCTGCCTGACTGGCTTTACAGCCAGCCTGTTTATAAAGTTTCTCTCTATCCAAAAATCTTGTGTCTCTTGTACTCACACTCTCATAGATAGAGATCAAGGGATTTTCCCAAAAAAATGGATGAGAGATGCTAACAAATCCCTTATTGTTTGGTTGCTGAGAAAAAACAACTTCTGATTAGTATGTTAACCACCTCTCGTCTGACTTCAGATTCGCATCCCAGCTGTCCTGAAATGAATCCCATTAAAGCAAGCTTTCATTCAAAATACATTTTAAAGTAATATCTAGATCCATTCTGTATAAAATGGTCAAAGAATCCTGATATTTCAGATACCTATTAAACATAAACTACAGTGAACCAGAAACTGCTATTTCTGATTCCTTGTGGGGTATACCATTCTAGTAAATTAGGTGTTAGCTGTGGCTCAGTGGTACCATTCTTGCCTTTGAGTCAGAAGGTTAAAGGTTCAAGTCCCACTCCAGAGACCTGAGCATAAGATCCAGGCTGACACTCCAGTGCAGTACTGAGGGAGCGCTGCACTGTCGGAAGTGTCGTCTTTCAGATGAGACGTTAAACCGAGGCCCTGTCTGCCCTCTCAGTGGACGTAAAAGATCCCATGGTACTATTCGAAGAAGAGCAGGGGAGTTCTCCCTGGTGTCCTGGCCAATATTTATCCCTCAACCAACATCACTAAAACAGGTAAACTGGTCATTTATTTAATTGCTGTTTGTGGGAGCTTGCTGTGTGCAAATTGGCTGCCACATTTCCTACATTACAACAGTGACAACACTTCAAAAGTACTTAATTGGCTGTAAGGTGCTTTGGGATGTCCTGAGGTCATGAAATGCATTACATAACTGCAAGTCTTTCTATTTATCTAAAACTCACAAAGTGTCATTATAGCTGGGTTTATTGTCAAGGTGTTTGGTGCCATTTTGGTAACTTAACTGCAGGCACTATTAAAAAATTTCCAATCAGCATGCAAATAATAAATCTTAACTATGTAATCACTCATTATTAGATTAAGAGGCCTCACGTTCACATTCTTTCCCTGGTCTCCCTACTATTGTCCCCAACCTATTCCCTGCTACCAGGAAATATGTATTCCATTAATTATTACATTTAAACAGGCCTATGTAACCTGAGCTTTTCCCATGTCCATTCGCATGCGCACTTTGGCTAACGCTCCGGACCCGAGCCATTCCACTTTTCCCCCCTATTTTCCTTTTTCTCTCTATCCCTCCCTGACCGCACTCTCCTGTCGTCATGCCTCCTTTCATCTCTCCTCTCTTGTATACACTGCCCTCCCAAATCCCTAGCCCAATCCTTCATTACTCTTTGACCTTCTTACTCTCCTGCCACTGTCCCAGGCTTGACTCCCTCTTAGATAAGCCCACGGCTTCCCTCTTGGCATCCTACGAAGAGCCCATCAAGGTACTTGTCGCTGCCGCCTTACGAGCAGCAACCCCAACTATCCCATCCTGCTCTCTCGCCGACCTTCCCACCCAGCGCACCCACTGGGGGCAAATCTTGCCAATCTCCTCCACATCCAACTCATCGTCCCCAGCGCTGATCCTGTGGATGCTGGCAGTGGGGCAGCCATCACCGATCCTCTCCGCATTTCCCTCCAGAATGTCCGTTCACTTGCGAACAAGGCCATTGCCATCCATAAGCTTATCGTGGATGACTGCATCGATATCATGGCCCTGACAGAAACTTGGTTGAGGGGTGATGACACCTTACCCTTAAATGAAGCCTCCCAACCTGGCTATACCTTCCACCACTTGCCGCGCTCAGACCGCCGTGGCTCTCATCACCAAATCACACCTTGGTCTGTCCCCCTGCTCCTCTGGCACTTTCACCTCCTTTGAGCATCTCACCTTATTCCACCCCTCTCACCTCTCATTTAAAATTCTTGTTCTCTACCGCCCACCCAAGTACCATATAAACTTTATTACTGAGATATTGTCACTGTTCTCCTCCCTCAGCCTCTGCACCAAACGACTTCTCATCATCGGTGATTTCAACCTCCATCTCAATTCATCATGCTCTCTCTCCTCTGAGTTCACTAGCCTCCTATCCTCCCTTAATCTCTCCCTCCATGTAAACTCCCCACCCCATATTCACAGCCACCCCCTCGACCTTGCCATCTCTTGTGGCCTCGCTACTGCCATCGAGTCAATTGCAGATAAGGCCATCTCTGACCATTTCCCCCTTCCACCCCCCCACCACCCCCCCCAACCCTACTTCCTTCTGTGTCCGCCCCTGGAAAAAACTCTTTCCCACTCTCTTACAACTGCACTTATAAAATCCCAACTGTCTGGCCCTCCATTCACCATGACATTTCTGCAGCCTAGGCCTTAAGCTCTGGAGTTCCCTGCCTAAGCCTATCCGCCTCGCTACCTCTCTTTCCTTCTTTAAGACGCTCCTTAAAACCTACCTCTTTGACCAAGCTTTTGGTCACCTGCCCTAATTTATCCTTATGTGGATCGTTGTCAATTTTTTTGTCTTAAAATACTCCTGTGCAGCACCTTGGGACATTTTATTACGTTAAAGGCGCTACTGTATATAAATAAAAGTTGTTGTTGTTGTTGTTACGTTTCAATTGCATGATCAAACCCGATTACAACATATGGCCTCCGGTCATATCTAAAACATTAAACTGGAAGCCATCAGATACCATCACAGCAATATTATCAATAAAAAGCAGCTATTTTAGTGCATGTTAACATTTACTTATAATTAGTTTAAAACAGAACCATAATTGCTTAAACTGCATGTACTATTTTCAGAAACTTAAAATGCCATACTTAACCTTCATGGAATTAATATGTAATTTCATTCTTTACATTAATACTATACGATTGTTTTGTTCCCTTTAATTACACAGTAATGAAGACTCCAGGCTGATCATACACCCAATTGCTTTTTTATACCTCTTCATGCTTGCTTTTAATGATGCCATTTAATAACCTAGTTTAGATTAATGTGGTTTCCACCTTCTTGCATGCCTAGGCAGCCATTTTTAGTCACAGTACCAAAGGCTGAGGAATATTGTCCTCGTACTTTATAGCCTGGAAATGACTACCATGTTATCATATGAACACTAACTTGCTTGTATCCAATTTTTCCTTCCACTCATTTATTTTAAGTGTTTGTAGATAACATCACCGGCAGTAATTTCTGGCATTATGGGGATAATTTTAACCCCCAAGAATGTGTGGGTTTGGGGTGGGTGTGAAGTTAAAATCTGAAAAATTTCAAACCCGACCCCAACCTGCCCACTTCCGGTTTTAAGGGGGGGCGAGACGGGGTGGGGACGGGGCGGGGTGGGGGCGGTCGACCAATCTGCTCTCAAGAGGCAGGTCGGTCAGTAAAAGCTTTTAAGGATGTTGCATGTCTCCAGTTTAACATGCTTTTTAGTTTTTACCCATTTCAGCTGTATTTCCCGGGCCTCGGGGAACCTAGTAGGTAAATAGAGGTGAGTAGGACCAGATCCATAAGGTGAATATATTTACAGCACTGCTTGTGAGCCAAGAGGAGCAGGAGTGTTTCCTCCAGGCCAACTAGCTTACCTCTATACCCCGAGCAATCGGCCAAACCCCCTCCCCTGTGCCATGAGTTCCCCCCCTGCGAAAACCATCACAGAAACCTCAAACTCCGCTCATCTCCCCCTATCTCCACGCTCTCCTCCCCTCCTCGCCAACTCGCCCCGCTGAACAAGATTTCTCCCTCCAACCATGATCCAGCCCGACCAGCGAATTCTCCCTCCCTCCCTCCTTGCTCTCTGCTCCTCAGCTGCACCCTTGTGCCCCAGGCTTTCCCACTCAACAGGCTGGCAGCCAGGCAGGAAACCTGCTGAAAAAAATTAAAGTATGTCCTGCAGTTAATTGCTGCAGGTTATCCGGAAAACCCATACTTCCGGGTTTCCTGTCCAGAACTCCTCCCCCACCCCACCCCGTGCTCCCTCCCCACCTCCCCATAAATATATGAGCCTTTATGTCTGTCTTAAGAAAACATTTCTTTGAAAATAGCTATTTACTTTTAGGTCTTGTTCCAATAGGGACAAGATTCCTCTTAGTGACGCACAAGATGAATATATTGTAAGCGTTTAGAGCAGTAAATGCTCCTTCTCTTCACCAGACTTTGCGAGGCCTTGCAAATTCAAAAAATAATCCACGAGCATAGTGCTCTAAAGCCAGCCCAGAATTTCCACCATCCTGCTTCCTTAAAAGTGCCTACATGTAACCTCTTACTGAGAGTGGAGGAGTCCAGGTATGCAATATACAATCACATCTGCTGTACAACACTATAGAAAAAGCTTTATTTGTGACACATGCACTGTAAAAGAAAATCATATAATCTGTGTGTGAGATTAGTATTTGTACAGAAACCAAGTTAAATTAAAACCAAATACCAAAATTTGAATTACATTTTACTGTATTACATTAAGAGCTAAATAAAAAATACACAGTGCAAATCAGTACTTGATTTACAGATTAATAATAGTGTAATTTCAGGTTTCCTCGCTGCAAGTTTTGAAGGTTTCTCTGGGAGATGTTGAATTTAGAGTTTGAAAATATTTGCAGTAACAAATCTTCAGTGTAGTTCAGCAACAATCAGCTGCACTTTGGGAACTAGTTTTTCCTGTTCCTTAGTTATAGTAGTCACAACACTGTTATTGCTTTTGGTGGTGAGCATTTTGAGTCAAGCAATAATAACTATAGACAGACCATAATAGGGGTAAGTACAATACCTGCCCAAAATTGATAATTACTCTCTTTTAGGTGCTTCAACTTAAATGAACAGGAATCACGTTTAGTTCTGATTTCTTTGAGCAGAGTCATCTAAGATTTTATTTACCTCACAAGACTACACTGATGTCATGGATTCCAGCAGAAACAAAATGACAGGTGTGCAGACACAGGAGAATTGTCATTAGACATGAACATCTGGTGAGGAAGAGGAAAAAGTGCCTCTGGGAAGCCTGGACAGTCCAAAAGCAAAAAACCATGAGCATCAATCTCAGTGGTCTACAGCAGGAAGAAGAACCAGTCCTCAAGGCATCTATAAATATAAGACATTATTTTCTTTGGAGCTACTGTTAGGTATGGATGGAAAGTGTTAAGACCTGTATATTAAATTAGATATTTAGATCTGTTCTGTTGCTGTTATTACATAGAATTTCAGCAAAGAAACAGGCCATTCGGCCTCTGCCAGTGTTTTTGCTCCACATAAGTCTCTTCCCACTCTGTTTACTTCATCTCGCCAAACAACATCTCCTTTGATTCCTTTCGCCCTTATGTATTTATCTCACTTATGCGTCTCTGCTATTCACCTCGATCACTCCCTGTGGTAACAGGTTTCACATCCTGACCACTCTCTTGGTAAACAGGTCTCTCCTGATTTCCTTATTGAATTTATTAATGACTATCTTATATTTATGGCACCTAGTTTTGGACTCCTCGACAAGTGGAAACTGTAGTGTATGTACTTTGCAGAAGGAACTATATTCTGCAGCCCCTGTATACTGCAGTACCAGTAGTGACCACCCCTGTATATAAGCCTGTATAGTAACTTTGCATAGTAGTTCCAGTTTTGTCTCCACTCAGTAAACACCTGTTGTAACCAACTCCTGCAGTCCGTGTCTCAATTACACACGGACATAATACTGGCGACGAGCAGATCCGAACTTACCTACAGTTCTGCACCACCTCATGGGGATCCATCCCTGAAGCGAAGTTGTTAGAGGTCGAGGCCAGAAGGAGGTAAGAAAATAAAAACAAACAGAAGAAACGGGCGTCGACCGTGGGCAACCGCCTCTGATTCATCGGAGTTGAAGATTTGCAGGAAAGGCTGTCGAGAGCGGGGCTTGGTTATCCTGTCTATGGTGTTCCAGCTAATCGGGCTGGTGGCAGGTAGTACACTGATCCTTCCTGGGCTGCGGCGGGCGAGAGCTCGATCGGGTGGCTTTTCAACAGGGCCGAGCAGCGTTATCGGGAAGAGGAGAGAGAGAGAGAGGGTGGAGCACACAGGGCACGGCCAGTGCTACGAAGCCGGGCAGCGTACAGACCCGAGAAGAGGGAGGAAAGTGTCCCGTAGGGTTTGCTCTGACGATGGGAAAATAAAAGAAATTAGAAGCGCAGAAAGCCGCGAGGAGCTGCAGTTTGCCACGGGGACCGCGGAGAGTGGCGTTAGCAACAGCGCGGGGGGGGAAGTGCGCGAAAACCATAGGGCGTCGCCATCAAGGCATAAAAACGCCAGCAACAGCACTAGCAGCAGCGGAGAAGACAGAAAGCGCGGGAGGCGCCATCTTAATCCAGCGGGGAAGAAGGCAAAGCGCGGGAGGCGCCATTTTGTTCAATCGAGGAAGAAGGCAAAGCGCGGGAGGCGCCATCTTAGATTTCCAAGATGCCGAAGACTGGCAATATCACTGCCTTTGATAATGCAATAGAAGACTGGACCACGTATGTGGAAAGAGTCGAAGTATATTGCAAGGCAAACGAAGTAGCCGATGAGAAAAAGGCATCAGTACTACTAAACTTAATGGGCGCAAGAACGTACGGCCTATTGCAGAACCTGATCACTCCAGCCAAACCGATGGCGAAGAGTTTTAACGAAATTGTTGATATCCTACAGGAACACCTAAATCCTACACCGCTGCTGATAGCAGAAAGATTTAAATTCCACAAGAGAAATCAGCATAAAGATGAGAGCAATGCTGATTACCTTACGGAACTACGCAAGCTATCAAAGCACTGCCAGTTCGGAGCAGGACTGGCAGATACCCTACGGGACAAATTTGTCTGTGGACTCCTGAGTGAAGGAACCCAGAAGAGGTTACTCTCAGAGAAAGAGCTGACGCTAGATAAGGCTTTCAGCGTGGCAGTATCGTATGAGGCAGCAGCAAGGGGAGCTGCGGAAATACAGCAAAAGCCACAGGAATACGGCATCCATGAAATGACACGGGGATTTGAAAAATGTTATCGCTGTGGCAGAACAACCCATGACCAGAAGGACTGCTGGTCCAAGGACAAAATATGCAGGCAATGTGGAAAGATGGGACACATTGCACGAGTTTGCAGGTCTGGGAAGAAGACTAACGACAACAAAAAGGCTACTAAGGAACAGTACAGGAAAGTACAAAAGATGACGGACAGTAGTTCCGAAGACCAGAAGAGCGATAGTGAATCCAGAAACAAGAGACTAAGCTGTCTCAAACTCCACAACGTAATCGCAAAAGAGGATCACCGAACCATTTGGGTCACCCTCACGATAGCAGGGTCCCAAGTCAAAATGGAATTGGATACGGGATCAGCCCTGACCGTCATGAATTGACGAGACTACGAGCGGCTATTCTCATACATACCCTTGAAAGAGACATCCATTGTCTTGAAGACGTATACGGGGCAGAAAGTATACCCCAGAGGGAAAATAAGGGTGCCTGTCGAATACAACGGCTAGGAAATACAGAAATTGTATCTGTATATACTGCAAGATGGTGGACCACCGTTATTGGGACATGAATGGATCAGAAAGATAAGTTTAGACTGGCACTCCATTCAGGCACTGACTGTGGCTGGTAAAAAGGATGACGACGTCACACCTGGACGATTGCCAAAAATCTTAGCTAACGCTAAAGAGGTATTTCAACAAGAACTGGGAACTCTTAAAGGTGTAACCGCCTCGATAAAAATAGAAGAGAATGCAATTCCCAAGTTTTTCAAAGCAAGAATGGTACCGTATGCAATTCGCCCAGCCGTCGAGGCAGAGCTGGAGAATCTGGAGAATGCAGGCGTGTTATCTAAGGTAGACTGGAGCGAGTGGGCGACACCCATCGTTCCTGTCATGAAAAAAACGTTAAACAATAAGTCTGAGGAGCCAAGGAAGGTTCGCATCTGTGGGGACTTCAAGGTGACGGTGAACCCAGTCCTTCACACAGTACAGTATCCCCTCCTGAGGATAGAAGATATTTTCGCTTCACTATCTGGAGGGAAGCGTTTTACAAAAATTGACCTAGCACAAGCATATTTGCAGATGGAGGTTGAAGAATCCTCTAGGAAGTATCTCACGATAAACACTCACAAAGGTCTTTACCAGTATAATCGACTGGTATTCGGAGTAGCATCAGCTCCGGCGATATGGCAAAGAGCGATGGAACAAGTCCTGCAAGGGATTCCGGGGACTCAGTGTTACTTGGACGACATCATAGTGACAGGTGAAAATGACAGTGAACACCTTGCCAACCTAGAGCAGGTGCTCACTAGACTAAGAGAACATGGGCTACGAGCCAATCGCCCCAAGTGCGAGTTTTTTAAGAAACAGATATTGTATTGTGGCCATGTGATTGATGAAGAGGGGTTACATAAGTCCCCTGACAAAATTGAAGCGGTAGTTAAGGCTCCAGCGCCTGAAAATGTGTCGCAATTGAGGTCATTCCTCGGATTGGTGAGTTACTACCATAAGTTTTTGCCGAATTTGTCCACAATTCTGCACCCACTGAACACCCTACTACAAACTGGAGTAGCATGGAAATGGAGCGATGAATGTAAGCGGGCCTTTCAGAAGAGTAAAGACCTAATCACTTCAAGAGAAGTATTGGCTCACTACAACCCATCACTACCGATAAGACTGGCGTGTGATGCGTCTCCCTACGGCATTGGGGCGGTACTGTCACATAAATTCCTTGATGGTTCAGAGAGGCCGATAGCTTTTGCGTCACGCTTGTTAACTTAAGCCGAGCGTAACTACGCCCAGATTGACAGAGAGGCCCTCAGCCTGGTGTGGGGGGTGAAGAAGTTCAATCACTACCTGCACGGTCAGAAATTTACTCTACTAACGGATCATCAACCTCTTGTCTCCATTTTCAACCCTCAGAAGGGCGTCCCAATAATGACAGCACAACGGCTACAGAGGTGGTCCCTTTTCCTAGGGGCACACCAATGTGACAGCGAGTACAAAGGAACTAAACAGCATGGGAATGCTGATGGATTGTCGCGCCTACCGTTGCCGATGGTGGAAGAAGCACCTGCAGTGGATCCTGTGGAGATATTCCACTCGACCATAGTCAAATGTCTACCTGTGACGAATGCAAACATAGAAAAGGAAACACGAAATGACCCGACACTCTCCAGGGTCTATGATTTAACGGTGAAGGGATGGCCAGCACATGGCGAACCACTGTTGCCAGCATTCTCGCCAAGAAGAGAACAGCAGTCAGTGTGCATAGGAACCTTGATGTGTGGATCCAGAGTAGTAATTCCACCCAAATTGAAGGATAGAGTGCTCAATGAGCTTCATGAGGGTCATCTGGGAGGGGTAAAAATGAAGAACTTAGCCAGGGCGTTTGTGTGGTGGCCGGGAATCGATAGAGAAATCGAAGAGATGACCAAGAGCTGTACAGGATGCCAGAAGGTCCAAAACGCCCCACCACAAGCCCCTCTACATCCATGGGAGTGGCCCTCATCTCCATGGCAAAGGGTACACATTGATTTTGCTGGTCCATTTATGGACTCGATGTTTTTAATTGCGGTGGATGCACATTCAAAGTGGCCAGAGGTAATAAAAATGTCCTCAACCACCACAGAAAAAACTATCAAGGTCTTACGAACCATATTCGCCAGAAATGGGCTGCCTGAACAGATTTGCTCCGACAATGGACCACAGTTTGTGTCTGAAGAGTTCCGGAGGTTCTTAAAGAACAATGGTGTTAAGCATTACACATCCGCCCCATATCATCCAGCCACCAATGGATTGGCTGAGAGGGTCGTTCAAACATTCAAGAAGGCTATCAAGGCAATGTGTAACGAAGACATACCCCTACAACACAAGGTGGATAACTTCTTGTTTGCCTACCGGAATGTGACACATGCGGTTACCAACCAAACTCCAGCCATGATGATCTTCAATCGAAGACTACGATGCCGCTTGGATTTGGTTAAGCCAAACATCAGAAGAGATGTGGAGAACAGGCAGTTTCAGAATATGAATGAAAGGCCGACCAGGAGTTTTAAGAAAGGTCAACCAGTTTTTGCCCGGGACTACCGCACAGAGAAATGGCAGCCAGAAACGATCTGCACATGGCAAGGACCTCTAATGCATACCGTGGACGTTGGAGAGAGCATTGTAAGATGCCATGCTGACCAGATTCTGGAGTCACTGGAAAACGTCAAATCCACACCACGATCCGATACACCTGGTGATGAAACCGAAGTACCAATTGCATCTACCTCAGAATCGGTGATATTGGAAGCGGACGAACCAAACAACGACATTGATCCCGAATCAACTTTGCCAGAAGAACCTGATACCCCAAAGAGGCGTTATCCAGACAGAATCAGGAAGCCTCCTCAAAGACTGAACTTATAATTGCTTAACTTCAGCTAATGTATTTCGCAACTGTAATTGTAAATATGTTATTTGATTATTAATCGAATGTTATGTACTGTTTAGCTAAAAGGGGAGGAATTGTAGTGTATGTACTTAGCTAAAAGGGGAGGAATTGTAGTGTATGTACTTTGCAGAAGGAACTATATTCTGCAGCCCCTGTATACTGCAGTACCAGTAGTGACCACCCCTGTATATAAGCCTGTGCAGTAACTTTGCATAGTAGCTCCAGTTTTGTCTCCACTCAGTAAACACCTGTTGTAACCAACTCCTGCAGTCCGTGTCTCAATTACACACAGACATAATAGAAACATAGGGGTAATTTTAACCCCCCAAAACAGATGGTAATTTTCACCCCCATAACAACAAATTATAAATGTTTTTTGCACTTTCTCCAGTCCAAATTTCAAACATGACACCAACCTGCCTAAAACTCTCCCACATTTTAACGGAGGCGGGACAAGGGAAGGGCAACCAATCTGGCCTCAGGAGGTGGGCTGGTCATTGAAACCTTTTAAGGAGGTTGCATGCCTCCATTTTAACAAGCTTTCTATTTTTAACTCATGTTGGCGGGGGTTCCCGGGCCTCACTTGTGGGCCAGGAGGAGCAGGGGCATTTCCTCCAGACCCAACAAGCAAACCTGTAAATACAGCCACCCCCCCCCCATACCCACCTCCACTCCTCAATTTTCCCCAACCTCCCATCGATCTTCCTCCGACCCCCCATCTCCCACTCCCCGTGATCTCCCCCCGCCCCATTCCTCAATTTTCCCCAACATCCCATCGATCTTCCTCCGACCCCCCATCTCTCACCCCCGTGATCTGTCAGCTTCCTCCCCTCCGTGATCACCGATACCCCCCTAAACCACGATTTACCCATCCCCTCGCAATCACTGACCCCCCCAACCACGCAGCCAAGTCAAGTCAATACATCTACCCTATCAAACCTATTCATAATTTTAATGACCTCTATCAGGTCATCTCTCAGTCTTCTCTTTTACAGAACAAGCAGCCCCGTCCTGTCCTGTCTTTCCTGATAGTTGTACCCTGTCAGTTCTGCTATACTAATCGTTATAAATCTTTTTTGCACTTTCTCCAGTTCCTCTATATCCTTTTTGTAATGTGGAGACCAGAACAATGCACAGCACTATAAGTGTGGTCTAACCAAGGTTATATATATGTTTAATATAGCTTCCCTTTGTTAACATTTTAAATGTTGAATTAGTTTATTGGTCTCATTTTGTGTCTTCTAGCTAAAGTGTTTGTGGTAAAATTGTTATGAATAGGCTTTTCTCTTTTGGAGGACAGTGCAGGGGTTGGTAGTGATGTGGATGGAAGGACGATTGGAAAAACATGAATTCTAGGAATTGAAGTAAAAATAGAAATTGTTGCAAATACGAAGGTCAGTCAGTATCTAAAAGAGAAAAGATAAACGTGCCATAATATTTCCAAGTTAAATATGTTTAGGTAGAAAAAAATATTTTGTTTCTGTCACAGTTATTGGTGTGTTAATGACTTAGAACACAATGGCCCAGTAATTCCAGTCCCAACGTGTGAGTACGGACGGGATACTCACGCGTGGGCCCGTTGGAAGTGCCGGATTTCAGCATGCACAGCGCATGCGCGGGAAACCGGCATTTCCTCCAAGGGGTTCAGAGGTCCAACGCGTGCGCGCAGGACTCTGCGCGCACGCGTTGAACTTCCCTCTTTTTGACAGGTTTGCCCGTGTGTAAAGGCCTCAACTTTTTAGAAATGTAAAAAGGCGACGTAAGGACTTGATTCTTTAAGGTAAGTGGTCTATTATTTAAAATTATAACATTTTTCCACAGCTTTATTGTTTTTAAGGACTTTACAGTAAGGTAAGTGTATTTTTAGACCAGATTTCTTAAAAAATTATTTTTTTCAAAAATTTGATTAATTGTTTAAAATAGTTTTTAAAAGTTATTTATAGTTCATTTAATTAGTGGGATGTTTTTTAAAATTTTATTTAAAGTTTAAGTAGTGTTTTGGGCGCCCGTAGTTTTCATGAGTTTGACAGTTCTTACTATCAAACTCATGAATGAAGTTTTCCCTCCCCTGATTGGCTGCCCAGTGCTCACCTGATCCCAGCCGGCACATCGAACTAACTACGCCGCTGGATCAGGCAAGCACAGCGCGCCGACAGCTGAACCGGGCCAGTGACAGGAATTCCAAGCAGGCCCAGGCTTCAGCTGTCGGCGCGCCGGGTAAGTGCACATCGGGGGCTTGCACGCGTGGCAAGCCCCCGAACCTAACTTCTGGACCATTAATTATTCAACACCAGTTAATAATTTTCCAGATTTACGACACTGATTTTAATAACGCTATTAGTTAGAACCAAGTACTGTAATAGTGCTTAGTCTTAATGGCCCAGAAATGAGATCATTGAAACGTTTGCGGCACTGCACCCAGGTCCTCCTCACAACATCCCTGCTATTGACCTCCTTTGCTATTTGGAACCAGGCTCACTTTGACTCCTGGGGAGGTCTCTTCCGTCTAATAGAAGGGAAGAGAACCTCCCTGCGTGCTCTCACTCCCTCCACAAGCATCTGGAGGGAGTAATCGGAGAACCTGGGTGCAAGCCTCTGTCTTAGTACAGTCATGTTTGGCACTCTTTGTAGTAGTCCAATTATGCACTGTGCTGCCTGCATACTCCTAGATGAACCTTCAAATGCAATGTGGCCATGGTTCCTTTAAATATCCTGACGGAAAACACGTCATCGATGACGTCATCAGACCCACGCCATTTAATAGGGCCGGATAACGCGCAGGGCAGCCTTAATAGGCTCCATTAATGGAAATTCAATCTCAGGAGCTGCATGGTATGAAGAACGGGGTTGCGACTAGCCACGGCGACCGCCCACACCCAACCCGCCCAGGTACAGAAAATTCCAGCCTGCATTTCTAAAGCACTTTAGGACATCCTGAAGTCATGAAAGACACTATATAAATGCAAGTTTTTTTGTTTATAATATGATTCCACTTTTGACAACTGCTTATTAAAAGTGATTTCAGAAATGTAAAAAACATACATCTTACGGTAATTTCTGGAAGATTGTTCTGTATTAAATAGCATATTATACAGATTTAATTTGACATACTTTTAATATTAAAAAGTATAAGCTAAAACTTAAACCAGACATGATGGACCGAAGGGCCTCTTTCTGTGCTGTAAAACTCTATGGGCTAGATTTTCAGCATAGACAGTTTTGGGGCGCTAACCTTAGCGCCCGCCCGAAGTTAGCGCCCGCCCCAAAGTAGCGCCCCGTTGCCGGAAATTCAGTGGCTTCGCCCTAAGAGATTGGTGGAGCGCTAAAAGAGGCGTTCCACTCCTATCTTTAGGCGCTAAGCCGGCGGTCCAGAGGGATAGCGCCCAGGCGGGGCGCAGCGCGGGTGCGGTCATTTTTGCACTGACAGCAGACCCCGTGGTGCCGACCAGCTCTTAAAGGGGGAAGGGACGAATTGGTCTGCTGCCACGCCCTGCACACTGCAGCCTTGCAAAGAGGCCTCAACACTGCTGCTCAGCCCCAGGGAGTCATGGCAACGCCAGAGAAGGCCCGTCAGCGTGCCCTGCGCTTCTCAGAGGGTGATCTGGACATAATGGTCACAGCTCTGGAGGTGAGGCGCAAGATCTTGTTCCCAGAGAGTGGGAGGAATCCAACCCACCACGACTACACCAAAGCCTGGAAGCAGATCGCCCAGAGGGTGACGTTCACCGGCGATGCCCCCAGGACCCACAAACAATGTCGTAAAAAATACAACGATCTGACCAGGATTGTGAAGGTGAGTAGCCTTTCCAGTCTCCTCCTCATTCTTGCATGTACACCTGACATGATGGGCAAAGGGAGCTGAAAGTCCTATTGGCCAGCCCTCAGCCAGCAGCATTGGGACAGTCATGAGCATCACATGGCCATTCGGCACTCTACACTTTGTCCAAGCTATTCCACCATGGGAGGCAGTGCACACTACATCAGGGCTTCACTCTGTCCACGCTATTCCACCATGGGAGGCAGTGCACACTACATCAGGGCTTCACTCTGTCCACGCTATTCCACCATGGGAGGCAGTGCACACTACATCAGGGCTTCACTCTGTCCACGCTATTCCACCATGGGAGGCAGTGCACACTACATCAGGGCTTCACTCTGTCCACGCTATTCCACCATGGGAGGCAGTGCACACTACATCAGGGCTTCACTCTGTCCACGCTATTCCACCATGGGAGGCAGTGCACACTACATCAGGGCTTCACTCTGTCCAAGCTATTCCACCATGGGAGGCAGTGCACACTACATCAGGGCTTCACTCTGTCCACGCTATTCCACCATGGGAGGAAGTGCACACTACATCAGGGCTTCACTCTGTCCAAGCTATTCCACCATGGGAGGCAGTGCACACTACATCAGGGCTTCACTGCGCACTTACAGCCTGTCCTTTCTCTTGCAGGCTAAAGTAGCGGTTAATCGGCAGGCGCGTGCCAGGGGTGGCCGCGCCAAGCTGCAGAAGCTCACTCGGCTGGAGGAGCGCGTGTGTGTGCTCATGGGAGCCCGTGTGATTGTCCCCACAGCGTGCGGAGTATCCGACCCTCCACTGCCCGGCAATGGTAAGGACCTCGCCTTTTGGCCCTCTCGCGTCGCACTGGCCCATCCGAGCTACCTCCTTTGCCACTGTCCCACCAATGCGCTGAATGCCACCAGTCCTAACTCCCTCGCTGACGCCGTCTCCTCACTCTGAAGCTACTCTTGTGCATTCCTGCTTTCAGCTGGTGACGACCAGGACCCTGAAGCTGCCAGTGACAGCACCTCCGAGCAGGAGGAGGAGGAGGAGCAAGCCGGACCATCGGGGGAACAGTCACGTCCCGCAGGAGAGGAGGAAATGCTTGACACCTCCTCACTGGACGAGTGCCTGGAGGAACTGTCGCAGGGCAATGCAGCTTCTGGGACCAGTGGCGTCCAGCCACCCAGGAGCCGTGCGCGTGGCCCGCGGCCTTCCCCCCAAAGGGGGGAAGGATCAGAGGGGAGTGCTGCTGTTCGGCACACTCGCCGCCACCAACGCGGCAAGGGTCCCCTAGTTCGGCCCCCTCCTCCCCAGCGGGAGAGTCGCGACTCCAGTCCGGACACCTTCACCTCGGAGGAGGTGCGGAAGCTGGATAAGATGGCCGAGGATTCGGACCGGCGCCACACGGAGCTCATGAGCATGGTGGGGCGCATGCCTGAGGCCATCGAGTCACTGGCGACCAGTGTGCGCGAGTTCGGGGCAGCAACTGCCACGAGTGGCCGCATGCTGACTGATGCCGTCAAGACCCTGGCGGCTGTGATGCGCGCGCACACCAGGACCACAGGGGCACTCACTGCTGCCACACGCGCTGTCTCAGGCAGGCATCGCCAGGGCAGCCGCCGCGCTGGACCATCCCAGCAAGCCGCCCCTCGGCTGATTGTTGCGGATCCTGCAGTGCGGGCCCGGCCGAGTGCCACCGCGCCACAGCACCAGCCAGCGCATCCCAGACGCCAGCTGGCCCACATTGCACCATCCGTCGCCGCCATTCCCCCACTGGGGCGTCAAGGGAAAGCGGCTGCAGCTGATGGTGGCCAGGCTCAGGTGCGCCACTCAGCAGACGGCCCCTCGAGGCCCAAACGCCGTGTAGGCCGCCCCCCAGCGGCATCTGGCGGAAGGGCATCTGAGCCTCAGGCACCTTCCCCCAGCCTCGCAGCAGCCACTGGGCAGAGCTTGCGAAGGAGCAGCAGGCCGGGCAGGGGAGGCAAAAGGCTGGGCAAGGTCTCGCCCTCGCGGGCCACTCAGTAGAGGGTGTGGGCAGCTTTCCTTTTATATGGCGGTGGCCATCTTTATTTTGCCCATGGTTGTGTTGTTGGAGGGCTTATTTTTTGCGTTAGGCCGACGTTGAGGCCCGGTTTGAAGAAAGGTGGAGTGACTCCTCCCCAGTTTGTGGGAGTGAGTCGTTTGTTGGGCTTTTTGTGGGGCCCGTTTATTGTTTTTGGGGATTCATGTGGGAAGGGCTTTTCATTTTTGTGTAATAAAAAATTATCTTTATTCATGCAGTCTCCATGGTTGTTCTTCTTAGTGTTTGTTGGCTTCGCCGGCTGAGGGGTTGCGGAGCGGCTGCATTCATCTTCCCTCATGGCCCCTGGCCATTCCCTGACAGGGGGCTTAGAAGTACCGTGTAATAAGGTGGCGTCGTGCGGCCCTTGGCCCTGGTCGCTCCCTCCTGGGAACGTACTCCTGCTCCTCCTCCTCCTCCTCCTCATGCTCCTCCTGCTCCTCCTCCTGAGGTGCTGGTCCAACGTCAGGTGGCAGTGCCTGAGTCCTGCGGATAGCCAGGTTGTGTAGCATGCAGCAAACCACCACAAATTGGGAGACCCGGTCCGGCGAATACTGGAGAGCTCCTCCGGAGCGATCAAGGCAGCGGAACCGCTGCTTGAGGACCCCAATAGTTAGCTCGATGATGTTGCGGGTGGTTTGATGGCTCTCGTTGTAGGCCTCTTCAGCAGCGGTCCTGGGCGCGCGGAGCGGGGTCATGAGCCAGGTGCACAAAGGATAGCCTTTGTCCCCGAGTAGCCATCCTCTTGGGGGAGGCTGTGCCTGGAACATGTCATGCACAGTACTCTGCCGCAGGATAAAGGCATCGTGGCTGCTGCCTGGGAAGCTGGCATTGACTGCCATGATGCGCTGCTTGTGGTCACAGACCAGCTGCACATTCAGAGAATGGTAGCCCTTCCTGTTGCAATACTGCTCGCCATGCTCCAGAGGGGCCCGCAAAGCCACATGCGTACAGTCAATGGCGCCCTGCACCAAGGGGAATTCCCCGAGTCTGGAAAATCCCAATGCGCGCTGATGCTGGCTCTCCAGGGCCATGGGGAAGGAGATGAATTGGCTTCTCCTTCTGAACAGTGCTTCAGTCACCTGGCGGATGCAGCGATGCGCGCCGTACTGGGAGATGTTTGCTATGTCCCCAGCAGCGTATTGGAAGGAGCCGGTGGCATAGAAGTTCAATGCCACCGTCACCTTCACTTCCACCGACAGAGACGTCCTGCACCTGAGCTTTGGCCGCAGATCTCGGCGAAGCAGGTGGCAGATCTCTGCAATCACCTCCTTTCGGAATCGGAGCCTTTTAACACATCGCGCGGCACTCATGTTTAGGTAGGAGCGCTGCTGGCGGTATAGCCTGACTGGGTAAGGCCTACGTGGCCGACGCCTGTAGCCCCCTCTGCCTCTAGCCAGGGCTGCCCCTCTCACAATGCGTCTGCGAGCCCTACGGACATGGAGCTGCAGCTCCGCGTTGGCACCCCATGCAACCCCCATCAAATCCTGGCAAACACTCTAATTTCCAAAAGGCCACTTGCAGCGCTCTGGCCTGAGTCCAAAAATACCTGGCTCTTGCTGCTTGAAACCAGTTAGCTATCCTCCTTGTTGTGTCTCCAGAAATGCGTTGCACAAGAGTGTTTTCTGAAAAAAGGCTGGCCTTTATACTGGAGAGTACGTCCCCTTTAATTTGCGCCCCCCGGGGCCCGCGCTGGTTGTGTTGTGTTCCTTTTTCCAAACGCTCCGGCCGCCAGCCGCACAATGGGGCGGTCCGACTGAAGTTTGGAATCGGGGCGCACAAAGGGCGTTGCACGAGGATGTGACGTCATTTTCTGCGCGCGCATCCGGGCGGGCGCTAAACTTTGCGCCGGCGCTAACGGGCAACTTAATTTGGGGCGGGGCGCAAACTGCGTGGCGCCCGGGCGCTACACGCATAGCGCCCGAAAAACACTTCTCTTAAGGCGCTAACTGCTGGCGCAAGCGACTGAAAATCTAGCCCTATGACTCTAAACTAATTTCTATCAACTTTTTATAAGTTATGTCAATTCAACATCAACTAGACTGATAGTTTTGATACGGCCCTTAAAATATTCCGCTACATATTTAGAGCATATTCTGATACATCTGTTTGCGAGTACAGCTGCAGGAGTTTAAGGAAAAATATGTACAACATTACTGCTCTGCACAATGAATAAGCCCAAGCTGCTAACTGTAGCACCCTGAGTTAAACCCATTGTCAGTGGACTGACACAAAGGCAGAAACCTGAGGTAATACTGGGACTTTGCCAGCTTTTTATGCTGCAGTAATAGTTAAACATATAGGCAGTAATCATCTGACTGTGCACTAGCAACAGGGAATTTCACCCACCAGTAATGCATAGCTGAAAATCCGGGGCACACTGCCCGCAACCTTCTGACATGTGCTGCCAGCAGGCAAGGATCCCTGTCCTGATTACATACTCAGTAAAATCACCCCCAGGGAGTCTGGCATTCTTCTGGCATGATTCTCTTTACATAAACTACTTTTATAAAGCTCCATCTTTTTCTGTTTATTTATGAGCACACCCTTTTCAACAACAGTGAAAGAAAACACAGATCCATCACTCAAGAGAAATCTACAAGTTCTACGAGAGGATGGCACTGTGCTTAAGTCACATTCATTCACCAAGTTCTCTTTATTCTTTTTATCAATGCTTCATATATTATGGAGAATTTATTGAATTGATATTTATATAGTGCTATAAACCATTGATTATTGTGCTGTATTTGGTAGCATTGTCACTGTGCCATTGGCAATCAGTTTAAGATTTGCAGTCAAAAATGCTATGAAGGGATAAATGGAGTAATTTTTCGAGTCAGAGCCTTGCCCACCGGCAGTGCAAATCAGAAATTTGGCGGGTGCACTGTTCATGTTTTTGGACCATTCATTTTATTGGTTAGCAAACTGCAGGCAATGCAGCTCTGAATTTCCAGTTGACCGTGGGAGAGTCTCTGGCTCAAAAAATTACCCTCAAAAAGATGATTTAAAAAAATGCTGGAATTATGAAATAAAACCAGAAAATGCTGGTTATCATTTTGAGTGGGGCCTTTCCTCCCTCAGATACTGACTGACCTGCTGTGTATTTCCCAAATAATCTCTTTATATCATATAACGATATGATTTTGTTAAAATTTATATCTTGCTTTATTTTGTAAATATAAGGGGGAAAAGTTTGTTTGCTTTGCGCCTCCCATTAGCGCCCTAAGCGGGCACTCATGGGTCACAAAGCAACTAGCGCCTGGGCACGGCAATGTTTGCGCCGCTCGCGAAATTGACCAGACATTTTGCGGCAGCGCTAAACACTACCACCTCGATCTCCTGCGCCCGCAGATCGTGACGTCAGTCAAGCTTGCAACGCCCCGGTAGCGCCCCGGACTGGATATTGAGTGGCGCCCCCTGTCTTTCCACCTGCCGCTAGCAATGACAGGTTGAGGGGAACGTTTTGCATTTGGGAAGGGTCTGGGGGAGCGCTATTTAAAGGCGACCGCTTCCTGCCTTTTTTTGTCGGCGACATTTTTGCACCATGCATTCTGAGAAAGAGAGAGAGACTTCTGGAGAGATTCAATGCCGTGTGAAGGAGTTTTGGGTACTGAGCAGCACTTTGCAGGTCTAATTTGATTTGGCCTTCCTTGCATCGATTTAGAAGAGACTATTCTGAGCTCTTTCCCTGGGCCTCTCCATTGTTATTTCCAGTAGATTTGATGCACGGGTCTCTCCAGGCCGAGATTCAAGGCTGCAATGAGCAGGGTGTGGATGGAGAGTAAGATCGACCCTCCCCCTTAAGAACTGGCCGGCGCCAGTGTGTCTGTGTTCCATTGCTGACTTCCATCACATGAGCTTCACCAGCGCTCTAAGGTAGCACCTTGCTCCTCGGCGTTAGCGCCTTAAGAGAGGTGTGTAGTGCCTGATTTAGCACTCCAATCACCTCCAGGGGCGATAGAAGCCATGTTTGCAGTCGGAGGCGATAATTAGCGCCAGGCGCTAAACTTTGCGCCCAGCCGATAATTGCGCCCCAAACAGGGCTATTCCGAATTTCTCCCCCTAAATGTTTAAACAAATAAAGCTATTTCCAGAACTTGTTATACAAAATTTTTAAACTGCAAATATCTCTGAAAGCTACTGCTCACTTTACAGAACATGGCATTAAATTGAACAAACTGGGATATACACAAAATTAAATTTAAAAGCTCATAACTTAGTATCATCTGAGTCAGAGGTGATAGATTTCATTTACAGAGTGAATCTAAAGCTGTTCAGGGTCAGTAGGATATGGACCATTTCAAGTCTACTGCAAAGTCTGATGGAGTTGATTAATTTGTTGGAACTAAGCTTTGTCTTCTCCAGCTCGCTGAACAACTTCATTTCAGCTGATGAGTTCAAGTCAGGGTCAGAACAATCCGCATATCTGACAATTCAAGTAAATGGGAATTAATTTTATGAGTTAGTGCAAGGCAGCATAGTTAGAACTGAACAAAAAACTATTGTGTCAAACAAGCATCAAACTAAAATTCATGTAGCGTGTTGAAATACATACTTCATGGCTGCATTCTTCTCCTACACTCTATGAGTTGTGTGTTCACACAAATAAATATAGCGATTAATATATGGCCTGTCCTTCCAAAGCATTATGGTTTAACTCACAAATAATTGAATCTCTGCCGATTATGATCTCACTAAATTAATAGACCTTTCTTGTGTGATGTGAATGAACAGCCTAGGCCTCCACAGCTGTGTGCTGAAAAATTAATGTCCAGTTCAACTTTTATGTTCAGATAATAGCAAACTAGAATGCGGCATTGGGTTAGTTCTCCAATACCAGTGCACATGGAAATAGGTAGAACTGATCTTAACAGAAACTGGTGCTGTCTTTCATGTTGCCGACAGCATAGCTTAAGAGAAACCCTTAGGGAACAAATTACCTTTGTAAATCAGAATGCCTAGATTCTGGATTCCTTATGATTTCTCTTTTTTTCTCAGTAGTTACGCTCCAGCTGAATGTTAATAATAAAATACTTTGTCAACTTCAGAACACAGGAATAATACTACCTTAAGACTTTTATACATTTTCTCTTAAATAGCTTACAAAAGCTCACTGCTACTGCAGTAAAAAAATGGAATGATACATTTGATGAGTTTTAGTCACTTGTTCTGGAATAAAATATATTATTCAGGCTGAATTGCATTTAAATATATTTTGAATAAAGGAATATTTTGCCATTTAAAATTTCCTGCAAATTACAAGAGAACAAATATGAATTGAATGATTCTACATTTTAAATAATTCTGGTGACGGGAAAATCTAATTTATCAACTTTCTGAGCTTTCCCAGTGCCCTTTCTCACTATCCATCAAGCCTTGAGCCCTATAACATAAGGAGAATGTCATTTTGGGACTAAAATCACACTGTGATATCAATAACAAATACAATAATACATGTGTATGAAATTCCTCTGTCCACTATTTTAATTAATCCATTTATTACTAATATCACACAATATCATTTAAAACCTTACAGCCTAGGAATTAGAGTTACAGGGGCCGATATTCACTTTGAGCAGACATTGGGTGGGTAGCGGGCAGTGCAATTTCCACATCTGCCTGATGTTCCTGGTCGCAGGCTCTGGTTATTTTGGGGGCTGGGCTACATTTTCATTTGATCGGCCTACTGAACCAGCGCTTGCAGGCAGGCTGCCAATCAGGATGGTGGGAAATCTGACAGCTCTTCTGTGGAGCCGAGTTAGAAGTAATGGGTTAAAGGGGAGGCAGTCACATGTGGGGACGGGAAACAGGGCAGACAGCCTAGCAGCGGGCGGGAAGAGCATTGTGGAGCAAGGAGGAGCATTCATGCATGCTGTTACTAGTCCCACAAAAATCAATGCCACAGCATTTCTGGTTGTGTTTTCTGAGTGGCTTGGAAGAGGTCCCTTTCAGAACTGTTAGTTAGACCCCCAATTCCTGGTATCAACGGGTGGAGTATTCGCAGCACATGCTCCACCCATTAGTACCTGAAAGTTGTGTCAGGCTCCTTCAAATGCCGTATGATCTTGATTAGCATATAAAAAGTAGCCTCTCACCTGAAAAAGTGGGCTTTCTGGCTGCTCATTTCCACAAGTCAAAAATGGCGGCAGTTGGCACAGCAGACGAGTGCATGAAACCCAGGTGTCTGTTTTTATCAGTTTCCAGCATGTGGAAAAGTTCTGGATTTGATCTCCCATGGGAAAGTTCATGGAGGAGGGTAGGGTTTCATCAGTCATTTAAGGTGGAATTATGAGGCTTGGTTTTTTGCAACCTCCAGGAGAGAAATGGGAACATTGCGATAGCAGGTTTTAAGATGTGGGGTTCTCAAAGCATGGTCTATGAAAGAAATTACCTTATGTCTGTTGTTGACAAGATTTATCTTAATGATATACTGAAGACACCTTAATGAAAATGAACCCCTGAATATACCTTCACCATTAGAAAGGAATTGCAACAACTGCTGATGCAACTTTTCAAGGAGTTAGGCTAAACACAAGCAAGCTGACTTGAAAATGACTCCAGAATCTATAGCATGAAGGCTGCCTGTAGCTGCAGAGCAGCAGCCTGGAGCTCATCTTCTGCAATGTGGAGAAGTTATAGAATTATATAAAATTATATATAGAATTATATCGAATGTACAGCACAGAAACAGGCAATTCGGCCCAACTGGTCCATGCCGGTGTTTATGCTCCACACAAGCCTCCTCCCACCCCTCTTCATCTAACCCCGTCTAACCATATTAGCATAACCTTCTATTCCTTTCTCCCTCATGTGTTTATCTAGCTTTCCCTTAAATGCATTCATGCTATTCGACTCAACCACTCCATGTGGTAGCGAGTGCCACATTCTGTAATCTGCCTGAGGAATTACATAGCGGAAAAATAGGCCCTTTGAGCAGGGTGAGATAAGAGGAAGTGCCAATCACTATAATAGAGTGAAGGGAGCACAGATCGCCAGAAGAAGAGATGTTCTCACTCGCAATCAACATCACTAAAAACAGATTATCTGGTCATTATCACATTGCTGTTTGTAGGAGCTTGCTGTGCGCAAATTGACTGCTGCATTTCCTTCATTACAACAGTAACTACACGTCAAAAAAGAAGTACTTTAAACACTTTAGGACTTCCTAAGGTTGTGAAAGGCGCTATATAAATGCAAGTCTTTCTTTTGTTTGATGATGAATTTGGAGTCGCAACAGTTGGTGTGGCATGTACCAATATTTAAATAATTTTCAGCCTTTCATCTACTGATGAACAATAGAAGGTCAAACCATTTTGAAATGGCAAAAAATTCACACCTTAGAAGCTGAAGGAACGTTTGGGAGGATTGTTGTGCCACCAATTGATGCTGAAGGTTTTAATGTCTGCAGTATTGATTTTGAGGTACTGAGAGTACAGATGAAATTTACCTCACAAATGATTTTTTCAGTGCTATTGTGTGTCACAAAGTGTACGATAAAGAAGGTTCAATTGAGTTGGTTCAAGCTAAGGGTTTTGAGGTGGACTTGGTGTGCAAAGCAAATAATTTTAATGCTAGCTGTTCAGCGGTTGGAGCAATTTTATATTTATTAGAAGTTTTATAACAAGTTCTTTGAAGTTCATAAAGCGCAGTCCTCATGGAGACAACGTGAGAACCCAAAGTCAGCAACTATTAGTGCTGTGATTTAGAGGCAGGCATTGAGTGTAAACCATGGCCATCACTGAGAATCGACTTGGGCATGTCTTTACAGTGCTGCAAGCTATTGACAGGAGCAGGCACAACCAATCTGTCAGTTGTAGAAACTGATACTCTCACACCTTGCTGAAGTATTTTCATATGATAAAAATGCTCTTAACAAAAAATGTTCTAAAAGGATGATAATCTTCATAGGAAGTCTATCTTGTAACAAGGTCAAAATCCTGAAATAATTCGAATAATGTCAGACAGTGAGGACTCAAAATTGGAGCTGGAGAGAAGTGAACTGATTGTCAGGCATGCTGCTTATCTTTTATTATAAAGGATGAGAACAACCAATCATGTCACGACAAGCACCCTTATGGTATCAACCTTCCACAATATCGAGCACATGACTTCCCATGACCAATTGGACAACGGATAGATCTTGGGAGGTGTTGAGAATGCTGAATGAAGCGGTAGTGCTTAAAACTATGTCCGGAATCTTCATGCTGTCGTGCGTACAGGATTGGAGGCAGGTCAGGAATAAAAGTCGGAATAAATCGGAGCACTCTGTCGTCATCCCGTCTCCTCGCACCTTTAACTCAGGTGCGTTTGCCAGCATGGCACAGATGCAAACGGCAGAGATGGGTGGCCTAAAGTAGATCATTATTACCTTGTTGTCAAACCGTGTTTTTATCCAGACCTGTTGAATTTCACTGCATGACCATGGGAATCACACAGCTCGGGAACCATGTCCGTCAAGCTGAGACGGAAGTTCAGTGGCCATTGATCGAGGTCATTATTGCAAAGCATGGAAAGCACAATGAATAATCCCACATGACACCTGTTTATTTGCCTAAGGGAAAGGCTCTTGCTGAGTGGATTTTGAGCACAGATTTAGGTGTCTACAGTTTGCAAGTCTTTTCTGCAAATTTGGAAGCCATTCTCACCTCATTGCTGCTACCTATCGCACCATTGACAGTTTGGTCCTCTGATCTCTACTTGACCTGCCATCTATTACATCAGTATGAATGCCATTTATACTGTCTCACCTTGATCCTCAGAATCGGACCACGATGAGCCCCAAAATCAACAGTAACAGGCACACCAGCAACAGCAACACCACCAACCTTCTCCTCAATGAGCTGATGCTCCACCGGACAGAGGGCATCAGCGCAGGGCAGCACCATGCTGGAGGCGATACCCCCAATACAGGGTATACAGGCAGAGGATGAGCTTCCTCAACATGACTGAGCAACAGTGTCAAAGGAGGCTCAGGCTATCGCGCCAGGTCGTCGCAGACATTTGCAGTTTGCTGGAGCAAGACCTGCAGCCCAGAGGATCTGGTGGACATGCCTTACCAGTGGCTGCCAAAATCACCAGCGCCCTCAGCTTCTTTGCCTCAGGCTCCTTCCGGGGATCTGCAGCAGACATTTGCAGGATCTCGCAGTCGGCGGCCCACAGATGCATCACACAGGTCACTGATGCCCTGTTTGACAAGTCAGCCAATTACATCAACTTTTCCACTGATGAAGCCAGTGTTACTGAGCAGGCGCTCGACTTTGCCGCTCTGGCTGACTTCCCATGTGTGCAAGGTGTCATCGACTGCACACATGTGGCCATCAGAGCACCCCATCATAACCCAGGAGTCTTTGTAAACCGCAAGGGCTTCCACTCCCTCAATGTGCAGCTCGTCTGCAACCGTAGGAAGATCATCATGCATGTGTGCGCCAAATTCCCTGTCAGCTGTCATGACTCTTTTGTGCTGTGCCAGTCCACCCTCCCTCAGCTCTTCACTCCTCCAAACAGACTTTCCAACTGGCTGCCTGGAGACAAGGGCTATCCACTGAAGACGTGGCTCATGACACCCTTGAGGAGGCCAAGTACCGAGGCTGAGGAGAAATATAATGAAAGCCACACGTCCACCAGATGTGTCATAGAGCAAACAGTAGGCATGCTCAAAATGCACTGCAGATACCTTGACAGATCTGGAGGAGCCCTTCATACGCACCAGCCAGGGTCTCCAGGATCGTTGTCATCTGCTGCGTGCTGCACAACCTGGCGCAGCAACGAGGATTTGAGCTGCATGAGGAGCAAGGCACAGAGCGCACAGCCTCTTCAGAGAAGGAGGAGGAGGAGGAGCATCAGCTGGAAGATGAGGAGGAGCAGGAGGAACCTGAGGTCCAGATGCCAGCAGCACCCGAGCACATTGCTGCCTGGGAGGCCAGGGATGGCCTCATCATGGCCAGATTTACTTAACGTCCTGCATTACACCCATATGGCTGCCACATGCAGTGCCAAGATCCCCCTCACCAACACCATAAAGCATTCCGACAATGAACAAGCCATTCCTTTCACACTGACCCCCATTGCTGGAGGTAACATTATGTCTCACCATTCACTGCAACTCACTAAGCCACTTCCAAAGTATCAAACATAAATGGGCATGGTCGGAAATTGGTGAAAGTAAATAGATTTATCTGTGGCATAACAGTAACGGAACCGTTTCAAAAACACTTCTTTGAACACCCAGGTGCTACCCTTGTGCATCTACTTTCATGTCTTTTTTCTTTTCTGAGTGCTTCTACAAGATGCAACCCCTGTGGCTTCAGCAGAGGTAGAGGCAGCCTGCTCACTTCCCTGCTGCGACTGCGTATCTACTTGTGGCGGACGTCCTCTGGGTTTTGGAGCCTCTGATGGCCCCGCCAAAGTCTGCTCCTCCTGCGACTGTGCAGGGCAGACTTGGCCATCGCGATCCCAGGAGGCATCTGGGGCTCTGACTGAAGGGGAGGCAGTGGGGGAGAAGTGTCAGCGCTTTGAGAGGAGCCCCCACTTCCATGTCCCCTCTCACCATTATCCCTCTCATGGGCCACCCGCACTTCCCTGCTAGCAAGGAGCTGGAGAGCACCTTGCTGCACATCAGTGGAGACATGAGGACCCACGTCTACGTTGACATCCCTCCTAGAGAGGAGGTCTATGAGCCTCTGCCATCTATTCTCCATAGATAACACGTGCTCATTTGAGTAGCGCATCAGCTGCTCCCTGCAGGTGGCCATCCTTTCAATGGAAGAGCCTACCATCACCATCGCCTGTGACACAGTGGTGCTCATGTTGGAAATGGACTCCTTCATTCTCTGGACATTTGCAGTCATCATGGCCACAAAACCTGTCAGACCCTCATGCACTTCTTGCTGCATCTCCAGGATCGCCCTCTTTCTCGATGGCCCCCGAGGCTGAGCATCTGCATGAAGCTGAGCAGAGCTGGGAGTGTCCTGCGCCTTCTGGCGAGGAGTCTCCACTGCTGTCCCTGTCTCTACCATCTGCTTTTGCTCACTTGTGACTTGTGAGACACCAGGTGACAACACTACTCTATCTCACACAGGACCCACCGAGGTGTGCATCTCTGCACTGATGCTGGGTGCGCTTATGTCTGGTGACAGTGCACCCTCAGAGGCTGGAGGCTACTCTGAGGAGCCGTCTTCCTCCTCCAGCTGGACAGTGGGGGGCGGGCTCTTGATGGACCTGTGGGAGAGTGAAGAGATGATTTAGAAATGTGAAATTAAGAATGGGTAACGATACCATTATGCACATGATGAACATTCACTGGCTCCTGACATCAGTCCCCATATGAGTGACTGCTGTATGCCATGTGGCTGTATGAGATGGAATTCTGTCACCAGGTTGCAGAGAGGTCCCCGTCTCTCCATCTCCCACCTCCAGCTCCTCCGCAACTCCGGAGACCTCCAGCATGACCTACTCTGCTGATGTCAACGTGGCGAATGATGGAGGGACATTTCCGGTTCTCTCCCTCTCCCTCTTATTGTGGGTTCTCTTCTCCTGCAAGGAGGGAAAAAAGAGAAGTTTGAGTGAGAGTGATGGCATGAGTGTAAGGAATGTGTGAGTTACATCTGTCGAGGGTGACTATGATGAAGGGGGGTACCAATGCCAAATGGCCTCCTTGTGTGTTGTTAGTTGGTATGATTGCATTAGGATGAGGGTGAGCATGAGGGGTGGTTAGTCAGATGGGGATGTGATAATGTAGATAGAGAGGGATGGGTGGAGGTGCAAGGTATGTTGGTGTGAGTAATGATGTGCAGGAGTAGGGTTGGGAAGGCAGAGTGATGGGGATGTGATGAGAGGCACAGCAGGATGAAGTTGAGTGTGGCTTTTCACTCATCTTTCCTGATCTCATGAGATCATTGAAGCGCTTCCGGCACTTCACCCAGGTCCTCCTCAACACATCCCTGCTGTTCACCTCCTCTGCTATATCTAGCCAGGCTCTTTTGTCTCCTGGGGAGGTCTCTTTCGTCCATCAATAGGGAAGAGGACCTCCCTGAGTGCTCTGACATCTCCATGAGAATATGTAGGGAGTCATCTGAGAACCTGGGTGCAGCCGTGTGCCTCTGTGCAGCCATATGTGCGAGGCTGAGCAGTAAGCAGATGCTGAAATGTACAGCCTGCACACTCCTAGATGAACCTTGAAATACAATGTGGCCAAGGCTGCTTTAAATATCCCAGCTGGAAATGAGTCTTCAATGGCATCATCAGACCCGCAGCATTTAATAGGGCCGGGTAACGTGCAGGCCTGCCTTAATAGGCGCCATTAAGGGAAAGTCGCTCTGAGGAGCGGGAAGAAAAGAATGGGGTCCCGAATCGCCACGCCGCCCACCCACACCCGACCCACCCTGGTAATGAAAATTCCGGCCTATGTTATATTGTAATACCATGGAAACGTTTCACGTAAAAGTACATTACTGCAAAAAATGGTTGCTGAGTTTTGCTGTCCTTATGCTGATTGAGTTTAAACATGAGAACATAAGAAAGCATGGAATATGAAAAGGTTCATCAAGCCCATTCCTTCCACAGGCCCTATGCAATCTTCCCCATTATGGCCTGTACCAACCTAATTAATCTCCTGAGGGACAGTTTTGTATAAAAGACTTAGGGGGAAAAATTGGGTCGTGCCCCCTTTGGGGTGCTAACTTTCGGGCCTGATTAAAGGGGAGGGGCCTAGCGCAGCGTGCACCAGGGCCCTGCTGGACGACCGGGGAGCGGGGTGCCAGCAAAAGAGCCCGGCACTCAAGGGGAGTGCCGGGCTGACCGATCGCAGCCGGCACCCCGCAGGAGAAGGTGAAAGGGGGCAGGTGCTGGAAGGCAGCCCAAAAGAAAAATGGCCGCTTGGCACCTGCCCTTTAATTTACGCCATCACGGCTGCAAGCACAGCACCCTGACCCTGTCGGACATAGCGTCCGGCGGTAGGTCAGGGGGCGCGAGTGAAGTTTGCAGTCGGGGTGCAAGTGGGGCGCTGCGCACGGTGATTACTTCATTGCCGGAGGCGCAGCACTGTGGGGCGCTATCGGCTACTGCCGCTGCCAGCCTCCCGCTAACAAGGTGCAAAGCAAACCAATTTTTCCCCCTTGATAATCCTCAAATCAATCATGCAAAGTTTCACTGTACCCATTCCTAAGCACTATTCAACGCAGACTTAGTGGGGTTGACATTGGTCCTTACTGCACCCATTTTACGTAAAACTGGCGCAAAAAGGACCAATTTCAGAATGCAATGTCCTGTGCCCCGAGCCTGAAATACTTCCAACTATAAAACAGGCATTAGGCCCCTTGCATATGCTAATAAGGTGCCTGTGAAGGACCCTTACAAGAAATTGAGTTGCCCTAAGAGAAGCAGGCCTCGGGCCCGCTCCGTTCAGGTTTTCGAGACTTTGATGGGGCCCAGCCGGTGGCCGCCACCGAAAGGGTGAGTGAACGTTTTTTTAAAAATTTCTGTGGAGTCAGGATGAGCGGATGTCTCCCCCAGGTTCTGCGGTGCTTCCACCGGCCATGACTGGTGGTGATCAGCTCCCCTCCCGCTGTTACCACTCTCTCCAGCGAGTTAGCTGAGAACCACTGCTGGTGAGGCAGGCGGCCTGAAATTGGATGCTTCCATCGAGTCAGTTACCAGTGGGGTGCGACTGGTGCCAGCAGCTCACCCATAATAATATAGATGAGGCCCGAGGACCAATTTCTTGTGATCCTTGGTCCTCCGTCTTTGGGCACAGGTATCATTCTCTGCGCCCAGTTCGGTATGCCAGCGCTGTGCAATTTGCAGCCCAGTGATTTCTGATAACTACCTCCCCTCATCAGAGCATGGAACCAGTGAGAATTATCAATCAGGCCTTTATGTAGTCAAAAAGTACAAGAAAGAACTCAAAAATGCTGCATGATGATGCTACAGCATAGGTTCTCTGGGAAGTGATATGGTTGAGGTCTTTTAAATAAGAATACATTTCAAAATAGACTTGTATCAGCATTTATTAGAAAAATTACCATTGACTCTATTTAAAGTCACCAAGCAAGTCTTCAAATGTAGTGCAAATTATTGCAATCTCTAACCTTCCGATTCATACACATTTGACCTAAGGAGCCTTCCAAATCCCTGATTTAATTTTGCTTCAGGCTTGACTTGAATACATGCACATTTTCCCTTTGACTAGGAGGCCTGCAGGGCATTTTGTGTACAAAATGCAGTTGCTTACCGTTGACTGTGGCTTTAAATATACATGGTAACATTTATTTTTTTGTGCACCCAGGTAGAAAGGCTTTTTAATATTTTTTTTTCTTATAACACTTACTAAATACCATTAACACCCGCTGGGTAATAGTTACGGGCCTAGAAATTGGGTTTTGGCTTAGCCAGGGCTTTAGCGCCGGAAATTAGTGCCGGCGCTAAGTCCCCTGCGCGCGCCAAAAATTCAGTGGCGCCGCGCCCAAACGGCTGCCGGCGCTACTGAAGGGTCTTAGCGCCTGGAAAAGGGCGCTAACTGCCGTTTCGCGCCGCAATTCCGGCGCTGCGGCACCCGATGCGGTGCGGCAGGCTGGGGAAGTGCAGGCCTCCTCCTTCCGTTAAGGAGGAGCTGCCTGCACCCGGCCGCGGCCCGCGCAAATCTGCTTAAAAATGAGCCCGGCACCTCGGACAAGTGCCGGGCTTGCATCTGTTCCGGGGGGGGGGGGGGGGAGAGAAGTCCGGGGAGGGAGCTGCGGGCAGGCCGCCGCGGGGCCTTTAATGCGCCGGCGCTAACTGCAGTAAGGCACCTCTGACAAAACGCTGGTTGCGGCTGCCACGGGCGAGGCGGCTGCAACTCAATTTCGGAGTTCGGGCGGGTTACCACGGCAACCGGGACGCTGCGCACACCGATGACGTCATCGGTGCCGGCGCAGCGCTACCGGAGCAACACCGATTTAGGGCCCCAGGGAATTTCACTACTGGCCATAACTCCGGCGCAAGGCCCTCTAGCGCCTCAAATGAGGCGCTAAGGCTACTGAATTTTCAGCCGACGGACTTTACAGAAAGACTGTTTTCCACAGTCATTGGTGCCTGCTTTGATGTTAAGCACACCAGAATGAAATACAAATACAGTACTGATTTCTTATTCTTGAATTAATATGTTGCCCTCTCTCCTCTTCTCGCCTGCTGAGATGCTCTACAATGTGTACCTACCCCAAAACAATTTCACTTGCAGCCAACTCCATTTGGCATTTAAACTCCGCTACACTCAGAAATAAAACTTGTGCATTTCACAGATTTTTACAAACGCAACAAATTGGCTTCTTAGGCTCACTGCCCTCTCAGCGCTCTCACCTGGAATACTCTTATAGGTTGTAACTACCAACAGCATTCTCTGATCTGTTCCATAAACGTCATGCTAGTTGAACTTTTCAGTTTCCCTGGGCACTGCTGAAACCTTTTGCTTCTGTTACTCTTGAACTAAAAATGGTATGTTCTATAAATGTTTTAACATTGCATATTTTTTTTGCTGATGCTTTCAGGCAAGTCACATCAGTATCTGCACCTATGCATCTGAAGCCAGGAGGCTGACTACCCCTATTTGTAAACAAGTGTAAAAACACAGATACATTAGTGTCACTTCCCAGCAAACTCAGTGTTAAGAAATGCCAAAGTGTATGTTCGGCAAAACAGTTTGACACAGGAATAAGAAATCAATTATTTATTACAGCATTTTCTAAAAAAAAGATTTCTACATTTGCTGCTTTTAAGAAGGTAAGAAGATATATCTCGAGTCAACCTGCTGTGAAAAAAACTTGCTAAATGCCTGTATGTTTCAGCCAGAAGCTTTCAATGAAAACACTCAACTGCCAAGTAAATACCAAGATTCTAACCTGATTTGTTCTCATTTTTTATTTAATTCATATGAATGGTCTGGCGATAAAAAGCAAGTGAGCATAGTGTTAAGCTGGTGGCTGCCACTTTGTCACTGCTGGCAGAAATGCCACCTGACAGAATAGAATAAAACCAAATGTAGTCCTTTAACCTTCATCAGAATGCCACAGTACTGAAGGGTCTGAGGCAGGTAACATTGATGGCGCACCAACAAAATGGATTTCTATTGATGAGTCTATCTCTGATTGTAGTTCATGCCCCCTTTTCAGCGCTGGCGTTAACATCACCAACCTGATGTCAGGCACCGCAATGATCACTGCCAGGAGACAGGCTGATGGTCCCAGGTCTCCTGTGCTGATGATGACTGCTTTGCTGATACCATCAACTGAATTCAATCACTGTCACAGCTCGTTTCCATCCAGCCCTACCATTACCGTTGCTATTCCTTAACGTTTCAGCTCATACACCTTTACTTTCATTTCAAGCTTTATCTCTATCTAAAATCACTTTTGCACAAAAAAGGCTACCAACACAATGATGCGGGTTAACAATTTCATATTATAGCATTCAAATATCCTGGGATAGTTAGATGCTGTTGGAGTGCTCTGCTATATTCTATGTCGTCATGAGATTTCTGTGGCCTAGAAATTCAGTTGGCGCCGCGCCAGGGCTTTAGCGCCGGAAATTTAGTCTTTATGTACTGAATTCAAACTGTATATTTGTGTTAAAAAGCGTAAGTTAAACTGCATTTAAGCTAAATTTACATATCAAGCTGTTCACTGCCAAGGATGAGTCATCATTGCTATAAAATGTCAATATCCCAGAAATTCCCCCTCTGTTTGAAGATTTCTTTTGCTATTATGAAATAGTTTACTGCCAAGTCTTGGCTCTCACAGTTTTTCCAGACCTGAGCAATCAATAGGTAGCAGATGATATTATTTTGGTATCAGCAAAATAGTCATCACCACCAGAGACCTGGGAACACCAGCCTGTCTCCTGGCAGTGATTAAATTCCCTGAACACACCAATAGCAGGCTCCTTAATATCAGTACATACAAATGCTGTGCTGTAGTGGGAAATGTCCAAATATGGAAAGAGGAAAGAAGTTCAGAAAAGTCAACCTTGAAGTCAATGCACTGCATGGTATTATTTGATGTAGAATAATAGGCCAGAAGTGAGCTCATTGGATTGGAGGGAAACTTTAAGATGTCACATTTAATCTCCCATGCATGTCACAAAATAACAAGGGGGAGAAATTCGGTATCGCCCCATATGGGGAACCATTACTGGCGGTGCGCAAAGTTTAGCGCCTGGCGCTAATTATCGCCTCCGACAGCAAACTTGGCTTTTATTGCCCCTGGAGGTGATTGGAGCACTAAATCAGGTGCTACACAACTCTCTTAAGGCGCTAAGGCCGAGGAGCGAGGCACTACCTCAGAGGGCGGGCGCAGCGCAGGTGCTGTCAGTTAGCGATTGAACAGACACACTGGCGTCGGTCAATTCTTAAAGGGGAGGGTCGCTCTTGCTCTGCAGCCACACCCTGCTCATTGGAGCCTTGGATCTCGGCCTGGGCAGACCTGTGGCTAAATCTAGCAGCCAGACACTATGGAGAGGGCCAGGGAGCGAGCACAGCGCTTCTGCGCGCGGGCTTTGGAGGCTCTGGTTCGCGGGGTGGAGCGCAGAAGATCCATTCTGTACCCAAAGAGTGGCAGGAGGCCTTTGCCACGCAAGTACAGAAGAGTGTGGAGGGAGGTGGCTCAGAGAGTGTCCTCAAGCAGCATGGTGCCTAGGACTCATCTCTAATGTAGGAAAAAGTTCAACGACCTCACTCGGGTCATCAGGGTGAGTGCCTTTTTTTCAAAACCTCTTCATCCCTCCATCTCAACCTCACTTTATGGCCAGAGGGTCTTGAAAGCCCCAATGCCCAACACTTATCCAACACCTATGGCCCTTTCATCAAACACACACGCACATTCCACACTTTGCATACAGTAAGGGCTATTCAACCATGGGAGGCATTTCAGCCAAGACCATGGCTGCATACAGTAAGGGCTATGCAACCATGGGAGGCATTCCAGCCAAGACCACGGCTGCATACAGTAAGGGCTATTCAACCATGGGAGGCATTTCAGGCAAGATCATGGCTGCATATTTACTCAGACGCCGTCCTTTTTCTTGCAGGCCAAGCTGTCTCATAATAGGAGACAGCAGCAACGGACCGGTGGAGGGCAGCCTCAGCTGCAACCCCTCGGCAATCTTGAGGAGCGCGTCCACAGGATTGTGGCAAGCCGGGTGATTGGTTCCATCGCCACTGGAGACGCCGACCCCGTTCTGGACAGCAATGGTAAGGTCATCACCTTTTTGTCCTCTCTCCTTCCACTTGTTCCTCACAACAGCAGCCTTTGACACTTTCAATCCAAATCACTAAATCGCTACACTCATGCCTCCCTTGCTGCCACCCTGTCCTCACGCTAAAGCCACTCTTGTACCTCCCTGCTTTCAGATGGTGATTCACCAGGTGAGAAGACGGGCCCTCAAGCTGCCAGTGAGAGTGAAGCTGAAGGCGAGGAGGAAGAGGAAGCCGGACCATCAGCGCCACTCTCTACCGAGGCAGCCCATGCCCATACTGGGAACACGCCTTCCCTGGAGGGAAGCAGGGGGGAATGGTCTGATGAGGGTTAAGCTCCAGGACCCAGTGGGCTGCAGCAACACGATGGGGGTAGGGAAGCTCAGGGGCCTTCTCCCCGGAGGGAGAGTATGGCTTCGAGTCCTGCTGCACTGGACGCAGAGGAGGAGCGGGTCCTCACTGAAATGAGCGCAAAGGCACACTGAGCTCATGGCTGCAGTGGCAAGGTTGCCCGAATCCATTGAATCACTGGCAAGGAGTGTGGAGCACTTCGCTGTAGCACAGGCAGCTGCCACGCAAATGCTAAGTGCTGCAATGCAGTCAATGGCTGGTCTCATGCAGACGCAGATTGAGGCCACGCGAGCACTGACTGCTGCCACCCTCGCTGGATCGGGCAGATTTCCCCGGGGCTCTCACCGCGCCGCAGCAGGCCAGCAATCTGTGCTCCATCAGGTTGCTCCGGATGCTGAAGTGCTGCCCCGTGGGAGTGCCAGTATGTCGGTCGAGCAGGGAGTTGCTGTCCTCTCTCAAGATGACAGCATTCCTGCTGCCACCACTGGCACTTCTCCACTGCAGTTGCCACCACCTGTAGGACAGACTGCTGCCGCCCATGCAGAGTTGGTGCAGTCAGCAGCCGGGCCCTCCAGGCCCAGAGCTGGTCCAGGCCGTCCCTCAAGGGCATCTGCAGTCTCAGTTTCTGACACTCAGCAGCCTTCCCCCAGCCTTGCTCCAGCCACTGGGGTCCCATTACGGAGGAGCTGCAGGGTGGGAAGGGGGGAATTTCGCAAGGGAAGCAGATCACCCTCGAAGGGCAAAAAGTAGGAGGTGTGGCAAAATGCTTTTCATTGTTTTATTGAAGGCCGAGGTTCATGGTCAAATTTATGTAACTGTTTTGGACATTGTCTCCAGGTTGTGAGAGCCACTTATGTCAATGACTGCTTTTTTTTGTGTTTCTTTCTTTTACTTTGTCATACGGAAATGAGACACACAGAGTTTGTGAAATAAAGAAGTGTCTGTATTCAAAATGTACATGTTTGGTCTTTGCACTCATTGTTGCCTTGACCGGCTTAGGGGTTGCGGGATGGTTCCATTCAGGTTGTTTGAATGGCAGAAGCCATTTCCTCAGAGGGGGCCTAGAAGCGACTTGCTATGAGCCTTTGACGGACGGCCCTTCCACTTTGTGCCTCCCTCCCGCCTTGGTGCTGCTGATGATCATCCTCCTCATCTTCCTCCTCCTCCTCTGCTGGTGCTCCAATGCCTGGTGGCATTGGCTGGGTCCCGAGGATTGCAAGGTTATACAGCATGCAGCACACAACAATGAAGTGGGAGACAGGCGAGTACTGCAGGGCTCCTCCAGAATGGTCCAGACAGCGGAACCATTGCTTGAGCACGCCGATTGTGTGCTCAACAATGTTCCTGGTAGCTTGATGGCTCTCGTTGTATCATAGCTCAGCAGGGGTGCTGGGTGAACGGAGCGGTGTCATCAGCCAGGTGCACAGAGGATATCCCTTGTCCCCGAGAAGCCAACCTCCTGGGTGATACGGTGCCTGGAAAAGGTCTGCCACAGAAGTCTGGTGCAGGATGAAGGCATCGTGGCTGCTGCCAGGAAAGTGGGCATTGACAGCGAGTATCAGCTGTCTGTGGTCACAGAACAACTGGACATTTAAGGAATGGAAGCCTTTTCGGTTGCGAAAATCCTTGGCATTCTCTTGCGGCGCCCGCAAAGCCACATGCGGCAGTCAATGGCGCCCTGCACCATGGGGAAGCCCGCTATCATCGCAAAGCCCATTGCTCTTTCTTGCTGCTTGTCCGGGGTCATGGGGAAAGAGATGTACTCTTGTCTCCTTTTAAAGAGGGCATTTGTTACCGGATGGATGCAGCAATGCACCGCGAACTGGGAGATATTGGCGATATCCGCAGTAGCTGATTGAAATGAGCCAGAAGCATAAAAGTTGAGAGCCACTGTTATCTTCACTGCCACTGACAGAGACGTCCTGCTCCTCTGTTGAGGCTGCAGATCTGGCTGAAGCAGGTGGCAGAGCTCAGTGACCACCTCCTTGCTGAAGCGCAGCCTTCGCAAACTGTGCTCCTCAGGCATATTAATGTAGGAGAACTGTTGGCGAAAAACCCTGGGAGTGTAAGGTCTCCTGTACCGAGGCCTGTTGGCCCTCCTCCATCTGGCCATGATTGCCACTCTCTCTCTGCGTCTCTGTGCCCTCCGAATGTGATGGAGAAGGACAATGTTCCCATCCATTGCAGCCCCCATTGTATCTGGGCAATCAAAGTTATGAAGGTCAAAAAGCAAAGTACCTGCAAAGTTATGGTCAGAAGCCAAAACTACCTCAGACAGCGTTGACTCAATGCAGAAGTCTCTCTTTCTCTCTTTGTCTCTCTCCAAATCTCTCTCTCTCTCAGAACGAGTGGTGCAAAAATGGCTACCACACAAAAGCCAGGAAGAGGCCCCCTTTAAATAGCGCCCCCCCCCCAGCCCCACAGCGACTGGGAAGCGTTCCAGTCAACCTGTCGTTGGTAGCGCCAGGTGGAAAGGAGGGGGGCGCCACTCAATTTCCGGTCCGGGGTGCTCCAAGGGCATTGCACTCTCGAATGACGTCAAGATCTGCGTGCGCAGGAGATCAGGCAGTATTGTTTAGCACCGCCGCAAAATATCCGGTCAATTTCGCGAGAGGCGCAGATGTCGCCGCGCCCGGGCGCTAGTTGGTTTGCGCCCCACTTAGCGCCCTCTTAAGGCGCTAATGGGTGGCGCTACCAACTGAATTTTTCCCCCCAAAAGAGGCAAATCCTGTGTTCAAGGCTTGCCACAGCTTAGAAAATAGGCATGAGGAAATAAGCAGAAGATGAAGAGCCACAGTAGCAGTACATTTTATAGCACATTAATGGTCATTTGGGTAAGTAAAATTACTCAGCCATTTAGTGTGTTTCCTGTTGTGCTTTAATTGCAATGGTGGCAGAAGCAGATGTTAAAACTGGTGAACAAGCTGAAATTGTTATTTTCTCCCCCTCTTTCTGTAATGCTTCCTGTTTGAAATTGGTGGTAACATTGTTTTTTGGAAAAATTGGCTGTTAGTTGTTAAGGCCTTGCTAGTAATCTTTCAGAGAAAGATGGGGCATTTTTCACTTAAACTGCTAGGGTAGAAATCGACTCATCTGCTGAGCTAGAGGTAATTAAACAGTGGAGCACCTGAACCCATTGGTCGTGTTTATTCAACATGGATTTTGCTGTGATTGGTACACTACTTGGATCAGTGCTTTCGCTGGTAGAAGACTGCTGGGGAGTGCAGGCTGCCCACCCTTCTAAATACCATCAGGCTTTCAAACAGTTTACTGCTCTGCACTCACTGGCAATTAAAGCCCAGCAGTCTCAGCTCAGGGACCCTTTAAACAGATGAGCAGTAACTTGCTGAAAAGCCCCAAAAGCACTGCTCAGCTGTATACTTCAAACCACTTCACATTGAAGTCAAAAATCTCAAGACAAAACAAAATTCTGGAAACCCTTCTGGAGGGTTATGCCTAAAATGTTAACATGTCACATCGCTCCGCAGATGCTGTGCCTGGCTTGCTGAGTGTGTCCAGCATTTTCTGTTTCGGTTTCAGATTTCCAGCATCTGCAGTCTTTTGTTTTGTTTCAAAATTCTCAAGGTTCGGTTGTTTAAATAAATCACTGTAAGTAAAAAGACCAGAACTAACCAAAATTTAATGTAAGTATAATTTTTTATTATAAATTATAGAAGTAGACAGTGCAGTCAATTTTTAAAACTTGAATTGGGAGTTTACTCTTTAGCGAAAATTTAGTCAACTTGTGCACCCACTGGGGAGCCATGCTCGAAGGGAGTACAGATCTGAGAATCACCAGTGTAACCTTATCAGTGTTATAGCCCCCCTCCAATCCAGGATTCTTTCAAGTGCAGCTCCCATTGGGAACACAAGAGCACTGAATTACCCTTTTGTTTCAAAACTCAGAGGTTGAATGCAAATAAGAGCAAATATTTTGGTCACGTTTTTAGAAATCAGTCTTTCAAAATCAGGAAATGTCCATGTCACTAAATCAGGATGTTCACATTTGCTGCAGTGTTCAATTTCCATTTCCTACAGTTTTCCACTCTCTAGGGCTGGATTAAAGTCCTTGGCTGTTACTTGACTGGTTACATGGCTGTTAAGCCACTTGAGAGGCATGAAATGAGCATTGCTGCAGTCGAGTTCTGATTGACCAGGTTTCTGTCAGTATAAAGCTAATAAAATCCTACACAACAAACTCACCTCATTCTGAAGTAATTCGCTTTATTATTTGTTGCCATTAAAATAAATTTTAAAATGATGAAAATTACACCCTGTTTATTAAAAGCTGTGTCAGACTTTGTATAGGTATGCTTTGGAAAAACATGTGCAATCAGGAATGTTAAGGAGACGCACCCTTTACCATGAATGTTTCATGGGCAAAGGACCTGCCTGGTGTCCCTCCACAACTCTCCCTCTTCCTCCATGCATATCAGCTCAGAGGATCCATATTGGCTAACCCACCGCTGCCAATAAAGAGAGCTCATGTGGGGAAAAAACGAATTGCAACTGTCATGAAGGCGCTTGAAAGCTGGTGGGGGAAAAAAAAATACAAGAAAGGCTTTTAAAAGGCCTGAAACATACCTGTAATATCTGCAAACCATATAAGGTTCCCTTGCCTGCATGTCCGTTCAAAGCATCCTTCCCACAACGTTTCAATGGGTGTGGTGTGTGTCTGCCATTCAGCAAGTCTGCAGGCTGGAAAATAGTGCAGTGCCCTTAACGAAGTTGCCCATCTGCTTCAGACAGTAGCTTCATATGCCCACCGCAGGCTGGACTGGTTCAGGAGGGGCCCAAAATCAGTGGAAATCCAATGGAAATCAGCTGCACCCCATTTCCCAGTCTCTACCATCCCAGTAGTACCCAATACTGAAAATCAGCCTCAAAGTCATCAATGTTGACACACTTGCATTTGATGTCCACTCATGAACTTCCTCATCTAAATCATGCAGTGCTACTGGAACCTCAAAATAATTCCCAACCTCAGTGCTTTATTTGATGCAACTTCAATAGGAAGAAAAAATACTGGAAAGTCTTATTTGAAAAAAAAATGAAGATGCCAAAATGAGGCCCTCAACAGCAAATGAAACTAATGCAGGAAGAAAAATGCAACTAACCATCAATTTAACAAAAAATTCAAGTTTAAGGTCATCTTTTCTATCGTATCCTAATTTTAAGAATCTGACTTCACCAGGTTGAGCCCATAGATGAGTCATGTTTCCATTTTGTATGAGCGAGGTAAGTAGGATTCACCAGAAGAAAGCTAAATTTGATGCAGGACCATTAAACATAATTTCTGTGACTGTAGTGAGGTTTGCACTGGCCAACAGCGCAGCCTCCTAATAGTTAGTGCCTTCTTTCATCACAAAGTGTAGTGTGCAGCAAAGCAGATGATCAGGGCCAATTTCCTCAGCCACACCACCAGTGGAGCTGTACAACTTTGGGCCTTATATGCATTGCCTGAAAGAGGTGGGAAGAACAGAGGTATCTTGCACTTAACATTCAGGGAGCCTGTAAAAACCTGTGTGGAAGGATCATTAAGGGATGCAGACGATGCTTGCGTCTGCGCACACTCGGAGGTTGAACTCCTAACCATCGGCAACACCTTCACCGAAGCGTACGAGAGCATGGACCTTACACTAAACATCCGTAAGACAAAGGTCCTCGACCAACCTGCCCCCACCACACAGTACTGCCTCACGATTATCAAAATCCACAATGAGACCTTGGACAACGTGGACCACTTTCCATACCTTGGGAGCCTACTGTCAACAAGGGCAGACGTCGATGATGAAGTCCAACACCGCCTTCAGTGTGCCAGTGCAGCCTTCTGTCACCTGAGGAAGAGAGTGTTTGAAGACCAGGACCTCAAACTCGGCACCAAGCTCATGGTCTACAGAGCAGTAGTGATACCCGCCCTCCTGTTTGCCTCAGAGACATGGACCATGTATAGCACACACCTCAAAGCACTGGAGAGGTACCACCAACGCTGCCTCCGCAAGATCCTGCAAATCCATTGGCAGGATAGGCGCACCAACATCAATGTTCTCGCTCAGGCCAACATCCCCAGCATCGAAGCTTTGACCATGCTCAATGAGCTCCGATGGATGGGTCACATCGTCGGCATGCCCGATTCGAGACTCCCAAAACAAGCGCTCTACTTGGAGCTCCAACATGGCAAGAGAGCCCCAGGTGGGCAGAGGAAATGCTTCAAGGACACCCTCAAAGCCTCCTTGAAAAAGTGCAACAGCCCCAATGACACCTGGGAATCCCTGGCCCAAGACTGCACAAAGTGGGAGAGAAGCATCCAGGAAGGCACCGAAAACCTTGAGTCTCTTCGCCAGGAGCAAGCGGAAGCCAAGCGCAAGCAGCGCAAGGAGCGCACGTCAACCCAAGCACCCCTCCCACCCGCCCCTTCAACCACCATCTGCCCCACCTGTGACAGGGACTGTAGATCCCGCATTGGACTCATCCGTCACCTGAAAACTCATTTTTAATGTGGAAGCAAGTCATCCTCGGTTCCGAGGGACTGCCTAAGAATATTAGGCAAATAAAGGCTGGAGTGCAAAGGCAGTGCTCTAGCCACTAGGCACATTCTTCCAGTGGGTGGTGGAGAGGAGGTCCATTTAGAAAATTTCAACTTTCAGTTCTGGGTAGCTCTCTCCTTCTCACAGTGCAACCCATTCTTTAATAACTATGCGTGTCGAGTTCTCCAATGGCCAATTCTTTAATGGGGACTTTGAGACCGAGAACTGTAAACAAAATGGTGACACTGCAAGCAGCCCTTCACTGACTGCTGGTGCCCAATATTCTGCCCCTTGTCCAACGTGGTGCTTTCCAATGCATCATGCACTACATGCCAGGAGCAACAATAACAGCTTGTATTTATATAGCGCCTTTAATATAGTAAAACATCCCAAGGCGCTTCATAGGAGCATTATAAAACAAAATTTGACACCGAGCCACATAAGGAGAAATTAGGGCAGATGACCAAAAGCTTGGTCGAAGAGGTAGGTTTTAAAGAGCGTCTTAAAGGAGTAAAGAAAGGCAGAGAGGTTTCAGGAGGGAATTCCAGAGCTTAGGCCCTTGGCAGCTGAAGGCATGGCCACCAATGGTTGAGCGATTAAAAGCAGTGATGCTGAAGAGGTCAGAATTTGAGAAGCGCAGATATCTCAGGTGTTTATGGGGTTCGAGGAGATTACAGAGATAGGGAGGTGCAAGGCCATGGAGGCATTTGAAAACAAGGATGAGAATTTTAAAATTGAGGCGTTGCTTAACCGGGAGCCAATGTAGGTCAGCGAGCGCTGGGGTGATGGGTGAACGGGACTTGGTGCATGTTAGGACAGCCGTGTTTTGGATGATCTCAAGTTTAAGTAGGGTAGAACGTGGGAGGCCAGCCAGGAGTGTGTTGGAATAGTCCAGTCTAGAGGTAACAAAGGCACGGATGAGGGTTTCAGCCGCGGATGAGCTGAGGCAGGGGTGGAGAGGGGCGATGTTACGGAGGTGGAAATAGGCGGTCTTAGTTATGGCGCAAATATGTGGTCAGAAGCTCAATTCATGGTCAAATATGGCACCAAGGTTGCGAACAGTCTGGTTCAACCTCAGACAGATGCTAGGGAGAGGGATGGTGTCGGTGGCCAGGGAACAGAGTTTGTGGTGGGGACTGAAGACAATGGCTTCAGTGTTCCCAATATTTAGTTGGAGAAACTTTCTACTCATGCCAGTACTGGATGTCGGACAAGCAGTCTGACAATTTAGAGACAGTGGAGGGGTCAAGAGAAGTGGTGGTGAGATAGAGCTGGGTGTCATCAGCATAAATGTGGAAACTGACGCTGTATTTTAGGATGATGTCGCCAAGGGGCAGCATGTAGATGAGAAATAGGAGGGGGCCAAGGATAGATCCTTGGGGGATACCAGATGTAAAGGTGCGAGAGCGGAAAGAGAAGCCATTGCAAGTGATTCTCTGGCTACAAATAGATAGATAAGAATGGAACCAGACGAGTGCAGTCCTACCCAGCTAGACAATGGTGGCGAGGCATTGGAGGAGGATGGAGTGGTCAACTGTGTCAAAGACTGCAGACAGGTCGAGAAGGACGAGAAGGGATAGTTTACCTTTGTCACAGTCACAAAGGATGTCATTTGTGACTTTGATAAGAGCCATTTCAGTGCTGTGGCAAGGGTGGAAACCTAATTGGAAGGATTCAAACATGGAGTTCTGCCCTCTTGAGCATCCCTGATATTAATCACTCAACCATTGGTGGCCGTGCCTTCAGCTGCCAAGGCCCTAATCTCTGGAATTCCCTCCCTAAACCTCCCTGTCTCTCCACCTCTTTCCTCCCTTAAGACACTCCTTAAAATCTACCTCTTGACTAAGCTTTTAGTCATCTGCTCCAATTTCCCTTTATGTGGCTCGGTGTCAAATTTTTATATCCTCCTGTGAAGTGCCTTGGGATATTTTACTACATTAAAGGTCCTATATAAATAAAAGTTGTTTTTTATGTGGTCCAGCCAGATCTTGGGGTGAATGGCTAAACCAGTTGTCCGCCACATTCGTTCAAGTCTGCGTCCCTTGGACATAAGGCAGCGAAGATGAAGGTTGTTCCCAGGGGAATGGCCAGAGTGAGAGAGAGTAATGGTTTTAATAGGGACTAGGGCATTAAATATGGTGGTGAGGGTATGGTTGAGCAGATCGGTAGATGCAGAAATGTTGTGGTGAATGGAGGTCCAAAGGCTAGACCGTTGGAATTTTGTAAGTGAGTTGAGAGAGAGTTTCTTCCACTGGTGGACACAGAAGTAGGGTTGTTGGGGGCAAGGGGGATGTGGGTGGAGAATGATACAAGGAAGTGGTCAGAGATGGCCTTATCTGTGATTGACATGATGGGAGTAGCAAGGACAGGACACATGAGATGGCAAGGTCAAGGGGGTGGCCGTGAATAAGGGTTGGGAAGTTTACATGGAGGGAGAGATTAAGGGAGGATAGGAGGGTGGTGAACTCAGAGGAAAGAGAGCATGATGAATTGAGATGGAGGTTGAAATCACCGAAGATGAGAAGTCACTCGGTACAGAGGCTGGGGTGGGAAAGCAGTGAAGTTATCTCGGTGAGAAAATGTTCATGGTTCTTGGGTGGGCAGTAGAGAACAAGGATTTTAAATGAGAGGTGAAAGGGGTGGAGCAAAGTGAGATGCTCAAAGGAGGAGAAAGTGCCAGAGGAGTAGAGGGACAGACCAAGTTCTGATTTGGTGATAAGAGTCACACCGCCACCACAACAGTCTGGGCGGGTCAAGTAATGGAAGGTATAGCCAGACAGGGAGGTTTCAATTAGGGGGTAAGGTGTCATCATCCCTCAGCCATGTTTCCATCAAGGCCATGATGTCGATGCAATCATCCACGATAAGCTCATGGATGGCAAGGGTCTTGTTCACGAGTGAACGGACATTCTGAAGTGAGATGCAGAGAGGGGCGGTGATAGCTGATCCACTGCCAGAGTCCACAGGGTTAGCATTGGGAGGGGTGAGTTGGACGGGGAGGAGATTGGCGAGATCAGCCCCCAGCGGGTGTGCTGGGAGGGAAGGTCGGCGAGAGAGTAGGATGGGACAGTTGGGGTTGCTGCTCGTAAGGAAGCAGCAACGAGTGCCTCGATGGGCCCTTCATAGGATGCCAAGAGAGGCACAGAGGGAAGCTGTAGGCTTATCTAAGAGAGAGTCAAGCCTGGGATGGAGGCAGGGGTGTAGTAAGGTCAAAGAGTAATGAAGGGTTGGGGTAGAGATTTGGGAGGGCAGAGTACCCGAGAATGGAGAAATGAAAGGAGGCATGACAACAGGAGAGAACGATTAAGGAGGGGTAGAGAGAAAAGTAAAAGGGGGAGAAAAACGTGGAAATAGAAGTGTTTAGCTCGGGCCCAGAGCGGCAGTCAAAATGTGCACTCAAATGGACACAGGGAAAACTCAAGTTACGTAGGCCTGGTTAAGTAGCAATTATTAGGATACATATTTCCTGGTAGTAACGGGGAATAGCTAGGAAGGAGTCCAGAGTTAAAATCAAAGGTCCCGTGGTGGGATAAAGTTGGCGTAGGTCGGGTGGCGTCGGCGTGGAGCATCGACGAACTGTTGTCCAAATTTGGTGACAGGTGTAGCGGGCAATTTGAATGATAGAGGATGGAGGTTATTTCCTTGAGATTGAGGACCCAGGAGACGTGCCGAATCGGTTGTGGGGCAGAAAGATGATGGCGAAGTTGGAGGTCACCGTAAGATCCAGAAGCGGCGGAGAAATGTACTTCGGCCCAGGAGAGTAAAACACTAGCCAGAAACCAACAAAGCTGACAAACCAGTAAGCCAGTCACAGGCTCAGCAGAGAGTAGCAGTGGTGGGGGAGGGCTGTAGCTGACCAAAGTTATTTTAAAATTTAAGCAACCGAACAGCAAATCAGAGACACAGCAGATGAATCTTGCTGTGTAGTCCAGTGCAGAAATGTAGTGTTGATGTCCAGAGAAGTCCAGGAATTTGGAACCAAATTTGAGAAGAGCTCCAGCAGCTCAGTGAGAGAAGCAGAGAGCAGGCATTGAGGTTCAGGGTTGAGCAATGGCAGTTTAAAATAGCAGTTAAGTTGTACTTAATTTGCAGTTAGGAGCACCAGAAAAATATTTTAATGAACTGACCTGGCATTATTGTATGAGAGCAGTTTTGGCATAGGTGCACACTATGTCTCAGAAGCAATAGCCTGGTGGGGCTACAGAAGGACCATATTATCCACCCTGAGAAAGTGACCTTGTATTACTTGGCATAACATTCCATTTGCTATAAAAGAGCATGGGGTGATTTTCATCTGCCTACTGCCCCATTCACGCTGAAAAACTTATTTTAAAACCACACTTACCACTCACCTGCCACCCCAAGCCTGCCCGACTCGATTTTCAAGCCAGCCTCAAATTGGAGGCCAGTGCTCCTGCCCAAAACTGGCGGCAGCCTTGTTAAAATATTTAAATCAGGGTCCTATGCTATAAGTAGGACCCCAATCCAATTTTCAAGTGCCTGTGGGCGACGTGGTACTGGATGTATAACAGCTTCACCAGTTGTTGTAAAGAGACTGCTGCAGGCTATTCCGAAAATGGCAACAACAAATAAGGCAGTGCTACTGATTTCCTCATACCTGCAGCCGGTCGCTCAGTGTGCCCCCCCTCCCCTCCCCGAATTACCTTCCCCCATTAAGGGAGTATTTCCAGCTGGGCTCCACAAAAGAGCCACCGGATTCCCCCCTCCCGATCGGCAAGCACCAACAGGCCTAGGCATGAATAGGTTTTGGCCCTGTCATTGGAGCCATCAGGCAGGTGACACGATCGCTCCACCCACTGCCTGCCCCATGTGCACCCAACATGAAAATCAGCCCCCATTTCTTTTGATATATGATGATCTACACCATGGGAAATCTGGCAAGCTATTAAGTCAATGACACCATCAAGGTTCTCTTTATGAATTTGCATTTTCTATTATAGCCACAGTGCAGCAAGTCAGTCTAAGGCATTGATAAAATGTGAAAGTTTTGTTTAGATTGGTACCATATTTGTTTTTTTATGAAATATAAACTCAGGCCCTTATCAGTCTCAATTACAAAGACACACAGCCACTGACTCCTTTCCTGTCTTACTAACAATATTATGTCAATCTAGTGAACCAAAGAGCATATTTAAAAACAAATAATCACAATTTAATTTCTTTAAATATTTGCAGATGTTTAATGCTTGTCCTCTGTAGTTAAGAGGTTAATAGAGATAGTCACAGATTGCAGATGCTTTTAAAAACATCTTACCAGCTCCCACCATGGCTCGGTTGGTAAAGGCAGTTTGTAACTGAGCAATATGATCATTGGATCCAAGTCTGTGTCAAGCCAGCTGTTCTCAGTAAAGAATTACACTTGGCCTTCATGCACCTGTGTTAGAGAGGAAAATCGGCTGGGATTCCCATGCTTGATTGCTATCCAGTGACTCTTAGTGGAAAGTGTGCATGTGGGCATTGGGCAAGGACAGATTCAGGCTTGCCTATGGTTAAGGACATACATAAAAGGTGATACCAGTGAGCATGCAGCATAAGTACATACCAAGGTCTAGTAACTCCAGGTTAAAGAGACATGACCCTAAATGAATTAATAGGAAATATGATGTGAAATAAGTAAGAGAAACAAATTCTACAACTCCTGTAGGGAGATGAAGGAGAATAGAACAAGTATGTTTTTAAATGGGCAAAGAAAAAACTAGAAATTAGTACAGCTGTACAAGTCAAACACAGTAAAAGAAGAATTTAGGGCCCAGAAATTGGGTCACTTACCGCCACCCATTTGCACTGCAATCCTGGAATAAAATGGCGGCTGCCACTCTAATGCCAGCCTCTAGCGCGGGACTTGGCAGCTGCCACTTTGGTGAGGACCTCAGTGCTGCCGATAGCAGCGCAGGTGCTGAACATGCAAATATGGAGAGCGTGACGTCACACGCCGACTTAATGTCATGCTCTGCAAACTTAGACCCTTGCGCTGAGTTTAGCGCTGGGTCCTAAGCTCACTCTGAAAAGAGGGCATGCAGCAGGCTGACAAGAGATGCTGACAGCACTTCTTAAAGGAACACACACATCTTTCAGGTAAGTTTGCATTTAAGCTTTTGGACTGGATTTTTTATATTTTATTGAAGTAGTAGCTTGCTGCAATAGATGTTATAGGAGTGCAGCTGGATGCTTCCAAGGCCTTGGATGGTAAAGGAAGGCCTCTGAGAAGACAGAAAATGCTGGAAATACTCAGCAGGTCAGGCAGCATCCGTGAAGAGAGAAAAAGAGTTCACATCTCAGGTCGAGTTGCTGCTTGACCTGCTGAGTATTTCCAGAATGTTATGCTTTTATTTCAGATTTACAGCATTTGCTCGCAGAGGGAAAAGAAAGATGCAGAAGAAGATGCAGAAACGAAAGATGCAGAACAGGAGGGAGCAGAAGGAAGGATGCAACCCAGACAGCCCCTTTCTGGCCAGGATATTTGAGATGGAATCATTTGTCTGCAGTACCAGTGACCACAACCCCAATTCCCCTTTCAACATTTGTCCCATACCTTACTTTCCCTCGATTACTGACCATCACAGCGTCCTCAGCCACAATGCTGAAATAAAAGCCACCACAAAGCAAACTTTCCAATCCAACTTCATACATCTATCCATCCAATATGACATCAAGAAATCAACTCATCACTATTATCTAAATTTTTATTCATTCATGGGATCTGGGCATCGCTGGCAAGGCCAGCATTTGTTGTCCATCCCTAATTGCCCTTGAGAAGGTGGTGGTGAGCCGTCTTCTTGAACCGCTGCAGTCCGTGTAGTGAAGGTACTCCCACAGTGCTGTTAGGTAGGGAGTTCCAGGATTTTGACGCAGCAACGAAGGAAAGGCGATATATTTCCAAGTCAGGATGGTGTGTGACTTGGAGGGGAACTTGCAGGTGGTGGTGTTCCCCTGTGCCTGCTGCCCTTGGCCTTCTAGGTGGTAGAAGTCGTGGGTTTGGGAGGTGCTGCCAAAGAAGCCTTGGCGAGTTGCTGCAGTGCATCTTGTAGATGGTACACACTGCAACCACGGTACGCTGGTGGTGGAGGGAGTGAATGTTTAAGGTGGTGGATGGGGTGCCAATCAACCGGGCTTTGTCCTGGATGGTGTCGAGCTTCTTGAGTGTTGTTGGAGCTGCACTCATCCAGGCAAGTGGAGAGTATTCCATCACACTCCTTACTTGTGCCTTGTAGATGGTGGAAAGGCTTTGGGGGCATCTGGAATGGAATCATCCATCTGCGGTATCAGCGACCACAACCCCAATTATGCATTCCCTTAGTGACTGTCTTGTGTGTGCCTTTGCCTATCCTACTGATGTCAGGCAGTGCTACCCCAGTGGCTGCAGCATGGCTTATGGAAGGCTGCTGACTTTCAGTCGGGCCACTGCAAATGGCCTTGCTGGTTGACCATTAGGAGCTGTAAGGTTCTCAAAATTCCAACATTCCCTGAAGTTATTAATCAAAAGGGACCCTGGATGGACTTGATTTTAAAACCAGGGTACCCAAAATGGCTGCGGTAAACCTCGTGACCAGGCCAAATGGGATTTTAAAACAAAGGTTCTGCAAAACAAGCAGGTCAAGGAGTTCAAGTTTTAAACTAATCAAAGACTTTGTAAGGACTGATTAAATGAACAAAAGACTGTACATTCCAGTCATTAAGTTGGAATGGGCTCCATCAAGCCATTAGGCTTTCTGCATTTTAAATCGGGAACCACTCACCAGAGACATTAAGTCTGAATGGGAGCAATTCACAACTTGTCTTTAACAACGGCCAGGGTTTCAAGGCTACTTTAGACATAACGACTATCACACTACAGGTCATTTTTATAAATGTTTTTAAACATTTAAACAAGCTCACCCAAATCGGACAAAGGACTGAACTGATTTGGTGCGCAGATAAGGGCTCCCGATGGGGGTATAACTATGGGCCCAGCAGGAAGCCACTCTCTCTCTTGCCTCTTCTCTCCTGCCTCCTGCCTCTCAACTCGCTGCCAGATTACAACCAGGACGGGTTGTATGAAGAAGACTGCGTGGGGCTTCGAATAAACGGGCCCTCAGTCCAGCTCAGTTAACCCAACAGGATCAACCAAGGAAGAACATCAACTGAAGAAGAGCCAATCCTGTGAGGTAAAATACCCAGGCAGAGACTTTAATATTGGGGTATTTTACCTGGACGGCACCCTTGCAGCACGCTGGAACCACGTGACGTCGGCAGGCCACAGAGTGCACAAGGAGTGAACCCAAAACCTTCAACTGTTTTTTTTAAACGTTACAAGTTTTTGGATTGGTGAGCATGACGTTCAGGCCCCTCATAGTCTAATCTAGTTAGGTATAGGGGGTGGGAATTAAGGGGATTGCTAATATAGTTGTTTCCCTCGATTGTGCAGTGTGTTCCCCATTCCCTTTAAGTATAAGCATTTTATGTCTGTAGTGTGCTGTACCAGTAATTTTCTCGTGTAAGATCGTTATAATTTTTCAGTTCAATAAAATCTTGGTTCTTTTACACCAAACCACTTGTTTACTCGATTTTCTGTATCGCTGCCTGTATCTAAGTCCGGTGTCCAGAACCCAGGGGGCGAGCAATTCGAACTGCTCAAAGAAGGTAGTCAGAGGCAAAGCTGACTGACCAAACACGCCTGTGCAAACCCCCTACAGAGCTGGTGGCTGGGGGTGGGAAATCGAGTGACGGTGTTTCTTCTTCTTCACTCTCCTCTCCCTCTTCTTGGCTAACATTGGCTGGGCAGGCTGTATTTCTTGGGTGAGTGAATTGAGGAAGGCACAAGGATGGAGTTGTAGTGAGGGGAGGGTGGGAAAGCAAGAGGAGCATGTGAGAAGGAGGCTAACTTATGAGGACGCCAGCATCTTGTATCCTTTCGGCCCCGCCACTGGCCAAGGGCTCAGCCATGCCCCTGCCAAGAATGGCCAGTACCGTCTCCTCCAAGGGGGTGAGGTGAAACTAGGAATGGGAGGTGTGCCTGGTGTTTGGTACAGATTGTTAGTAGGTGAGTGACTGGGTGGGGATTCGTGCATTGCAAAGTGTGTGAGGCTAGTGGTGCAGTTGGTAGGAGATGGTTTTTGAAGATTCATTTACTGACCTTTACCACTGGTCTGAGGTCATGAAGCTTCTTTGGGCACTGCTGCCAGGTTGTGAGTGTGACACTGCTGGCAGTGATGGACTCTGTGATCTGGTCCCACACCCTTCTTTCTGGAGGACCTCCTGGCTCCTGTGGGTAGAGGACCTCTCTTGCAGTGTTGACCCCTTGCACAAAGCTGGAGTGCTGCGTGTGAGACCCTAGTTGCCCCTTCCCTGGCTGGTTGAGCCATTTGTGTTAGTGCTGAAGCACCTTTCCTGTTTTTTGAGGTTTGGAATGCATTTCAGCTTTAAGAGCTGAAGTCTCCCATTTGGTAATTTTTTCAATGTTAATTTTTTTTCAGAATGCAGTTGAGCTCTAAGTGCTAAAAACTGCCTATTTTTAAAGTGTTTTTATTTTTTTCATTTTATAAGGCAGTTCCCCTTTCTAAAATGACCGCCTTGCTTTAAGAAAAGGCTGTTCTTGCTGTAACTACGCTATGGCCATGCTACATTTAGCCTCCTGCTGGGACTACCGCCATAAAAACCACCTTGTACGGTAAGTATAGTGCTGGACTAATGTTAATTAGCAACCAGCACCAATATCCCAGTCCTGCCAGCGCCATTAATTTCGGCGGCCATTAACTCTGGCCCACGATGGAACTGGCTGGTTTCTAGCGCTCTCCAATTTTTAACCCTCAATTTCTTAAAATGGAAATAGTATTGAAACTAAAAATGAGCTTAAATATATAACTTACAAAATGATTACATCATTGAAATATTCACTTAGGAAGTCTTTCACATTTTGTGATTTTTGACTTTTTGGTCTGGGAGGGATTTTGAATCAATTCATATTAGGATGATGCTATTAAATTAAATTCTGCTCTTAACAGGTTAAATTCACAACACCCAGCTTCCAGGAATGCGAATTAGATTAAGCTGAAGTGTCTTTCCAGAATGGTGCTTTCTCCATACCACATCAGCTTGAGACAATGGAGGTTCATTCAGCCATTCTTGTAAACAATCACACGTAGCATGTTGCACTGGTTTTGTTCAGCAGGGTTTGGAGACCATGCCTAGGATGATGTTAGCCAGTTTGCTTAGCAGCTCAACTGGCCAATCTCTGGACCGGGAGAGCTGGGAAGGTTAGAATTCAAGTCTTTGGCTTCTTGTTAAGCTAAGAAAGTACACTCAGTCTGAGAAATCTTATAAAGAAATAAGACACAAAATGTAAGATTAGTGATGAGTGCTTTCAGAGGAATTGCTCATCAGAAAGGTATTATGAAGAATGTTACTCAATAGATAAAAGTTCAATAAGTGTTATTCTGTTCTTTCAGATATTTTACTTGGATTAAGTTGGGCTGTTGGTTCATAATTGGGTGTTTTTCATTAGAATCACCAAGAGTCTGCCTCTGGAAGACTGAGAAACACATAAATGGGCATGTACAAGACCACAGTATCCAGTTCATGAACAAGACATTTCATTATTGCGGCTTCCTGATCTGCTGCTGAATTGAAATTAATAATAAAGATATTAGTAACATCACAGGAGGAGCTACATTTAATGTGGCCAATTTGTTTGCCCATTCTTCATCAGGCAGAAGGGACCTGAAAAGTGCTCTGCATGCCCTGAGCCTGCCTATATTTGTGGTTTCAGGTCATTAGCCTAGGGTCAACATACTGTAGGCACAGGCACAGGTGCAAGCCTGGCCCTTGGTGGGACTTTGTAAGGGAGCAGAAATACAACCAATGCTGCAGGCCTGAGAAGCTTGGAGCAATAATTATGGCAGTTGGTTTTGGGGCTTTATGGCTGCTGTCCAAAAACTGCAACCAGAAGGCCTGCAGGACTAATCTCTGTCTCTCTGCCCCTTTAAGAAAAAGGGACGCAACTTCTTAGTTCTTCTGGTCTTTGCTTCTTGCCCATCCTCAATCATCTTTTCGGAGAAGGGCTGGGTGCAAAACATAAGGCCCACTTTTTCTGGTCACTCCTCAAAATAGGCACCCTTCCAGTATTGAGGAAGGAAAATGAATGGGAGGGTGGAGGCCATCCATCCTGCTTCATTATGATAGCTAGTCTTAAAAATCAGTATTTTCAGTAGAGGAGGGAACAATATTGGAGGGATTTATTCTTAATCTTTAGGTGGATAATCTAGCTGGCAGCTTTTCATTCCTTGTTTAATTCTGGCCTTGGACCATGGATGTGAAGATCTGAGCTTGGTGGATACATGCTGAAACTGTAACCCAATGGCCGAGAAATTTCGGTCGGGGGCTTCCCGTGGGTGCAAGCCCCCGACCTACACTTACATATCGCGCTGACATCTGAAGACTGGGCCTGCTTGGATTTCCGGTCTGTGGCCCGGTTCAGCTCCCGGCGCGCTGTGCGTGCGTGATCCAGCGGCGTACTTAGTACGGTGAGCCGGCTGGGATCACGTGAGCACTGGGCAACCAATGGGAGTTTACAAAAGTCCATTCATGAGTTAGACATAAGACCTGTCAAACTCATGAAAAGTCCGGGCACCCAAAACACTACTTAAACTTTAAATAAAAGTTAAAAAAACATTCCAATAATTAAATTAACTATTAATAACTTTAAAAAACGAACTTAAACAATTATTCAAATTTATGCCAAAAAATTTTTTTCAAGAATTTGGGTCCAAAAATACACTTACCTTACTGTAAATTCTTTAAAAATAATAAACCTGTGGAAAAAAAATTCTAACTTTAATTATTAGACGACTTACCTTATAAAACTAAGTCCTTACGTCTACTTTTTACATTCGTAAAAAGTAGACGTAAGGACTTAGTTTTATAAGGTAAAAAGTGGAGGCCTTCACGCACGGGCAAACCTGTCAAAAAAACCGAAGTTCAATGCGTACGCGCTGCCTCAAACGGTTCCTCTTAACCCCTTGGTTCAGAGGAGAGGAAATGCCGGTTTTCCGCACATGCGCTGTGCATGCTGAAATCCGGCACTTCCAACGGGCCCACGCATGAGTACCCCGTCCGTACTCACGCGTTGAGACCGGAATTACTGGGCCAATGTCTTTAGCTGGATTCTCCAAGTGAACTATGTCAAATCCCAATACAGCTCCAATGCAGTTGATCTAACACACTACAGCTCAGCCACAGTAATGTGAAGCATCAGATGAGAGTTAAGTCATCATAGAAACCTAGAAAAGAATAGCCGGGGGTGTGGGGGGGGGGGGGGACTTCCATTCGGCACAGTGATGGGGTGAGAGCACTGTTCCCCCTAAGATGTGCGGTAGCGCAGCTATCTCGTGGGTGCCGCGCAGTCCCGCAGGCCTGCAGAACTGGAGCCTGTACGACAGATTAGAAAGCACTGTGATTATTTGCACAAGCACCGTTGCGGCCTTCTGCGCATGTGCGCGGTATAGGAGCTGCGCATGCGCAGTACCCAGTTGCCTGCACCATGGGCCACGCTTTCCTCGGCTCCGTAAGGAGATGGTCAGGAGGTCCATTGGTGGCCTAGGGGAAGATCGAGGGTCGAAAGGGGAGAGGGAGGATCGGGGTGGGGGTGGTGGAGAGAGAGAGAGGGTGGGGGAGAGAGAGAGAGAGAGACTGGGGAGAGTGACTGGGGGTGGGGGAAGAGAGAGAGAGAGACTGGGGAGAGAGGGTGACTAAGGGGGGAGGAGAGAGAGAGAGAGACTAGGGAGAGAGGCTGACTAAGGGGGGGAAGAGAGACTAGGGAGAGGGGGTGGGGTGAGAGAGAGACTGGGGAGAGAGGATGGGGGAGAGGAGAGAGGATGGGGGAGAGGGGAAGAGAGACTAGGGAGAGGGGGTGGGGTGAGAGAGAGACTGGGGAGAGAGGATGGGGGAGAGGAGAGAGGATGGGGGGAGAGGAGAGAGGATGGGGGGAGAGGAGAGAGGATGGGGGGAGAGGAGAGAGGATGGGGGGAGAGGAGAGAGGATGGGGGGAGAGGAGAGAGGATGGGGGAGAGGAGAGAGGATGGGGGGAGAGGAGAGAGGATGAGGGGAGAGGAGAGAGGATGAGGGGAGAGGAGCGAGGATGGGGGGAGAGCGAGGGGGTGGGGGGAGAGCGAGGGGGTGGGGGGAGAGCGAGGGGATGGGGGAGAGCGAGGGGATGGGGGAGAGCGAGGGGATGGGGGGAGAGCGAGGGGATGGGGGAGAGCGAGGGGATGGGGGGAGAGCGAGGGGATGGGGGGAGAGCGAGGGGATGGGGGGAGAGCGAGGGGATGGGGGGAGAGCGAGGGGATGGGGAGAGCGAGGGGATGGGGGGAGAGCGAGGGGATGGGGGGAGAGCGAGGGGATGGGGGGAGAGCGAGGGGATGGGGGAGAGCGAGGGGATGGGGGAGAGCGAGGGGATGGGGGGAGAGCGAGGGGATGGGGGGAGAGCGAGGGGATGGGGGAGAGCGAGGGGATGGGGGGAGAGCGAGGGGATGGGGGGAGAGCGAGGGGATGGGGGGAGAGAAAGGGGATGGGGAGAGAAAGGGGATGGGGAGAGAAAGGGGATGGGGGGAGAGAAAGGGGATGGGGGAGAGAAAGGGGATGGGGGGAGAGAAAGGGGATGGGGGAGAGAAAGGGGATGGGGGGAGAGAAAGGGGATGGGGGGAGAGAAAGGGGATGGGGGGAGAGAAAGGGGATGGGGGGAGAGAGGGGATGGGGGAGAGAGAGGGGATGGGGGAGAGAGAGGGGATGGGGGGAGAGAGAGGGGATGGGGAGAGAGAGGGGATGGGGGAGAGAGAGGGGATGGGGGGAGAGAGAGGGGATGGGGGAGAGAGAGGGGATGGGGGAGAGAGGATCGGGGGGGAGAAAGGAGATGGGGGAGAGAGAGGATCAAAGGGGGGAGGCAGGGAGAGAGGGGATGGGGGGGGGAAGAGAGGGGAGCTCGGAGGGGGGAAAAGAGGTCAGGAATTCGGGGCGTGAAGAGAAGGTCAGAAACCGGGGCTGAACGTCAGGAACCACTGTCAGTATTCATTTCATACCCAATAAACCAGGAAGAAAGATGAATGTTTATTTCTGTTACATCATAGCTTTTCCTGCTTTTTGTTTTTAATTCAGTGACAGAAATTGTGTATGTATTATTCTTGTGAATAAGTGCTGCATTTCTGACATGTTACATGGCGGGGGGCAGTGTGCTGATTCAACAAGACAACGTTTATTAATGGAAGTGATTGAAGTTGAAAATACGGATACCCGTTTTTGTTCAGTTCTTTTTAATACTGCGAACTAAAGAACTGCAGCATTTTATATTTGTTGGTTGTCTGGTTGCATTGTGATTAATATTCTCATTACTTATGTGGACGTACAGCACATCAGCGCCATAGGAAAACCGCTGCTCCTGCTGCTTGTGCAGCCACTACTACAGTGACATGAGGGATGGGCTAATACGTTGAAAACTTTAAAATTAATACTAATTGCACGGATATGCCTCTTTCAGCTCACCTTGGGCTTTTGGATTGTTTGTCGATGCATAACCGTGTAATTGAGTGATGTTTCTGAAGATTAACGCATTATTAAGCAGTTCTTTTATATCCCAGTCATTTCTGACAAGTAATTCTTTTAAAAAAAAAGTTTGTACATGACGAACTAAAAGCTTTTAATTAATTCTACCATAATCAGACTTGCAGAATGGACAGGTAAATGACAAATTAATTTCAATATAGGTAAGTGTGAGGTTGTGCATTTTGGTAGGAGGAATAAGGAGGCCACCTATTCCTTGGAAAATAAGGGCTAGAAATTTGGTGCATTTGCGAGACGCTAATGGGGCGCAAACGACTTTTCGCCTGGGCGTAGCACCGTTAACGACTCCCGCTAAATTCAGCAGGAGTTTAGTGGCAGCGGTAACCGGTAGCACCCCATTCCCCTGCACAGGCGATGACGACGTCATCACCGTGCGCAGCACCTCGTTTTCGCCCCGCCTGTAAAATTGGCCTGCGCCCCCTGAATCTGCACCGGGCGATGACAGTGACCGATTCAGGGAGCGGGAAAGGAGTGGCAGGAGGCTCGCAGGGCGGTAAGTAAAGCAGAGGTGGCGGGTGGGGGAAAAAAATCGTCCGACCCGTTGCATCTTTTAACGCGTGCCGGGCTGCTGGCATGGCACCCCACTCCCCGCAGAGTTGTGTGCTTGGGCCCTGCCCTTTAATGAGGAGAGTAGCCCTTCCATACGGCAGCACTACATGGCCCACTGCCTAGCGCTGCAGAATGCATCGCCCCGATACTCGGGGTTAGCGCTCTAAGAAGGAAGTGGAGCACTTGAATTAGCGCTCCACCTCCCTCTTGGGGCGTTAAAACTGAATTTAGTGATTCCCAGCGCTAAATTTAGCGCCCAGGCTGCCAAGAGAGGACAGGATATGCTCTCACTGCAGTCAGGGAGTGGTGGAGACAGAGATGCACTTCCTCACAGCTTGTGGAAAATATCAGGGCATCAGGGAGAATTTCTACCAAAAATTCTCACATATATGCCCTGAATTCAGAAATTTGAATGATGACCAAAAACTCCCATACCTACTAGGGGAAGAGAGAAACTGTGTAACACTAGCGGCACACTATGTTACAGCTTGCCATAAACAGAGGGACAACCAGTAAACCTAAGAAAAGAGTATTTACAAATTATACGAATGTATATTTATACACTCAGGGATATATCTGTTTATACACTGTATGAATAGATCTGCGTTTATGTGTTCAACCATAAATGTATTTCGATGCTTTGGCAACATAAGATGTATCTTATCATGCCAATAAAGCGATTTGAATTGAATTGAATTGAATTGTTAGCAACCCAAAATGGTCGCTAATGAATTTTTCCCCCTAAATGTCCAAATGGAGTACAGGTGCAAAGGGATCTAGTGGTATATATTCACAAATCATTAAAAGTAGCAATGCAGGTTAAAAAAAGCCATAAAAGTGCAAATAAAGCACTGGGATTCATTTGTAGCGGATTAGAATTCAAAAACAGAGAAGTTATGTTAAACTTGTATAGAACCTTTTCACTATGGACGTCCAATCCCTCTACACCTCCATCCCCCACCAGAATGGCCTGAGGGCGCTCCACTTCTTCCTTGAATAGAGGCCCAACCAGTCCCCATCCAGCACCATCCTCCTCCACTTGGCTGCACTTGTTCTCACATTGAACAACTTTTCCTTTGACTCCACTCACTTCCTCCAAATCAAAGGTGTTGCTATGGGAACCCACATGGGTCCTAGCTATGCCTGCCTTATCGTGGGATATGTGGAACATTCTTTGTTCCAGTCCTACTCCAGTCCCCTCCCTCACCTCTTTTTCCGGTACATTGATGACTGTATCGGTGCCGTTTCCTGCACTCGCCCTGAACTAGAAAATTTCATTCACTTTGTTTCCAATTTCCACCGTTCCCTCACCTTCACATGGTCCATCTCCAACTCTTCCATTCGTCAACTTCTCTGTCTCCATTTCTGGGGATAGTCTAACAACAAACATTCACCAGAAGCCCACTGACTCCCATAGCTACCTGGACTACACTTCCTCCCACCCGGCTTCCTGTAAGGACTCTATTCCCTCTCCCAGTTTCTCCGTCTCCGCCGTATCTGCTCTGACGATGCCATCTTCCATACTAGTGCTTCCGATATGTCTTCCTTTTTCCTCAACCAAGGATTCCCCTCTACCATGGTTGAAACGGCCCTTGACCATGTCCATTCTATTTCCCGCACTTCTGCTCTCACCCCTTCCCCTCCCTCCCAGAACCATGATAACATTCCCCTTGTCCTCACCTTTCACCCCACCAGCCTCCACATTCAACGGATTATCCTCTGCCATTTCCGCCACCTCCAGCGTGATCCCACCACCAAACACATCTTCCCCTCCACTCCCCTTTCAGCATTCCGAAGGGACCAATCCCTCCGCGACACCCTGGTCCACTCCTCTACCACCCCCAACACCACTTCCCCTTCCCACGGCACCTTCCTGCACAAGCACAGGAGATGCAACACCTGCCCTTTTACCTCCTCCCTTCCCACTGTCCAGGGCCCCAAACACTCCTTCCAGGTGAAACAGCAATTTACTTGTACTTCTTGCAATTTAATATACTGTATTCGCTGCTCACGATGCGGTCTCCTCTACATTGGGGAGACCAAACACAGACTGGGTGACTGCTTTGCAGAACACTTCCGTTCAGTCCGTAAGCATGACCCCGAGCTTCCGGTCGTCTGTCCTTTAATTCTCTGCTCCACTCCCACTCTGATTTCTCCGTTCTCGGCCTCTTACACTGTTCCAATGAAGCTCAACGTAAGCTCGAGGAACAGCACCATCTTTCGATTAGGCACATTACAGCCTTCTGGACTCAACATCAAGTTCAACAATTTCAGACTATAACCTCGACCCCTTTTTAAAAAAAAATTCTCACATGGCAGCTGTTGATGATTCTGCCGTTGCCATTTATACTTCATCTAGAGTCATCTTTTATTTCTTAACTTGTCCCATTACCATCTCCTTTTGCCTTGCACTATCATCCCTTTTGTCTTTTAATCTCTCCTGCCTTCTACCCTATCACAGACCTTCCCATTGTTCTTTCCTCCCCTCCTCCCATTCCCTGCCGCTACACTTGCTTAAAAATCTTTTACATCTCCCACTTTTTCCAGTTCTGACGAAGGGTTATCGGCCTGAAACATTAACTTGGTTTCTCTTTCTGAAGGGATAATTACTAGTCCTAGCCCATTTAGGGCTACACGGATCAGGCGTATTCCTCAGATGTTCACTTTCAACTAAAGTTTGAGGTAGCCGAATCCTAAAGACGCTTAATTGGGTCTAAAGGTCCGGTCTATCTCTCCCTGAAGGAAAGGAACAACCTGAAAATGTTACAGTCCTCCAGATAGCACTTTTAATAAGTTTAGCTAGACTGTAACATTCCGGATATTATGAGGGTCCGGAAAACTCTCCCAGAATTCTGCAACTCCTCACCAAAGAGTGTACAGAAATTGAGTTTGCGAGTTTGATACAGAAGTCTTGTGAGACAATTCTAAAAATATATAGATTTATCAAAGAACCGACATGTAATTTACAGTTCCAAAAAGAGAAAGCTCACAATCCTATTATCAGAGAACCTTACTCTCAAATCTTAACTTCGCTACAGTTTTACAGTTCTTAATTTTCTACAGGATATGCACCAAAATCAAATACCTTTGATCTCTGAGGTACAAAGAGTTGGAGACTTACAGAGCTGCCTCTGAAGCCGAGAATTGCTTTTCCCCTTTAAAGCGAGTCCATTATCCCATTTGAGAGTTCAATATTTATACCCTTTTCCAGTGGTATTTCCTTTAGGGTGTTTTACTGATGTAAGCTAATTATCTCTAGTCATTTTTCTGCTGACCCCTGCAATTCTTACTGCCAGATCTGCTGGTAGTATTACAGAATCATGTCTCTTCTCTAGGTGTTCTAAGTTTACCATAAAAAACGGTGTAATGGCAGGTGTGTTTTACTTGATGTCATTTTTACGAAGGCAGATGTTTCTTACTTTTATGTGCTTCTTTACGAAGTGTAAATTAGAACACCTTGTACAGGGTGAACCATTGTTTGATTCCGAAAGGTTCAGACTACCGGAGCATTTAACCTTCTGTTTCAATAAGGTTATTGATTCAGTGTCAACGACTATCTTATCTCTATAGCCAGAATGCTTTCACAGCTTTTTCATCGTTGGGTTTCTAGATTTCCAGACCCAGTTTGTCATGTTTTAATAAGGCCAGAATTCTTTCATTGAATGGTGTATTTTTCTGAATCCGTTATATGGCTTATTCCTTCACATCTCTGTGGATGCTGCCTGACCTGCTGAGTATTTCTAGCATTTTCTGTTTTTATTTCAAATTTCCAGCATCCACAGTATTTGCTTTTGTATAGAACCTTGTCTGACTGTCTCATGATTTGAGACAATGGGGTGGCAATATGGCAATGTATGCTTTGTATGCTGTTGCTGCCGTTGTTGTTGCAAAAGCTGTTGTTGGAAAATTTGCCCATGGACGAAAAGGTCGCGCTCAAAGGAGTTTGTGGCCTGCTCAGTACAAATAAATTAGAGGAAACATTGGGTGAGAGTCCAATCCAGTGAAGTGCCTTTGATTGCCATTCAATTTCTGCTTTGTGACACCCATAGATGGCCAAGAAAAACTTTCTGCAGGTATCACAGGAACTTACAGTGGCATATCTGGTGGAATTTAATCGAGTTCAACGTAGCTTTTGAAAAGGAGAAACACGAAACAGCTACAGTGGGGGTGATTTTCCCAGCCCTGGGGAGGCGGGACTGCCAGGAAACTGGCAGAATCTGGGAGCGGGAACCCATCCCATCCCCAACCCGCCTCCGTGCCATCTTCCCAGGAGGCGGGTACCCGACCCGCACCGGGCCCCGTCTCCTCGAGGCGGGAAGGGGATTAGTGCCCACGGAATTGAAGGCAAATTATTGACCTAGTTAGGAAATCAGCTGAGTGGCAGGAGACAGAGTAGGGATAATGGGCAGGTACTCTAATTGGCAGGATGTGACTAGTGGTGTCCCGCAGGGATCTGTGTTGGGGCCTCAACTATTCACAGTGCTTATTAACAACTTAGATGATGACATAGAAAGTCATATATCCAAATTTGCTGATGACACAAAGATAGGCGGCAGTGTAGATGAAAGCATAACATTACAAAGAGATATTGATAGATTAAATGTATGGGCAAAACTGTGGCAAATGGATTTCAATGTAAGCAAATGTGAGTCCACTTTGGACCTAAAAAGGATAAAACAGGGTACTTTCTAAGTGGTGAAAAGCTAAAAACAGTGGAGGTCCAAAGAGACTTGGGGGTCCAGGTACATAGATCATTAAAGGGTCATGAACAGTTACAGAAAATAATCAAAGGCTAATGGAATGCTGGCCTTGATATCTAGAGGACTCGAATACAAGGGGGTAGAGGTTATGCTGCAGCTATACAAAACCCTGGTTAGACCACACCTGGAGTACTGAGAGCAGTTCTGGGCACCACACCTTAGGAAGGATATATTGGCCTTGGAGGGAGTGCAGCGTAGGTTTACCAGAATGATACCCGGACTTCAAGGGTTAAGTTACGAGGAAAGATTACACAAATTAGGATTAAATTCCCTAGAATTCAGAAAGTTAAGGGGTGATTTGATCAAAGTTTTCAAGAAATTTAGGGAAACAGATAGGGTAGATAGAGAGAAACTATTTCTGCTGTTTGGGTAGTCCATTACTAGGGGGGCATAGTCTAAACATTAGAGCCAGACCTTTCAGGAGTGAAATTAGGAAACACTTCTACACACAAAGGATGGTAGAAGTTTGGAACTCTGTTCTGCAAACGGCAACTGATGCTAGATCAATTGTTAATTTTTAATCTGAGATTGATAGATTTTTGTTAACCAAAGGTATTAAGGGATATGGGGCAAAGGTGGGTATATGGAGTTAGGTCGCAGATCAGACATGATCTCATTGAATGGCGAAACAGGCTTGAGGGGCTGAATGGCCTACTCCTGTTCCTATGGGAGCCAGGAATGCCCCCAGACACACCCCTAAACTGAAGTCAGGATAGAGATGCCTGCTCCCCTTCTCCACAACTGCTGACTGCTTCCTTGGGGTGGAAACCTGTCGGGGACATGTTTTAACCTAAATTCCAGTTCTCTCTTTCCTCTCCCCCGCTATTACACCTGACTCCTACCCTGAGAGAGAGCTGGGCTCAAAGTTTTAACTGAGAATATCACCTGTAATTGTGATGTGATGTGCAGCAATATGACAGCAGATATTGGCAGTATGCTGCAGCACTTGGAGCAAGTTTCGACATTAACTGTGCCTTGAGGGATAAATCAGACAGAGGCTTGTAATAGACAAAACATCCATGCGCAAACTAATCTGTTATAAGTGACTTACACTCTATTACAATTTCCTCGCTTCCAGTCTTGTGGAACCCCACCAATGCTCAGTGATTTCTTCAAAATGATAGTCAGTACCAATTTCCTGCCTAGTCACTGTTAAGAATATTACAATATATACCATTTGGCACAAGGGATTTGTTAGTTTAACTCCATTTAATTTATCAAATACCTCTGTCATACTAACTCCAGGATACTGTCTCCTGTTAAAATTTTATATATTTATGTTATTCTCTCTGGTACATACATCTAGAAAATATTCATTTAATATTTTAACTACTAGCAGATAGTCGCATAGATACTTTGTTCACAGATTTTCATAGAGCGGGCTAGTTTTTAAATAATAAAATACGAAATGAAATAACCTAGCAGCAAAATGTTTTCAAAAAAACTAGAATACAAATTTGCAAACAGGAAAAATAATGATTCATGAAGCAGGAATTATCTAGTAAATGAAATATTTTAACAATATTCACCAAAAAAAACCTAACTAAATGGAATAAACGTTCAACAAAACAAAAAGTATAAGAAATAAAATAACACAAAACACCAAGGCCTTGGGGCTAGGCCAGGAGGAAGCGGCCATAATGAAGTAATCCGATGACTATTTACTGACGAGATTAAGAGTCAATTTTTACTTGGTGTTTATTTACTGTTGATGAGAGCTAGTGTTTTTTAAAAATCTTTTTTATCCAGGTGGAACACAAAGCAAGTGGGTGAGAGACCAGCTGGGCCACAAGGTGGTCTTGAGACACAAGTCAGCCCCAAAAATGAGCCTGAGGTATGATGGTAGTGGGTCAGATGCAGGCCAGGCATGAGCCATGGAAGGAGCTGCAGGAGGCAGGTTGACACCTAGTATTGGCATTGGATAGCCATTGGCCTAGACATTGGAACATGCCCGAACTGGGGCATATTGGACACACCTAATGAGGCTGGTGGCAGGACCACAGGCAAATTGATCCATCAGGCTCATTTGTTAATTATCAGTGAGCTGCAGGCTACAGTTGTGGCTCCAGAGGCAGCTCGCCAGCCCCTGGAAGAATGAAGATCAGCCAGCTCAGATGCCGGCCAAGGTGGTAAGCAGTGTGGTGGGTGGGGGAGTTGTCAATAAGGAGGGGAGCAAGTGTTGGCCAGTATCGACCCGTGAAATTAATATGGAACCACAAGGAGCCCTCCTGCTCCACAATAACGCAAGAGAATAAAAACTTAACTTTCAGGTGGAAGCCTCCAGCAGTCCCTTTAAGGACCTGCTGGTTTGGCTGTCAAGCACTTGAGAATATTGATCGCATCATGCATGGCGCGTGCTGTGGTTAGTTACTAACGCATTTTGTAAAGGGTGACCTAAGACAGGCGTTCAGTCTTCTATGATGAGGGCTTAATGCCTGTTTCAGGCATGGGTCTGGTGGGTGATGCACATCCGTCGCTGAATTTTTTACGCACCCAATAGATTTCTAGGCCAAAACAAAAGCAAAATACTGTAGATGCTGGAAATTAAATAAAAACAGAAAAAGTTGGAAATACTCAGCAGGTCAAACAGCAGCTGTGGAGAGAGAAACAGAGTTAACGTTTCAGGTCAATGACCTTTCATCAGAACATTGGATTTCTAGGCCAAGGTTTCAGATTTTGCGGCAGAAATAACGGTGAGGCTATCAGTGTTCACGTTATTAAAGAGAAATTTGGACAGCAACTTCTAATGATCGCACATGCGCAGTTAAACACGGAAATCAGGAAGTTGCTGTCTGAGTTGCCCTGCTCCTCCTCAAGCTTTGCTATACTGGTATCTCGCCGAGAGACATTTTTAAAAATTCATTCATGGGACGTGGGCGTCACTGGCAAGGCCTAATTGCCCTTAGAAGATGGTGAGCTGCCTTACTGAACTGCTGCAGACCGTAAGGTGAAGGTACTCCCACAGTGCTGTTGGGGAGGGAGTTCCAGGATTTTGACCCAGTGTTAAAAGACAGAACGGTAATATATTTCCAAGTCAGGGTGGTGTGTGACTTGGAGGGGAACTTGGAGGTGGTGGTGTTCCTATGTGCCTGCTACCCTGGTCCTTCTAGGTGGTAGAGGTCGCGGGTTTGGGAGGTGCTGTCGAAGAAGCCTTGGCAAGTTGCCGCAGTGCATCAACATTAAAACACATGGAACAGCGTGAAGTAGTGGTGCTTACATGATAGATACCCACTAAACACTCCAGAAAAAGTTAGGGTTTGTCCATTTCAGTCGAAGTGCCCTTTTTAACAGTATGTTAAGTCTTAATTACTGCCAAACAACCTCTCTGGCACTGAAAATTAACTTTTACAAGTGTGGCGTCTCATTCCTTCAGATTTTAATTGTTAGAAATGTAAAAAAATTTTAAAACTTTTTTTTTTACTTTTACTTTGTCGCTTTTATCTCTCTCTCTTAATCCCATCTTTCTTGCCCACTCTTTATTTTGCTTTCTGTACATGATTTGGCATTGAATTCTAACTTACACTTCCTGGTTCAGACTCTGCGCTGCTCAGTAAGAATACTTCAATTTGATTGGTTAAGGAGATACACAGTTGCTTGCCCTGTTCACACAGGTCCTAGATCCCCTGTAGAGGGCGCCATGCTGAAATGGCTTTCTAATCACAGCAAGTTCCAGTGCAAAAGCCCATAGAAAGTCTGTGGGCAAGTGTAAGTGTAGTTCGCCGCTGACTGCAAAATCCGGGCCATAGTGTCTGAATGTCACATTGTTGTTGTTCTCATTGATTATTTTGCCTGCATACGTGGCTGATCACATTACATTAATTATTTTCTAACCTGTCATTGCAGTCCCCTGTCTCACCAGGCAAAATCTCTGCCAACCTCACCTACAGTCTCTACAGCTAGCTCATGAAATAAATATAATAAACAGAGTGGTGTAAGCATCCTACTTTCTTGCATTGTGCAGCTCCCACACACTATTCAGCAGAGATATCCTCTGTTGCCCCTACATTTTCTGTGGCTATAGAGCCAATGTCTGCCTGCAACCAGGCCAGCCCAGCCATTTGAAGAATTCAGTGAGGGACAAAAAACATAAACTTTACCTGTATATTAATTTATATGTCCTTAGCCCCGTAGCTCGGTCTCCCCTGTGTGCTAACGTTTATTCAGCATTATGGTCCTCTGTCAGGTTATAACGTCAATCGGAGATAAAATATTATCCTCTACAGTCAGCCAAGCCCGACTTCCAGGCGGGAAACCTGTCAAGGACAAAAGACGCACGTGGGGTTAAAACTCCACAGCATGCAGGGAAATCCAGACTTCTGGGTTTCCCGTCCGAACTCCGCACCCCACCCCCACCCACCCACGTAACCCGCCCTTGTTAATGTCCAGGCCAAAGTTAACCTTTCAGGTCGATTACCTTTCAGAGCAGAACATGAACAATCCTCTTTATTTAGAGTTGTTTAGATTTTTGGTAGTTGGAGATACAGATCATTTTTGATCTTTGAACTTCTGTCATATCATGAAAAGGTGTTGAATCGATATAACACGGTGCTGAAAGTGGTCAGAATTATTGGCGTAGAGGCTCACTGCTGACATGGACTGGTTGGGCACAATGGCCTGTTTCTGTGATTTAACCTCTATGTATTCTACTTAAAGCAAGTTCCTCTAAGGCAGAATATGTGTTTTAAAAATGAATATCCTTTCCCATTTATTTATTTCAAAGGCTCCCTGTCCACATTTCCATGGCATAATTTTGGAATTGGAGCAGGAGGCATCCAAGGATCACACTTAAGTTCCTGCACTCGTCGTTATTGACTGTATAATTTTTGTGCTGTTCCCTTCTATGACAAAGAACCCTGAAATCCCTCTCATGGTATTAAGGAGTATCCATAATTGGTTTGATTTTGGTTTTTCATGACGCTCCTACATGCTGGAGAATGAGCAAATCCAATCCCTCCTTTCCGTACAACACAAGCATTCTCTTAAAAGACAGTGGAGGAGAAATTCAGTATCGCCCCAGTTGGGGCGCGATTATCGGTCATGCACAAAGTTTAGCGCCTGGCGCTAATTATCGCCTCCAACTGCAAACTTGGCTTTTATCGCCCCTGGAGGTGATTGGAACGCTAAATCAGGCGCTACACACCTGTCTTAAGGCGCAAAGGCTGAGGAGCGAGGGGCTAACTCAGAGCGTGGGCGCAGCGTAGGTGATGTCAGTTAGCGATGGAACACAGACACGCTGACGCTGGCCAGTTCTTAAAGGGGAGGGTCGATCTTGCTCTCCAGCCACACCCTGCTCATTGGAGCCTTGAATCTCGGCCTGGAGAGACCTGTGCCTAAATCATCCAGCCAAGGACTATGGAGAGGGTGAGAGAACGAGCTCAGAGCTTCAGTGAGCGGGCCTTGGAGGCTCTGGTTGGCGCGGTGGAGCGCAGAAGATCTATAATCTTCCCTGAGAGTGGAAGGAGGTCTTTGCCACGCGAGTACAGAAGAGTGTGGAGGGAGGTGGCTCAGCACGTCTCCTCCAGGAGCATGGTGCCCAGGACCCATACTCAATGTCAAAAAAAGTTCAACGACCTCACTCAGGTCGTCAGGGTGAGTGGCTTTTTTTCAATACCTCTCCATCCCTCCAGCTCAACCTCACTCTATGGCCAGAGGGTCTTAAAACCCCAATGCCCAACACTCATCCAACACCTATGGCCCTCTCATGAAACACACACGTGCATTCCACACTTTGCATACAGTAAGTGCTATTCAATTATGGGAAACACATCAGGCAAGACCATGGCTGCATACAGTAAGGGCTATTCAATTATGGGAGGCACATCAGGCAAGACCATGGCTGCATACAGTAAGGGCTATTCAATTATGGGAGGCACATCAGGCAAGACCATGGCTGCATACAGTAAGGGCTATTCAATTATGGGAGACACATCAGGCAAGACCATGGCTGCATACAGTAAGGGCTATTCAATTATGGGAGGCACATCAGGCAAGACCATGGCTGCATACAGTAAGGGCTATTCAATTATGGGAGACACATCAGGCAAGACCATGGCTGCATACAGTAAGGGCTATTCAATTATGGGAGGCACATCAGGCAAGAACATGGCTGCATACAGTAAGGGCTATTCAATTATGGGAGACACATCAGGCAAGACCATGGCTGTATATTTACTCAGATGTCCTTTTTCTTGCAGGCCAAGCTATCTCATAATAGGAGACAGCAGCAACGGACGGGGGGAGGGCGGCCTTAGCTGCAACCCCTCAGCGATCTTGAGGCGCGCGTCCACAGGATTGTGGCAAGCTAGGTGATCGGCCTCATCGCCCCTGGAGAGGCCGACCTCGTTCTGGACAGCAATGGTATGGTCATCACCTTTTTGTCCTCTCTCCTTCCACTTGTCCTTCACAACACCAGCCTTTGACACTTTCAATCCAACTTATTAATCGTTGCACTCATTCCTCCCTTACTGCCCCCCTGTCCTCACGCTAAAGCCACTCTTGTACCTCCCTGCTTCAGATGGTGATTCACCAGCTGAGGAGACGGGCCCTCAAACTGCCAGTGGGAGTGAAGCTGTAGGCGAGGACCAGGAGAGCACCGAGGCGGCAGTACAAAAGCAGGAGAGAGGCGAGGCCCGACCAGATCGGACCAGGCGAGCACCGAGGCGGCAGTACAAAAGCAGGAGAGAGGCGAGGCCCAACCAGATCGGACCAGGAGAGCACCGAGGCGGCAGTACAAAAGCAGGAGAGAGGCGAGGCCCGACCAGATCGGACCAGGAGAGCACCGAGGCGGAGTACAAAAGGAGGAGCGAGGCGAGGCCCGACCAGATCAGACCAGGAGACCACCGAGGCGGAGTACAAAAGGAGGAGCGAGGTTTACCAACTCAGCAGCGGGGAGAGAGGTAAAAAGTAATCAGAGTGTGACGTCACCAGGGAGCAGGTAAGTGATTGGTTGGTGAGTATTTCTCTTGTTTAAACTTTAACTCTGTAGTTTATAGTTGCTAAGGTCTTTTCTGGTGTACCAGGGACTGTTGGTAAACCATACAAGCGCCTTAGAGTTTATCTTTAATCGGTGATAGTGAATTAATTTAAATTAATTAAAGGGTAAGTCATGCCAGGAGAGCCCAGCCCCGTGTTATGCTCCTCTTGCTCTATGTGGGAATTCAGGGACACTGCCGGTGTCCCTGATGACCACGTGTGCCAGAAATGCATCCAGCTGCGGCTACTAGCAGACCGCATTGCGGCGCTGGAGCTGCGGATGGATGGGCTTTGGAGCATTCACAATGCTGAGAGGGTCGTGGATAACACGTTTAGTGAGTTGGTCACACCACAGGTAAGGGCTGCACAGGCAGAAGGGAAATGGGTGACCATCAGGCAGAGCAGTAGAGGCAGGCAGGCAGTGCAGGGGAGCCCTGTGGCCATCCCCCTCTCAAACAGGTATACCGATTTGGATACTGTTGAGGGGGATGACTTACCAGAGGAAGGCAGCAGCAGCCAACTCCCTGGCACCAGGGGTGCTTCTGCTGCTCAGGAAGGGAGGAAAAAGAGTGGGAGAGCAATAGTGGTAGGGGATTCTATCGTAAGGGGTACAGATAGGCGTATCTGTGGCCGTAGACATGACTCCAGGATGGTTTGTTGCCTCCCTGGTGCCAGGGTCAAGGATGTCACTGAACGGCTTCAGGGCATTCTGAAGGGGGAGGGTGAACAGTCAGAGGTCGTGGTTCACATTGGGGCCAATGACATGGGTAGGAAGAGGGATGAGGTCCTGCAGCAAGAATTTAGGGAGCTAGGTAGCAGATTAAAGAGCAGGACCTCAAAGGTTGTAATCTCTGGATTACTACCGGTGCCACGTGCTAGTGAGTATAGGAATAGGAGGATAGAGCAGATGAATGCGTGGCTAAAGAGTTGGTGCAGGAGGGAGGGCTTTAGTTTCCTGGATCACTGGGCCTGCTTCTGGGAAAGGTGGGACTTGTACAAGTCGGACGGGTTGCACCTGAACCACAGCAGGACAAATATCCTTGCGGGGAAGTTTGCTAGCACTGTTCGGGGGGTTCAAACTAAAATGGCAGGGGGTTGGGAACCTGAGCAGGGAGACAGGAAAGGGAAACAGGGATAAAAGCAAAAGATAGGAAGGAGAAAAACAAAAGTGGCAGTCAGAGAAATCAACGGTTTAAATCAAACGTGGCCACAGTAAATAATAATTCTAATAGGTCTAAGTGCGTTAAAAAAACAAGCCTGAAGGCTTTGTGTCTTAATGCGAGGAGCATTTGTAATAAGGTGGACGAATTGGCTGCGCAAATAGAGGTAAACGAATATGGTTTGGTTGGGATTACGGAAACGTGGCTCAAGGATGGCCAAGACTTGGAACTCAACATCCAGGGGTATTCGATATTCAGGAAAGATAGGAAAAAAGGAAAGGGAGGTGGGGTAGCATTACTGGTTAAAGAAGGGATTAATACAATTGTAATGAAGGATATTAGCTCTGATGATGTGGAATCTGTATGGGTAGAATTGAGAAATACTAAGGGGAAAAAAACATTAGTGGGAGTGGTATATAGACCTCCCAACAGTAAGGCAGAGGTTGGGGATGGCATTAAAATGGAAATTAAAGAAGCGTGCAATAAGGGCACAGCAGTCATCATGGGTAACTTTAATCTACATATAGACTGGGCCAACCAAATTAGTAACAATACTGTGGAGGAGGAATTCCTGGAGTGTTTACGGGATGGTTTCCTGGACCAATATGTCGAGGAACCAACCAGAGATCAGGCCATCTTAGATTGGGTATTACGTAATGACAAAGGATTAATTAGCAATCTTGTTGTACGAGGCCCCTTGGGTCTGAGCGATCATAATATGATCGAATTCTTCATTAAGATGGAGAATGAAGTAGTTGACTCAGAGACTAGGGTCCTCAATTTAAATAAAGGAAACTACGATGGTCTGAGGAGCGAGTTGGGTAGGATTGATTGGGCAATGGCACTCAAAGGGTTGACGGTGGATAGGCAATGGCAAACATTCAAAGACCGAATGGATGAGCTACAGAATTTGTTCATCCCAGTTTGGCATAAAAATAAAACAAAAAAGGTGACTCAACCGTGGCTAACAAGGGAAATTAGGGATAGCATAAGATCCAAGGAGACGACATATAAATTGGCCAGAAAAAGCAATAATCCTGAGGATTGGGAGCAGTTTAGGATTCAATAAAGGAGGACAAAGGGAAAATAGAATATGAGAGTAAGCTATCAGGGAACATAAAAACTGACTGTAAAAGCTTTTATAGATATGTGAAGAGAAAAAGATTAGTGAAGTCAAGCGTAGGTCCCTTACAGTCAGAATCAGGTGAATTTATAATGGGAAACAAAGAAATGGCAGACCAACTAAATTCATACTTTGGTTCTGTCTTCACAAAGGAGGACACAAATAACCTCCCAGAGATGCCGGGGAACAGAGGGCCTGATGAAAGGGTGGAACTGAAAGAAATCAGTATTTGTAGGGAAATGGTGTTAGGAAAATTGATGGGACTAAAGGCCGATAAATCCCCAGGGCCTGATAATCTACATCCCAGGGTACTTAAGGAAGTGGCCCTGGAAATAGTAGATGCATTGCTGGTCATCTAGACTCTGGAACAGTACCCATGGATTGGAGGGTAGCTAATGTTACCCCGCTATTCAAAAAAGGTGGTCGAGAAAAAGCGGGGAATTATAGACCGGTAAGCCTGACATCGGTAGTGGGGAAAATGCTAGAATCTATTATAAAAGATGTAATAGCAGAGCACTTGGTAAGCAGTGACAGGATCGGACAAAGTCAACATGGATTTACAAAAGGTAAATCATGCTTGACTAATCTACTGGAATTTTTTGAGGATGTAACTGGTAAAATAGATAAGGGAGAACCAGTGGATGTGGTGTATTTGGACTTTCAGAAGGCTTTCGATAAGGTCCCACATAAGAGATTAGCGTGCAAAATTAAGGCACATGGGATTGGGGGCAAGGTATTGACTTGGATAGAGAACTGGTTGGCGGACAGAAAGCAAAGAGTTGGAATAAACGGGTCGTTTTCCGAGTGGCAGGCAGTGACTAGTGGGGTACCGCAAGGATCAGTCCTAGGACCCCAGCTGTTCACAATATATATTAATGATCTGGACGAGGGAATTGGATGTAATATCTCCAAATTTGCAGACGACACAAAGCTGGGTGGGAGGGTAAGCTGTGAGGAGGATGTCGTGAAACTCCAGTACAATTTGGACAGATTGGGTGATTGGGCAGAAACATGGCAAATGCACTATAATGTGGATAAATGTGAGGTTATCCACTTTGGTGGCAAAAACAGGAAGGCAGATTATTATTTGAATGGCAATAGATTGGGAGAAGGGGAAGTGCAGAGAGACCTGGGTGTTCTTGTGCACCAGTCGCTGAAGGTAAGCATGCAGGTGCAGCAGGCGGTTAAGAAGGCAAATGGTATGTTGGCCTTCGTAGCAAGAGGGTTCGAGTACAGGAACAAGGATGTCTTGCTACAGTTGTACAGGGCCTTGGTGAGACCGCACCTTGAGTACTGTGTGCAGTTTTGGTCGCCTTACCTGAGGAAGGACATTCTTGCCATGGAAGGAGTGCAGTGAAGATTCACCAGGCTGATACCTGGGATGGCAGGAATGACGTATGAGGAGAGATTGTGTCGATTGGGCTTATACTCACTGGAGTTTAGAAGATTGAGAGGGGATCTCATCGAAACTTATAAAATTCTGTCAGGCCTGGACAGACTAGATGCAGGAAGGATGTTTCTGATGGCCGGGGAGTCCAGAACCAGGGGTCATAGTCTAAGGATAAGGGGTAAGCCATTTAGGACTGAAATGAGGAGGAATTTCTTCACCCAGAGAGTGGTGAACCTGTGGAATTCTCTGCCACAGAGGGCAGTGGAGGCCAGTTCATTAAATATATTCAAAAAAGAGTTGGATATATTTCTTAAGGCTAAAGGGATCAAGGGATATGGGGAGAAGGCAGGGACAGGGTACTGAATTTGGATGATCAGCCATGATCTCATTGAATGGCGGAGCAGGCTCGAAGGGCCGAATGGCCTACTCCTGCTCCTATCTTCTATGTTTCTATGTTTCTAAGAGGAAGCCGGAGCATCAGCGCCACCCTCTCCTGAGGAAGCCCATGCCCACACTGGGAACATGCCTTCCCTGGAGGGGAGCAGGGGGGAATGGTCTGATGAGGGTGAAGCTCCAGGACCCAGCGGGCTGCAGCAACGAGATGGGGGTAGGGAAGCTCGGGGGCCTTCTCCCCGGAGGGAGAGTAGGCCAGCGAGTCCTGCTGCACTGGATGCAGAGGAGGAGCGGCTCATCGCTGAAATGAACACCCAGGCGGTGAACATGCACACTGAGCTCATGGGTGCAGTGGGAAGGGTGCCTGAATGCATTGAATCACTGGCAAGGACTGTGGAGCACTTCGCTGTAGCACAGCGAATGCCATGCTAAAGCTTAGTGCTGCAATTTAGTCACTGGCTGCCATGACCCCATCTCAGACTGCTCTCATGCAGAGTCAGATTGAGGCCACTCAAGCACTGACTGCTGCCATCGTCACTGGTTTGGACACATTTCCCCGGGGCTCTCACTGCACCGCAGCAGGCCAGCAATCTGTGCTCTAGCAGATTGCTCCAGATGATGTGCTGCCCCGTGGGAGTGCCAGTGTGTCGGTTGAGCAGGAAGTTGCTGTCCTCTCAAGGTGACAGCATTCCTGCTGCCACCACTGTCACTTCCCCATTGCACTTGCCACCGCCTGTAGCCCAGACTGCTGCCGCCCATGCAGAGTTGGTGCAGCCTGCAGCTGAGCCCTCCAGGCCCAGAGCTGGTAAAGGCTGTCCTTCAAGGGCATCTGCAGTCTCAGGTTCTGACAATCAGCAGCCTTCCACCAGCCTTGCTGCAGCCACTGGGGTCCCATTACAGAGGAGCAGTAGGGTGGGAAGGGGGGAAGTGCGCAAGGGAAGATCACCCTCGAAGGGCAAAAAGTAGGTGGTGTGACAAAATGTTGGTCAATTTTTTATTAAAGGCCAAGGTTCATGTTCAAACTTTTGTTTAGTGTTTTGGACATTATCTCCAGGTTGTGAGAACCAGTCGTGTTAATGACTCTTTTTTTGTGTTTGTTTCTTTTAGTTTGTCAAGAAGAAATGACACACACAGAGTTTGTAAAATAATTAAGTTTTATATTCAAAATGTACATCTTTGGTCTTTGGAATCATTGCTGCCTTGGCCGGCTTAGGGGTTGTGGGTTGGTTTCATTCATGTTGTTCTCAATGGCAGAAGCAATTTCCTCAGCAGGGGCCTAGAAGTGGCTTGCTATCAGCCGTTGACGGACGGCCCTTGCAGTCTCAACATTGTGGGCCTCCCTTCCGCCTTGGTGCTGCTGCTGATCATCCCCCTCCTCTTCCTCCTCCGGTGGTGCTCCAAGGCCTGGTGACATTGGCTGGGTCCTGAGGATTGCCAGGTTATGCAGCATGCAGCACACAACTATGAAGAGGGAGACTCACTCAGGCGAGTACTGCAGGGCTCCTCCTGAGTGGTCCAGACAGCGGAATCATTGCTTGAGCACACCGATCGTCTGCTCAACGATGTTCCTGGTGGCGAGATGGCTCTTGTTGTACCGTAGCTCAGCAGGGGTGTTGGGGTTACGGAGCGGTGTCATCAGCCAGGTGCACAGTGAATAACCCTTGGCCCCGAGGAGCCAACCACTTGGCTGATACGGTGCCTGGAAAAGTTCTGCCACAGCAGTCTGGCGCAGGATGAATGCATTGTGGCTGCTGCCAGGATAGTGGGCATTGACAGCGAGTATCAGCTGTCTGTGGTCACAGACCAACTGGATGTTTAAGGAGTGGAACCCCTTGCGGTTGCGGAAATCCTCTGCATTCTCATGCGGTGCACGCAATGCCACATGTGTGCAGTCAATGGCGCCCTGCACCATGGGGAAGCCCGCTATCCTCGCAAAGCCCAATGCGCGTTCATGCTGTTTGGCCCGGGTCATCGGGAAAGAGATGTACTGGCGTCTCCTTTTATAGAGGGCATTTATGACCTGACGGATACAGCAATGGACCGCGAACTGGGAGATATTACTGATGTCCCCAGTAGCTGCTTGAAAGGAGCCGGTGGCATAAAAGTTCAGAGCCACTGTGATCTTCACTGCCACCGACAGAGATGTCCTGGTCCTCAGTAGAGGCTGCAGATCTGGCTGCAGCAGGTGGCAGAGCTCAGTGACCACCTCCTTGTTGAAGCGCAGCCTGCGCAAACACTGCGCCTCAGACAAATTAATGTAGGAGAATTGTTGGCGAAATAGCCTGGGAGGGTAAGGTCTCCTGTACAGAGGCCTGTTGGCCCTCCTCCGTCTGGCCATGATTGCCACTCTCTCTCTGCATCCTCCGAATCTGCAGGCGCAGGACTACGCCCCGAATCAGTGCAGCCCCCATAGTCTCTTGGCAATCAAAGTAATGAAGGTCAAAAACAAAAGTACCTGCAAAGTGATGCTCAGTAGCCAAAACTACTTCACACAGCGTTGACTCTACACAGAAGTCTCTCCTCTCTCAGAATCTCTGTCAGAATGAGTGGTGCAAAAATGTCTACCACAGAAAAAGCCAGGAAGAGGCCACCTTTAAATAGCGCCTCTCCAGCCCCACACCGACTGGGAAACGTTCCAGTCTACCTGTCGGTGCCACTCAATATCCGGTCCGGGGCGCCACAAGGGCGTTGCACACTCGAGTGATGTAAAGACCTGCGTGTGCAGGAGATCGGGGTGGTATTGTTTAGCGCCGCCGCAAAATGTCTGGTCAATTTCGCGAGCGGCGCAGACATCGCCGCACCTGGGCGTTCGTTGCTTTGCACCTCATTAGCGCCCTCTTAAGGTGCTAACGGGAGGCGCAAACCAACTTAATTTTTCCCCCGGTGCTTTTAAAAAAAAAGAGATCTCTAGATCTACCATTTTCTTTCCAAGTTTGGGATTCTAGGCAAGTGTTGATGCTGGAATACTTTTGATTGACTGTGGAAGATGGGTTGATGTCACAGCTCTATTCTAAACTGACTTCTATGTACTTTAGCCTGAAATTACCGTGAGTGATGTTATCATACAAATATTTAACAGTTTCATATCAAATTCCTCTCTCCACTATTTTAATTGAGGTGTTAACTCATTTGAAATAAACATTGTTGTCTCAAATAAAATTGATCTTACCTCAGGTGTTACAAACTTAAGTTTACTACTGGTGCAATATAGCTATTCTGCTGTGCATCATATCTTGTTGATGCCGTTTTTACTTTATTTTTCTTTATTTGGTTGTATTTTTGATTTTTTTCCCCCACTGTTGTAACTGTTTCTATGAAATTTAACATTTTAAAAAAGCAAAAAAATGCCAGTCTGAAGTTTAAAACTTGTTTTTGAAAAATGAGACGGTTGTGGAGATCTGTGTGTTTAGCTATTACCATTTCAAACATTATCCTTACATTGTTTTTTTCTTTATCTTTTGCAGCTATCAGATTTCAGTCTGCTCCCCACAAGAGGCTTCTATTGTAGTACCTTAACATAAAAGGAAAGACTTTCAAATTAAGCTTTTTGAGACCAAATATAAAATCTTTTTTCTTTCTTGCAGCATAACATTATGATTTTTAAAAACTATTGATCTTCCTTCCCACAAATATCAAAGGTTAAAATATCATTTAGATTGTGTGAGCTAAAGAAACTATTTTAACCTTTTAAGTATTGTAAGCAGTATTTCTCCATGTCCGATATCTGCCATGGCTCCATGTGACAAATGTGTGTCTATTGTTAACTCAGGCCTGGGAACAGCTTATTAAATTTTAATAATGTGTATCATCTATCACGTCTCTGTTGAATTATTTCTTCTTACAGTGCTGTTCATGATTACAAATAAACAAAAACATTGTTTTTTGAATGCATTTTCAAAATAACGGTACACTTGAGAAACTGAACTGGTCAATGCAAAGCGGTAAATAGCATAATCCCCAGAAGTCTTATTTGATATTAAAAACTGTTAACTGCAAGATGGAAATCAAAGAAACAGTAAACCAGCCTCCCCGAGGACTCTAATTATTCCAGCCATCTACATTAGGTTATTCACGATGATTTGCGGCCTTCATTTGGTGACCAATAAGAAAGGATGTAAAAGTACACACGACATAACAAAACATACTCGCCCACTATTCACTAATTATAGGCCTATTTCAGTCCCTCCCTATCACCCAAGTAAAAGCAGAATAAAATATACAAGAAAATATGAAATGCACTTGGTGATGAGAAGGAAAGGAAAATCTAATAACTCCACTTCTTTTTCACTGCTTTATTATTGCTAATGAAGGATGGAACCAGTTTGTCTAAAAGATGCAAACTCACATATGAAGATTAATATGCCAAAGCTGCTTGTTTTTGTAAAGAAGTTACTGCAGAGGCAGCTGAAGTGATTGCCGTCCTCAGAGAAATGGGACTGCATATATGAATTAATTGTACAAGAAAAATAAGTTTCCCCTGCCAGCAGAATACTCAGTGCCTACTGATGCACAATAACCTCCATTGAAAAATCTCCATGTCATTTTCTTGTCAAGCTGCATATTAAACTTGGAGTACAAAAATTCATTCAAAATACTGAGTTTCTTCAGATAAATCTAAACTTTCTTTTATTATTACAATATATATTTTGCCATTATAATTTCCAAAATGGCTTCTTGCTTCTGTGCAGGTTTATTTTGAGTTAAGAGGGTGGGAACTACTGGTGACTTCTTCATCACTAATTTATACTGTGTTATGGCTTTCAGAATGGTAGTATTGCTTGGAGTATGACGAGAAGGACCATTTGCCTGGAGGTGTAATGTTCTGCCATTGCGATGAATTCCAATCAGCATAGCGGAGATATGTCAAAACTGATCACAATCGAAACCAACAGTCAAATAAGAACTTCTGGCTTGCGACCTGAATCTCCTTGCTGTTAGTGGCTTGGATTTCTTTTTTATATGCCTTATTTTACTGTTGTAGTATCTATCCTATTATCAGCCATCAAAAAAAGATTTCTACCATTTATCCCATCGGTAAGGAAGTGTGTTAGTCACTAAATACCAAAACAATGGCCAGAATTTTCTTTACCTGGGCGGGTCAGGTGCGGGTGGGCAGCGTGGCGGATCGCGACCCCGTTGTTGCTTCCATCCCACTGCAGAAATCAACTTTGTACTAATGGGACCTATTAAGCCCACCCTGCGCATTACCCAGCCCTATTAAATGGTGCGGATCTGGTGACGTCATCGATGACGTGTTTACAGCCAGGATATTTAAAGGCGCCGTGGCCACATTGCATTTGAAGGTTCATCTAGGAGAGTGCAGGCAGCACACTGGAGGCTTTGATTGCTCCAAACAGTTGGAGAGATGGCTGCACAGAGGCAGAGGGCTGCACCCAGGTTCTATGATGACTTCCTTCATAAGCATGTGGAGAGAGTGTGAGAGTGCCTTGTGCATTGAGTGGTGCTGGAGTTTTGCTAAGTGGGAGAAAAATCATTTAAGTGTATTTTGTGAATTTTAGTGTGTTAAGAAGTCAATTATTTGAAGTAAGTTTAATTTTTTAAGGGTTTTTTAAACTCTTGGGCAGTTTAAACCGGAAGTAGAATCCGGGTATAAAAGGGGAGGGGCTAGTGCAGTGCACGGAGTGCCTTGTGCATTGAGTGGTGCTGGAGTTTTGCTAAGTGGGAGAGTTCGGATAAGTGGGAGGTGAGGGTGTGTTTTTTGCTCTGTTTTGTTCCCCACTCCCAGGCTTGGACAACACTGCGGAGGCGGAGCAGCGAGACGAGTCAACCAAACAGGCCCCACAGACAGTATTCAAGGAGGAGGTTGGTGATCAGCTGGTTGGTTGGTTTTCTTCCTTCTCTTCTCTTTTATACCTTTAAGTTGGTAAGTCCTTTGAATAGTGGTGTGACATTATCATCTATATCCGGGCAGGGTCTTCATAACTAATAATAAGACATTTAATTAATTATATAGAATGGAGCAGGTGATGTGTTACTGTTGCGAGATGTGGGAGCCGGTGGTCCCCATTGAGGCTCACGGTGATTACATCTGCGACAAGTGTTTGCTGCTAGAGGAACTCAAGTTCCATGTTATGGAGCTTGAGACCGAGCTTCAGACACTGCGACACATCAGGGAGGGGGAGAAGTTCCTGGACTCTATGTTTCAGGAGATGGTCACACCTATGAAGTTAATTACTGCAGATGTAGTCCGTGGTCAGGGACAGGACGGTGTGACTACGAGTGAGGAAGGTACAGGGATCCAGGATGTAGTGTTGAAGGAGACGCAGCCCTTGTTCTTGTCCAGCAGGATCGAGGTTCTTACTCCCTGTGAGGGCGGGAGCGGGGACTGCAGGGAGGATGAGCAACCTGGCCACAGCACCGTGGTACAGGGGGCCATTCAAGTGGAGGGAGTAAAAAGAAATGTTGTAGTGGTAGGGGATAGTATCATTAGGGGGATAGATAGGGTTCTCTGCAGTCAAGAGCGGGAGTCCCGAAGGCTGTGTTGCCTGCCTGGTGCGAGGGTTAAGGACATCTCTTCTGGGCTGGAAAGAAACTTGGAGTGGGAGGGGGAGGATCCAGTTGTCGTGGTCCATGTTGGTACAAACGACGTAGATAGGACAAGGAAGACGGTTCTGTTAAAGGAGTATGAGCAGCTAGGGGTCAAATTAAAAAACAGAACCTCAAGGGTAATAATCTCTGGGTTATTACCTGAGCCACGAGCGAATATGGCTAGGATAATTAAAATTAAAGAGTTAAATGCGTGGCTCAAAGACTGGTGTGGGAGAAATGGGTTTTGCTTCTTGGGACACTGGCACCAATACTGGGACAGGAGGGAGCTGTTCCGTTGGGACGGACTCCACTTGGCCAGTGCTGGGACTAGAGTCCTGGCGAATCATATAACTAGGGCTGTAGAGAGGGCTTTAAACTAATTAGTGGAGGGGAGGTTTCTAGAGAGCAAATAATAGAAATGACAACAGAGAAGGTCATAGACTTAGGTAGCAGTGGGGGAATAAAAAAACAGAATGTGTCAGGAAGGGACAGAAGGTATGGAGCAAAAAGTAAAGTACTAAAAAGGGAAAAAACAGGAACTAAGTGTTACAAAACATATTTGAAAGTTCTTTATCTGAATGCACATAGCATTCGTAACAAAATGACTGAGTTAACGGCACAAATAACGACATATGGGTATGATCTTGTGGCCATTACAGAAACATGGCTGCAGGGTGACCATCACTGGGAATTAAACATACCAGGTTATTTAACAATCAGGAAGGACAGGCAGGAAGGGAGAGGAGGTGGGGTGGCTATGTTAATAAAGGAAGGAATCACTATAATACAGAGAAATGATATTGGGTCAAAGGAGCAGGATAGTGAAACAGTTTGGGTGGAGATAAGGAATAATAAGGGGAAAAAAACACTAGTGGGTGTAGTCTATAGGCCTCCGAACAGTTGCAACTCTGTTGGACGGAGTATTAATCAGGAAATAGTTGAGGCTTGTAATAAGGGAACAGCTATAATTATGGGGGATTTTAATTATCATATTAACTGGACAAATCAAATTGGGCAGAGCAGCCTTGAGGATGAGTTCATTGAGTGCATTAGGGATGGGTTTCTTGAGCAGTATGTAACTGAACCGACCAGGGGGCAAGCAACCTTAGATTTGGTCCTGTGTAATGAGACAGGATTAATTAAAAATGTCCGAGTAAAGGATCCCCTTGGAATGAGTGACCATAACATGGTTGAGTTCCATATTCAAGTAAAGGGTGAGAAGGTTGGATCTCAAACAAGCGTGCTGAGCTTGAATAAAGGAGACTATGAAGGTATGAGAGCGGAATTGATTAGAGTGGACTGGGAAAATAGATTAAAGGGTAAGACGGTACATGATCAGTGGTGTACATTTAAGGAGTTATTTTACAACTTCTAAAAAAAATATGTTCCACTGAGGAAAAAAGGGTGTAAGAGAAAAGATAGCCATCCGTGGCTAAGTAAAGTAATTAAGGATAGTATCCGACTAAAAACAAGGGCATATAAGGTAGCCAAATCTAGTGGGAGGATGGAAGATTGGGAAGTCTTTAAAAGACAGCAAAAAATAACTAAAAGATTGATTAAGAAAGGGAAGGTAGATTATGAAAGTAAATTAGCAAAAAATATAAAAACAGACAGTAAAAGTTTCTATAGTTATATAAAAAGAAAAAGGGTGGCTAAAGTAAATGTTGGTCCCTTAGAGGATGAGACTGGGAAATTAATGGTGGGAAACATGGAGATGGCAAAAACACTGAACAATTATTTTGTATCAGTCTTTACAGTAGAAGACACTAAGAATATCCCAACACTGGACAAACAGGGGGCTCTGGGGGGGAGGAACTAAATACGATTAAAATCACTAAGGAAGTGGTACTTGGTAAAATAATGGGACTCAAGGCAGATAAATCCCCTGGACCTGATGGCTTGCATCCTAGGGTCTTGAGGGAAGTAACGGTAGGGATTGTGGATGCATTGGTAATAATTTTCCAAAACTCACTGGATTCAGCAAAGGTCCCGGCAGATTGGAAAACTGCGAATGTAACACCCTTATTTAAAAAGGGTAGTAGGCAGAAGGCTGGAAACTATAGACCTGTTAGCCTAACATCTATGGTTGGTAAAATGTATGAGTCCATTATTAAGGAGACAGTAACGGGACATTTGGATAAACATAATTTAATAGGACAAACTCAGCATGGTTTCTTGAAGGGGAAGTCATGTTTGACAAATTTGCTGGAGTTTTTTGAGGAAGTAACATACAGGGTGGATAAAGGGGAGCCAGTGGACGTAGTGTATTTAGACTTCCATAAGGCATTTGACAAGGTGCCACACAAAAGATTATTGCTCAAGATAAAAAATCACGGGATTGGGGGTAATATTCTGGCGTGGGTGGAGGATTGGCTCTCTAACAGAAAGCAGAGAGTTGGGATAAATGGTTCCTTCTCAGATTGGCAACCAGTAACTAGTGGTGTTTCGCAGGGGTCAGTGCTGGGTCCCCAACTCTTTACAATCTATATTAACGATTTGGAGGAGGGGACCGAGTGTAACATATCAAAGTTTGCAGATGATACAAAGATGGGACGGAAAGTAGTGAGTGAGGAGGACATAAAAAACCTGCAAAGGGACATAGACAGGCTAAGTAAGTGGGCAGAGATTTGGCAGATGGAATACAATACTGGAAAGTGTGAGGTTATGCACTTTGGCAGGAAAAATCATAGAGCAAGTTATTATCTTAATGGCAAGAAACTGGAAAGTACTGTAGTACAAAGGGATCTGGGGGTCCTGGTGCACGAAACTCAAAAAGTTAGTATGCAGGTGCAGCAAGTGATCAAGAAGGCCAATGGAATGTTGGCTTTCATTGCTAGGGGGATGGAATATAAAAATAGGGAGGTATTGCTGCAGTTGTACAAGGTATTGGTGAGACCGCACCTGGAATACTGCATACAGTTTTGGTGTCCATACTTAAGAAAAGACATACTTGCTCTCGAGTCAGTACAAAGAAGGTTCACTCGGTTAATCCCGGGGATGAGGGGGTGGTCATATGAGGAGAGGTTGAGTAGATTGGGACTCTACTCATTGGAGTTCAGAAGAATGAGAGGCGATCTTATTGAAACATATAAGATTGTGAAGGGGCTTGATCGGGTGGATGCGGTGAGGATGTTCCCAATGATGGGTGAAACTAGAACTAGGGGGCATAATCTTAAAATAAGGGGCTGCTCTTTCAAAACTGAGATGAGGAGAAACTTCTTCACTCAGAGGGTGGTAGGTTTGTGGAATTTGCTGCCCCAGAAAGCTGTGGAAGCTACATCATTAAATAAATTTAAAACAGAAATAGATAGTTTCCTAGAAGTAAAGGGAATTAAGGGTTACAGGGAGCGGGCAGGAAATTGGACATGAGTCTAGGTTCGGATCGGTCATGGCCCTGTGGGTAGTGGAGTGGGCCCAGGGGCCGTGTAGCCTTGTTCTGCTCCTACTGTGTTCTAATTCTGTGTTAGATTTCAGGAGATGGTTTTATTCCTGTTCCTGGCTGGGGTGGAGATCACCTTTACAGAAGGTAAGTACTGTAGAAAATATAGGGACAGAGTGATCTCCTGGAAGAATTTCGATCGCCTAGATGGGTCGGAGAGGAATTTCCCAGATTTTTTTCTCCCAAATTGGCCATTGGGTCTTTATCTGTTTTTTTGCCTCTCCCAGGAGATCACATGGGTTCGGGTGGATGCACAGTGATAGAAGATTTGAGGTTAGGATCAGATCAGCCATGATCTTATTGAATGGTGGAGCAGGCTCGAGGGGCCGATTGGCCTGCTCCTGCTCCTATTTCTTATGTTCTTATGTTAGCACACTGGGAGGTCCTCTTCCCTTCCAATGGATGGAAGAGACCTCCCCAGGAGACAAAAAGAGCCTGGTTCCAAATTGCAGGGATGTTGTGAGGAGAACCTGGGTGCAGTGCTGCAAACGTTTCAATGATCTCAGTAGATCTGGAAAGGTGAGTAAAAAGCCACACTCAATGTCACCCTGCTGTGCCTCTCATCACAGCCCCATCACTCTGCCTTCCCAACTCTTCTCCTGCACATCCTTACTCACACCAACATACCTTGCACGTCCACCCATCCCTCTCTATCCACATTATATTACATCCCCAACTTACTAGCCACCCCTCACACTCAACCTCATCTTAATGCATTCATACCAACTAACAACATGCAAGGAGGAGTTCATCTCCAACATGAGCACCACCATGTCGCAGGCAATGGTGACTATAGACTCTTCCATGTAGAGGATGGCCACCTGCATGGAGCAGCTAATGTGGCACTCACAGGAGCACATGGTCTCTATGGAGAATAGATGGGCTATCTATGGAGCATAGATGCCAGAGACTCATAGACCTCCTGTCTAGGAGGGATGTCCGTGTAGACGTGGGTCCTCATGACCCCACTGATGTGCAGCAAGGTGCTCTCCAGCAGGGAAATGTGGGTGGACCATGAGAGGCATAACGGGGATGACGGTGCGAGGGGAGAGGGAAGTGGGGGCTCCTCTCAAAGCACTTACACTTCGCCCCCATTGCCACCCCCTCAGTCAGAGCCCCAGATGCCTCCTCGGATTGCGATGGCAGAGTCTGCCCCTGCACAGTCGCAGGAGAAGCAGACTTTGGCGGGCACATCACAGGCTCCAAAACCCATAGAACGTCCACCAAAAGTGTCTATGCAGTCGCAGCAGGGAAGTGAGCAGGCTGCCTCTACCTCTGCTGAAACCACAAAATAAGCACCTCACAGAAGCACGCGGAAGAGAAAGATGACAAACAAGTAGATTCAAAAGGGTAGCCACTTGGGTGTTTTAGTCAATGTTAATGTCAAATTTCCATTAATATATTGTCAACCATTAAAATCTTTATTTTCACCACCTTCCTGTCTTGGATACATTTGTGTGCACCTTTGGAAGTGGCTTAGTGAGTTGCAGTGAATGGTGAGACATAATGTTACCTCTAGCAATGGTGGTCGGTGTGAAAGGAATGGCTTGGTCATTGTAGGGATCCTTTATGGTATTGCTGTGGGGTGGTGCCAACCTGGCACAGCATGTGGCAGCCATATGGGTGTACTGCGTAAAGTTAAGTAAATCTGGACATGATGAGGCCTCCAGGGCAGCAATGTGCTTGGTTGCTGGTGGGATTTGGCCCAGTTTCCTCCAGTTCCTGCTCCTCCTCATCTTCCAGCTGATGCTCCTCCTCCTCCTGCTCCTCTGAAGCGGCTGTGTACTCAGTGCCTTGCTCCTCATGCAGCGCTAATCCTCGCTGCTGAGCTATGTTGTGCAGGGCGCAGTAGACCACAATGATTCGGGAGACCATGGCTGGTGCATACTGAAGGGCTCCTCCAGATATGTCAAGGCATCTGAAGCGCATTTTGAGCATGCCGATTGTCTGCTGCATGACACATCTGGTGGAAATGTGGCTTTCGTTGTATCTCTCCTGGGCCTCAGTACTTGGCCTCCTCAAGGCTATCATGAGCCACGTCTTCAGTGGATAGCGCTGGTCTCCAAGCAGCCAGCAGAAAGTCTGTTTGGAGATGAGCCGAGGGAGGGTGGACTGGCGAAGGACAAAAGAGTCATGGTAGCTGCCAGGGAATTTGGCACACACATGCATGATGATCTTCCTATGGTTGCAGACCAGCTGCACATTGAGGGTATGGAAGCCCTTGCGGTTCACAAAGACTCCTGGGTGATGGGGTGCCCTGATGGCCAAATGTGTGCAGTCGATGACGCCCTGCACCCATGGGAAGTCAGCCAGAGTGGCAAAGCAGAGCGCCCGCTCAGTAACACTTGCTTCATCAGTGGCAAAATTGATATAATTGGCTGACTTGTCAAACAGGGCATCAGTGACCTGTGTGATGCATCTGCGGGTGGCCGGCTGCGAGATGCCGCAATTTCCTGGTAGGAACCGGAGGTGAAGAAGTTCAGGGCGTTGGTGACTTTGACAGCCACTGGTAAGGCGTGTCCACCCACTCCTCTGGACTGGAAGTCTCGCTCGAGCAATGTGCAAATGTCTGCAATGACTTGGCATGATAGCCTGAGCCTCCTTTGGCACTGCTGCTCAGTCATGTTGAGGAAGCTCATCCTCTGCCTGTATACTCTGTGTTAGGGGTAACGCCTCTGGCGCGGTGCAGCCCTGTGTTGATGCCCTCTGTCCTGTGGAGCATCAGGTGGTTGAGGAGAGGTTGGTGGTGTTGTTGGTGCTGATGGTGTGTGCCTGGTGCTGCTGGTGTTGGGGCTCATCGTGGTCCGATTCTGAGGACCAAGGTGACACAATACAAACGGCACCCATGCTGCTGGAATAGATGGCAGGTCAAGTAGAGATCAGAGGAGCAAGCTGTCAATGGTGTGATAGATTGTAACAATGAGGCGAGACTGGATGGCGACTTCGCTGGAAACACTTGCAGCCTGTAGAAAGCTAAATGTGTGCTGGGAATACAGCCAGCAACAGTTTCTGCCTGAGGAAAGTGATCAGCTGGGAGGTGGGAGCTTTTACAGTACAGTTCATACTGTCATTTAATCAGCTGGAGCAATGGTCACTCAACTCCCACCTCAGGCTGACAGACGTGGTTCCCGAGCTGCGTGAATCCCGTGGGCAGCCAGGGAAATTCAAAATGTAGGCTGTAAAAGGCTCTTAAGGGTCTGACAACTACCTGTTAATGATCTGAATTAGTTCGCCCGCCTCTGCCAGTCGGGTCACTGCCACACTGGCAAACGCGCCCGAGGGAAATGCGCGTGGGGGGCGGGATGACGGCGGGTTCCCGACCAGCTGCAACTTTTTTCAAATTTCCCATCCAACCTGCCTGCAATTGCACCCGCTCGGACCCCAGAAAATTCCGGCCAATGTCACCAAGGAGAAAAAACAAATCCTTTGAATATCAACCCCTAAAGAGGCTCCTGATGCAATGAGAAAAATAATAGGCAAAATAAACACGTACTTTGAAATAATATCAAAGAAAACAATGTCTATTATGAAATACTCTGCCAAACATCTGTAAAGTCAAAACTAGTATTTCCAACGCTAATCTGGAAAATTCTGAGAGAAAATAATGAAGGATTCAGCCATCATCTGATTTCATCATATTAATACAACACTAGGTGTAAAATACACACATCATCTTAAAGAAATCGCTTTGTATATGAAATAGTGTTACAATAAATGTAAAATTATCCTTATGTTTGTTGGCGCATAACTAGAGCTATCAGAAATCTTTGAAACAAAGGATAAATGAGGGTGAACACCAATACAACATATGGAATTTTTTAAGGCCTAGCGCGTGAGGCCCGGCCGGACTCACCTTAGCTGAGGTTGCGCTCCGGGACGCCGCCGACGTTGACGCGCGCGCTGACTCCCGCCCCGCCAGCCTTTACTAAGATGGCGGCGATGGCTACGCTCGGCTGAGTCCCGCGCCGCCAGCCTTTACCAAGATGACGGCGATCGCGGGGCGGGCCCAGCGGGACGGGCGGTGCCTAGCTCGGGCGTGGCTGGCGAGGAGAGGCCGAGGCTTCGAGGCCTGTAGGTGGGGTAACCCTCCAAGGTTGCGGCGCCCAGCGGAGGCAGCGAGCCAAAAGGAAAAAAAAAGGGTGAAAAGTAGGAAAATTAATCAGCTTAGAAAAATATTTACAAATTAATTTACTTTTTTTAAAAAACAATTTCCCCTCCACACACACAGAAAGTGGGAAAAACAAACACACAAAGTGGGAAAATAAATCAATAGTTAGAAATCAAGATGGCAGTCACTCACCTCAGCTAAGAAGGATTAAGCCCGTCCACACACACAATGAACCCCCCCCCCCCGCAGTGATGCACCGATTGGTCAACCATCACGTCACTCAATGCTAATGAGCGGAATTTTGCTTCTTTTTGAAACTTTTTTGTATACTGTCAGAACAATTTTTGTCTGACCAAAAAGTAAATATGCCTTTTAGACTCCCGTAATGATAAGCTTTCTTTTGATATATGTGTAGGTACGCTCTATAACTTTTGATTGTATAGCCGGACAGACAGACAAACAGACAGACAGACAAACTCTTTTATTTATATATATATACTAGCTGGAGTGCCGGCGGTTGCCGAGGCTTTTTCGAGGGCATGTTGTTGTTGGAAGAGAGAGAGAGCGTGACTGGGGGGGGGGGGGGAAAGACAGCGACTGGGGGGGGGGAAGAGAGCGAGCGACCGGGGGGGGGGGTGGGGGAGAGAGCGCGACCGGGGTGGGGGGGGGAAAAGAGGAGCGAGCGACCGGGGGGGGGGGGAAAGAAGAGAGAGCGACCGGGGTGGGAAGAGAGCGAGCGACCGGGGGGGGGGAAAGAGAGCGAGCGACCGCGGGGGGGGAAAGAGAGCGATGCGACCGGGGGGGGGGGGAAAGAGAGAGAGCGACCGGGGGGGGGGGGAAAGAGAGGAGAGCGACCGGGGTGGGAAGAGAGCGAGCGACCGGGGGGGAAGAGAGCGCGCGACCGGGGGGGAAGAGAGCGCGCGACCGGGGGGGAAGAGAGCGCGTGACCGGGGGGGAAGAGAGCGCGCGACCGGGGGGGGAAGAGAGCGCGCGACCGGGGGGGAAGAGAGCGCGCGACCGGGGGGGAAGAGAGCGCGCGACCGGGGGGGGAAGAGAGCGCGCGACCGGGGGGGAAGAGGAGCGCGCGACCGGGGGGGAAGAGAGCGCGCGACCGGGGGGGAAGATAGCGTGCGACCGGGGGGGAAGAGAGCGCGCGACCGGGGGGGGAAGAGATCGCGCGACCGGGGGGGAAGAGGAGCGCAGCGACCGGGGGGGAAGAGGAGCGCAGCGACCGGGGGGGAAGAGAGCGCGCGACCGGGGGGGAAGAGAGAGCGCGACCAGGGGGGAAGAGAGAGCGCGACCGGGGGGGAAGGAGAGAGCGCGACCGGGGGGAAGAGAGAGCGCGACCGGGGGGAAGAGAGAGCGCGACCGGGGGGAAGAGAGAGCGCGACCGGGGGAAGAGAGCGCGCGACCGGGGGGAAGAGAGAGCGCGACCGGGGGGAAGAGTGAGCGCGACTGGGGGGAAGAGAGAGCGCGACCGGGGGGAAGAGAGAGCGCGACGGGGGGAAGATGAGAGCGCGACTGGGGGGAAGAGAGGAGCGCGACTGGGGGGGAGGGGGGAGGAGGGGGGAGGGAGGGGAGGGAGAGGAGGGGAGGGGGAGGGGGAGTCCCCGAGCCCCGCCCCCCGATGGTCCCGAGCCCCGCCCTCCCGAGGCCCGATCTCACGAGGCCCGAGCCCCGCCCCCCCTATCGCCGATCTCCCGAGCCCCGCCCCCCCGAGCCCCGCCCCCGATCTCCCGAGGCCCGCCCCCCCAAACTCCCGAGGCCCGCCCCCCCGAGGCCCGCCCCCCCGATCTCCCGAGGCCCGCCCCGCCCCCCAATCTCCCGAGGCCCGATCTCCCGAGCCCCGCCCCCCGCCCGAGCCGGCTTCAAGGGCAGAGAGAGAGACGCCGCCGCACAACCTACTGCGTGAGGCCCGGACGGACTCAAGTCGCGCACGCTGACTCCTGCCCCACCCGCCTTTACTAAGATGGCGGCGGGCGGCTCAGGCCCGCCCCCTCCAGCCTTCAGAAAGATGGCGGCGATCGCTGGCCTTTTGTCGATCGCGACGGGAGGCGCCTAGCTCGGGCGTGGCTGGTCAACAGATGCCCAGGCTTTGAGGCCTGGAAAACGGTGAAAGGTAGGAAAATTATAGAGGTTAGACAAAAGATTTACAAATGAATTAACTATTTTTTAAAAACAATTTGTCTTTTAAAGCAACTTTTTTTTTGCTGGAAATGTAGATTTGAAAAGAAACACGCAGAAAGCGGGGAAAAAGAAATGAAAAGTTTGGAATCAAGATGGCGGCGACTCACCTCGGTTCAGAACAATAAGGCCCGCCCACACACGCACCGATTGGTGGACCGTCAGGTCACCGAAGCGTAGGATTGGTCAATCGTCCCGTCACTCGACTGTAGGAGGGCCCGCCCCGCCCGCACGTGCCAGAACCCGCCGTACGATTGGTCGACCTCGACGTCACTCGATGCTAATGAGCGGATAATGAGCGGTATGTTGAACGTATTTTGGATACCGTGGGCACAATTTTTGGCTGGCCGAAATGTAAATACGCTTATGACGGTTCTGGAATCATCAGCTTTCTTTCGATGTAACACACATGTAGGTACGCTCTATAACTTTCGAGTTTATTCAATACAGACAGATGGAATGACAGACAGACAGATGTATCCTTTTATATATATAGACTAGCTGGGGGTGCCCGGCGGTGCGGAGGCTTTTTTGAGGGCATGTTGTTGTTGGAAGAGAGAGAGAGGGAGTGACTGGGGGGAAGATAGAGAGGGAAGGAGAGAGAGAGAGAGGGAAGGAGGAGGGAAGGAGAGAGAGAGAGAGAGGGAAGGAGAGAGAGAGAGAGAGAGAGAGAGAGTGAGGGAAGGAGAGAGAGAGAGAGGGAAGGAGAGAGAGAGAGAGATGGAAGGAGAGAGAGAGAGAGAGAGAAGGAGAGAGAGAGAGGGGGAAGGAGAGAGAGAGAGGAGAGAGAGAGAGACAATGTATAGACTTAGTGAACATAGCC